>NW_027272120.1:0-355000 GCF_040938485.1 Diadema antillarum | reverse complement strand
TATTTTTTTTTTCTTTTTTGCACAAGATATGGGAAAACACACTTTGGGCCCCCGCTTTTTTTTTAACCTGGAAGTGGCACTAGGAAGGTGCACAGAAGACTGTTTTTAAATTAATGAAACCCGGACATGGCAGCAGAAGTAGCGCTGAAGGCTTTTTTTTTTTTGGGGGGGGGGGGGGGGGGTTGGCTGATGAAACCCAGAAGTGGCCAGCAAAAATATAAACTGGGCCCCCCTCCCCACACACTTTTAAAAAGTGGTGCCGACCATGTGTTGGGACACAGCTGTAAGTAGGGAACATGCTGCAGACTCACCGTGCCTTCCCTCAGCTCCAGCGAAGCAAAGTCCATGGCGGGTTTGGTCACCGAGAAGATGACGCCGTTCTTGACCCGCGGCTTGATGGACATCTGTACCTCCAGCTCAACATTGACATTGAATCCCGTTTCTGCGAGAACGAGGAACAAGGAAGGAGGAAAAATTGTTGTACACACGAAGAGTCTGACATACAGTATGACATGTCTATAGTGGCCACTCAAGTGCCCTTTAACCCTAACGGTGTGATTGTCATTGTCCGTTATCGATATCAATGTGAATAATGTGAATGTCACTGTGAATATCATAGTGAATGCTACTGGTTCTATGGCAAGCTGAATTTTCGCTGGTTTTGGTATCTCTGAGAGTGCAAAATGATCACATTTTGAAAATTGGAAGGGTGGACAAAAATAGTCCTAAAATCATAACACATTGACAAAAATTAAAGAACTTGGTGTCATTCTATTGGAAAAAGAATGGCCTTTCCGATAGTATGCAAAATAACGACACATTTGTAACAATAGTGCTGAAATTAAAGATCTTACGTGTTCCGTTCTTTCTGGGCCACCCTGTATAGGCAGGTTTGTGGCCATTTGGACTTTATTTATTTCCTGGTACACACTGATTTATGTCATGTTATTCCTACTTGTGTTTTCACCTGTCTGTTATCTCTTGTGTTTTCTTTTTCCTTTCATCTTTTCCTTTTGCCCTTAGAAACACTGTATTAAGTGCATTACAAATGTAATGTGTTATTATTATTATGATTATGATCATTATTATTGCATGTAGTAGATGTAAACCTGTGTAGGGATGCGTGTACCCATGTAGGCCTATGGATGAATGTCACATGACAGTTACTAATTACAACATTAGGCGCCTACTAAATTCCCATTACAGCTGATTATAGAATAATTCTCTTTTAACACAAGGGAAAATTAATTCAATTGAAGTGCAAAATGTTACCAAGGGGCAGTGAACCATTTATATCCATGCAGTGCACAAGATAAAAGTTGCATGGAATGACCGGCACTACCGTACCACAAACAGGTGCGTACTATCGTGTAATGATACACAAAGTCATCACTACCCACTCCCATTCCACAATGACTGGATATACACCACCTGTTCACCTCAACCAGTCAATGACCCCTACCAACACTCTCAATTTGACCCCCCCCCCCTCTACATTTCGCGCCGCGATTCTGCAACACGCAAAGATTTTGCTGCGTCGTTTCGTGACTTTTTTCTTTGAAGTCTCCCGCATATTTTGAGACCAAATTTGCGATGTCCGGGTACACCGTTCTGAAGTTACGTAATGTTTTGCGTATGCATGTCAACCCGAAAATGGCTCAAATTCATGATATCGTGTGCAAATCCAATGCAAATTGTGTTTTTTGGTTAAATTGATATAAATTAGATTATTTCAACTTTTAACCATTGAAATTAATCAATTTTAATGTAGATAAGCTTGAAAAAGTGCCTGCAAACAAATTTTGGCCAAAAAACAATAGAAAACAAAAGGTCTTTTTAATGGAGTTATAGGTGAAAGTATGATTTTATGCGTAAATTTGCATAATTAATTTACTAAAAATAGAAAATCAAAATTTTTCTTTTGTATGACTATGTAATCTTGTAGTTGACATCCGGCTCTATGTTCAGAGCAAAATTTTGCAGCGATCGCGCGATCGGCAGCCGAGATCTGAAGGGGGGTCACCCCAGTAAAAATTTGGTCTCAAATAGCCCAGTTAGAATAGGGTTAACATGAAGACTCCATACCCATTCACCCATTCATAGTGTGTTACAACAGTGTAACCAGTAACCAATGTGTAATCCAAGTGACTAAATGTACAGTATGAGGAGAATTGGATCATGTCTTGAAAAAGACTTATATAGAGTCCTGATTCAACATCCACCATGGGAACATGTCACCTTCAGATTGCTCTCTGATATTATTGTGAAGGCGACTTGCACTTGTAAACTTTTGGAGTCTTGAGCTATAAACTTAAACTCAAGAAATAAATATACTCTGAAAGACAAATCCAGTCTCCGGAGCCTATGTTTCTCTTGCGTCTTCTTATTTATACATATCTGGACTTGGTACCTCCATATCAATCAATGAGCATACTGATCCCGAGTAGCTAAACACCGCTGCACAACAGTACTTCTCTTCTTCTCTTTCACAGGAAAGGCCAAAGCACAGCAGTAGAAGTACCGACTGCACAAAAGCCAAGAGTTCAAAATTGAAACTGTCCTCTGTCATCTGGATAAATCTAATTGTGCTGAATTTGAATCTGAATAAAAACAAACAAACAAACAAAACAACTATACAGCTACGTACCGGCAACCACGTAACCCTCAAACGGTCCAAAGTAGGCCCCGGGTTCGATGATCAGGCCACACTCAGAGGTCTCGTAGTCATCGATCGGGTTGGTGAACGGAACCCCATTATTGGCCAGGTCCTTCATGCAACCAAGCAAGCTGAACTGGCTGGCCGACTGCGCACGCATTGCACAAGGGGGAGAGGAAAATGTTATTCGTGATTAGGAAACGCACTATCTATGGACCATGCCTCTCAGTATAATGTATGTAAAGCATGATATTTTTGCGCCTTGAAATCTTCACGAATCGTAACTTGCATTCAATGTATACAGTGCATACCGTGAAACTGGAGAAGCTGCTATGCATTAATGACAAAACAAAAACAATCATGCCGCTTCCTACTCACAGGAATATCGCTGTCATCGACTGTCAAGCTTGGATCCAAGCCGCCCCAGAAGAAATTTGTGTGCGTGGTCAGACTGGTGGCACCAGCTCTGCTCTCTCCCGACTGGACCAGCTCCCCATCAATGTACAGCTCGCCGTTGCGCCTGCTCCGGTAGGTGCGGATCTGCAAGAGAGACATACATGTATCATTAAAAAAAAATTTTAAAAATTAGGTCAGACGAGAAGAGGAGATTATAACTGTAATGGGCCGGGGCAAAGGTGTACCTGAATAGGCACAGGGGAAATTTGGATTTTTCAATCTTTTTTCCATTTCACGTACAAACGTAACAGCCTGAAGAAAAATGCTCCGCAAACTATTTCTTTTTTGAACACCCTCAAATCATCAATCAATGATGCCTTGATAATTCATTCATAGCGGTTGCCATGGAGTTTTGTATATCATCACGTGGGTGACAAGAGCTTGTATCTCAGTTTGTTGGTGAGAATGACATTTTTTGGATTAATGGTCACATATTCAGTTAAATTATGTCCTGTCCAAATTCTGGCTGTCTGACCCCAAAAATGAAGCCACCACAACATGCCAAACGAAAGGCTATCCCTTTTGATATAGTGCTTTGGCTGCCATGTTTATTTTTATTTGATTTTATTGTTTGCTCTCCTGAACATTTGACATTTTGTAGATAAGAGGTCTTGTCGCCCCAGCGACGATATCCCCATTTGACCTACACACTGAAGAGGAATTCAAAACAGACCCGTTGCATTCATGTACAACTCAAAGACCATATTCTCAAATACAGCTTTCCTCAACAACAACATAAAAAAAACAAAACTCAAATTTTGTTTTTGTTTGTTGTTGGTGTTTTTTTTCTTCATAGGGTGATAGTAGGACATATATTTTGTATCTATCCTAGTGAAGGTCTAGTTTTTAAGAAACTTCTACTACTGTGTGAGAGACTCCCAACTGAACTCTCCTAATCTTAGCAGGAAATCTTCCACTCATAGACCACTTTCACAAAATCTCCCACTCTAGCTGTGTGCCCCATACTGAAGATGTATTTGTTCCTGTTTTTGACATAGCCTGGTAATCCTTTCTAACTTTATCGAGTCCTAGAAGTCACCATTTCTTTGTTTTCGATGTTCTATCTGTCCATTATAACTTTTCCCTGTTCATTATAACTTTTTCCTATTCATTGCAGATATTTCGTTAGGTATAGAAGAAAAATTTCTCCTTCATTTTCGCCCTGTTGAGGTAACTTACTTACCTTGGTTTACATCAAAGGCAGAATCGTCCAAGAGCCTCAAAATGGCTTCATTTGTAGCCGACTAATTTCACTGTTGCTGTCTTCAATATTGGTAAATCTTTGAATCATTTTTTTTTTTTGTCTCATCTGATTTTGTGCAGATACAATGTCTTGATCTAATTTCATCTTATTTTTTTTCTTTGATATAGAATTATGTAGTTACAGTCATATTCATTGTTGCCAATTTGAGGAGGACAAAGTGATTGACAACTACAGCAAAATTGTTCCAGGATTTGACGGCTTTTTGCAAGAGCATGGTGCCCCCCTTCCCCCCTCCCCCCAAAAAAGGTCAAGAGAGTTGAATGTACCGTGTGCCATTGGGCGTCGTTGATGGTTCTCCCGTCCGCGGGGCGGAGCTCGAGGTTCCCGCTGCCGAGGTTGAAGACCATCACGGGGATGCCGTCTTCCAAGTAAAGGGCCAGCATGTCAATCATGTTATCGCTGGTGCCATAGTAAATCAGCCCGTTGCGAGCCCCTGTGCGCACGGACACCGAGATGTTTTGGCTGGGGCGTGGTGGGGAGAATCAAACAAATCAAATCTCAAAAAATACAGACAGCAACAATGAACAAATTCATATGATGATGATTACGATCTGTTAGATTCTGAAAAACTGGCTTTGCTAGAATGTTCATTTTCAAGGTCCCCCGGCCTTCAGCTAGAGAATGAAATTGAATTAAGAAAAAAAAAAAAGTGCATGCAACTCGGTAATAAGATTGAATACTGAACACGCCATACATTATGGGAGTAAAACATTTGACAATATGGGAATCATAAGACAATTTCACATGTGGTTGAACTTGTTATTAAAAACCACAGTGACAAATTCTTTTCAAGAGGAAGATTATTTCCCGCCTTATATTATGGTATACAGCGCAATTTGTATTAAGGAATGCAAATAATTTAGAGAGAATCATTCAGCTTGCATTATTTGTGAAAGTAATGTCTCCAAACATGTATGAAATCTTATGGTAACAACTTTAAGAGGTCTGAATATAAAAATGAATTTTGGGGGGTCCGAGCATTTGATGGAAAACTATAGTATCATTTTTTCCCTCCATAATAAAGAAGTTCCTGTTTTATTTTACTGAGGAAAGGTCAAAATCACCTATCTCTACAACATACCAGCTTATGAAAGGAATCTTATTTTCAGGGTTGCAAAAAGGGACAACCAAACTTTACACCCAGTGTCCCAGGCGCCCGAAATAATATGACTCACGTTGATCGATACTCTCTGCCCAGCGTGGGGAATTCCTGACGACTGTGTTGCAAGATGCCGAACTGCACGGCATCGTTGTTGGACGGGTCCGACGAGTCGAGATCGGGATCCCGCGAGAGGGCGCAAGGGCGGTCCATTGGAGGAGTCTCCCGGGTCGTGGATGGGGCGGACGTCACGGCTACGGTGGTGGCAGACGGGGGCTGGACTATCGGGATTGTTGCGTTGCTCGACAGAGTCAAGTCGCAGAAGCCATAGAAGGCATTCAGGTCAGATAAACGATCGGCGAAGGTGATTTTCCTGGTTGAATGCATGATGTAAGAATGATTAAAAAAGAATCAATTAGTTTCAATGGCATTCTAAAGCAAACTGATAACTTGTTCATTCACACAATGCTAAAAAGAATCTTTTTGCCTATTATTTCAAGCATTCAGTATTCTATCAATGATCTACATTTATGATATGCTCAATATTTATGGAATGTTTGATTTGTGTTCTGGATATACATATTGTACATACAGTACATGTATTTTCTGAGATATTAGCATGGCCCCATCAAAACTGAAATGCAGTATGACAAAGTTATTCATATCAATAACTCTTGTGTCAAGTTGTTTGTGTTTTATTGCCCATCCATGATAAAGAGCCATGGGCATACATACTTGGGTGGGATTCGATTACCCACTGTCACTGGTTATTGGGCAGCAGCTCTGTATCAATTTGCGTGCATGTCAACAAGTCTTTTTCAGCCAATGGCATCTTGACATCATGATGAGGTAATTTAACAGTCATCGATGATTGTGTCCATATTGTAACAATTTTTTTTTTCTTATTTTACTGAAACTTTTTCTCGGCTTACTTTACAGCTGTATTTTGTTTTTAAAGGAAACCCAAACACGAAGAGCAATTAATGTAGATTGAGTGAAAGCAGCAACATTTAATAGTAGAACACATCGGTGAAAGTTTGAGGAAAATCAGGCAATTGATGAACAAGTTTTGATTTTTAAAGTTTTGGTGTTGGAACTGCTGGATGAGGAGACTACTAGAGGTTATGACATATACATGTATGTGGACAACAATATAAAGAAAATATAAAAAAAATTCCCCAAAAATTCATTTTCATGAAAATTACACAGTCCATCAACTTGATACTGACAATTCCAATTAGAAAATTCCACCAAAAAATGCATTTTTCTAGCATAATGAAAGAGCACTCGAGTAACTGCTTTCAGAAAACAGGGGGAATACATTAAATTGTAATTGCTACCCTTAACATACATGTATGTATGTCAGTATCAAGTTGATGGAATGTGTAATTTTCATGAAAGATTAATTTTTTGTGGAATTCCCTTTATATTTTCTTTACATAGTTGTCCACAAATGATGCTATAACCTCTAGCAGTCTCCTTATCCAGCAGCTCCGACACCAAAACTGTAAAAATTCAGAACTTTTGCATCGATTGTCCGATGTTCTTCAAACTCTCACTGATGTGTTCTACTAATGTTGCTGCTTTCAGTCAATCCACATTTCTCTTTGGGTTTGGGTTTCCTTTAATAATAAACTTCAGCACTGAGTGGCATTTCAATCTTTCTTCAACACTTTTAAACAAAGTTAACTGTTATGGACAGTGTGCGGGAGTTTGCATGGTGACTGATCTGCATGATGAATAATTATGCACATCGATGAATGAATCATATTCACATTGATCTGACCTCCGACCTGCAAAATGGGGATGATCTGGCTAAGTAGTAGGGAAAAGAAAAAGCATTTCCCATCGGAGTGCGTCGTAAGCTTATTAAGAAAAACAGGAAACTCCTGTTAAAACAAGAGCTGGGAAAGGGCGAAAATTCAGATTCTTTCCTCCAAAATCAGAATGGTTGAGAGGTGTGCATGGATGTACAAATGTTCCAAAAAGGGAAGCACACAAACATTTCTGAAAATTACGCCATCTTCATGAAGACATTAAATATATACAAATACAGCATCACTGTAACAATAAACCCTTATTTTCTGATTCTGATGTCTATAGGGGTACCATAAGACACAATATTTTTGCGAGTTGCCTCCAAGATTCAATGCGTATAGTACAGACAAGAAATTTGATGTGCATTCTAATTTTGCGAATCTTGGCTCTCGCGAAATTCACGAAAGCAAAATGCACACGAACATTCCCCGTATTACAGTAATTGGGTAGGGTAAAATCCAATCACACAGTGATTATGATTGTTATTTTCTTAGTGCTTATGTCACATTCGATCCAAAGCTTTTTGTAGTTTCATTTTAACACCATTTCAGAGACAGGGGTGGAATGTTGAACCACACCGCTCAGATTTCCCAAACCTGCAACAATGCCTTTAAAAGCATCAATCCCCCATTCCCCCCCCCCCCCCACCCCTTCCCGGCACGACCCCTTGGTACTCACTCAAACTTGCTGGTCATGTCCGCCAGACAGCCGACAAACCTGGCCGTCGAAGCTCCCGGGGGGAGGGTCATGGCGCCGAAGTCGTAACCCTCTGGCACTCCGCCCACGTACAGCTCCGCATCGGTCACCATGCGTCTGCTGCCGAAGTTCTCGAGTACTTCCGGTCCGTCGTCAACCGACAGAGAAAGCCTGCATAGAAGATGCGTTCATGGATAAAAAGAGGCATTCCAGACAATTCTTACAATTTCATGTCATGTACTGTAGTGCACAAATTGATAGTGCCATGTATAGAAATGTGGAATTTATTGCGGTCATGGAGGCATGAGCAGATAAACCAATACTATGAAAAACCCCAAACACAATACGCTGAACAAGGATGATAACATAGGAGACTCACATATTCCAGTAATGTAGCAATGTAATTCCATTACAATACCACTTGCTTGACAAATTCACCTGTGTAGAATTCATACATACAGGTGTACTCCCTATTGCTCTGCTTCCTTGAGCACTCAATCATGCATTCTTATGGTGAAGCTGCTATGTCATCATCTCTGTTCATTGCGATTTGTTACAAATATTTGAAAACATTGTTATTCCTCAACCCAATCCCTACAAACTCTAAAACTGTTCCAAGTATAACCAATTTACAGACGTTCAAATGCAAAAGTCTGAAAAAAAAAATCATCTGCGGGTCTTCCTTGACAAAACGTAAGGGAGGAGGTAAAATCTCATGATTTCAAGCAGAAACTTGCGACACAGGGGCTCCTGTAGGGCCACCTCTGCCACAGTCGTGAGTGTCACAGGTTCCTTTTTTTTTCTCTCTCTCTCGCTCATTGAATCATCTCATCCAAATTACTCCACATACAAAAGGTACTTGTTTAGTCCCTGGCAAGGCTGTATGAAACACAGAACTGATTTCTTATTCCTTGCATTGTATTATAACAGGACTGGGAGTTTCACCCACTCCGGTCCGCATATGAGCTATACCCCCGGTCCCCCACGGGGACCATACAATTTGTACAAAACCAGTTTGAACAACATTGTATCTCTTGCCCCTAAAGAGTAATTCTTGCCAAGTTTGGAGAAAAATCAAGCCCTCCATTTTCGAGGAGAAGACAAAAATCTATAATCGTTTTCTGTTGATGCAGTACTCACGCCGTACGAGAGATAATGGACAAAACATGATTGCAATAGCTCAATCGAGTCCGCGGCTTGTGCAAGTTGAAAAACCAGGCAAAAATCAACTCAAACTTCACTGAAGATAGAAAAGGGCATGACTGCTGAAAACTAACGACACCACAAATAACAAACAAACAAACAAACAGCAACATCACAGAGAAACTGGTCCCAAGTATTTGCTGAAAATTTATCCAGGCATATGTGACATGGTACCACTTGTTCATGTGAAAAGATGAACCTCATCCACATGTTGAACACAATCTACTTGTATCATATGATACAAAAAACTTTTCATGCAACAAGACCCCAGTAGCATAATGTACATAAGGTGCCCATGTCATGCAAATACATGTACAAAGTGCAGAGTGCTCATAACTACAGGAGTATTCTATACCCCAGAAGCATGCAATACTTTGTGGAGATTATACAATAAGACTACCATGCTTTCCTTGACTATTGGTTCAGCCTCTAGGGTGCAGACGCCTGCATGAGCACCAGCTGACATACTGTACATGCCAAATATTTTGCGAGATTATCATTCCTGCAAATTGCTCAAGTTGGGTGCTATACGCAACTCTAAAACACATGAATATATTAACTCTGATCCCAACATGATTGTTAGGAGCATGCATACATGTTTTCTTTCAGTACCGTACTCCATAATCGCCAATTCAACCACTCGCAGAATAGTTGGGGGAGTCCTGATTTGTGAAAAATTCGATTCGCTAAATAAATGGCATACAGTATTATGCTATAGGATGAACCAATGCAAAATCAAGGTACGCTATACACTGTCCCTCAAACACACTTCCCATTACACTCAACAATCCCTGTTGTTAACATAAAAGAAAATATTCCCACCATCCAAGCTGTAGGTTTCTCATCATATGTGTATCTATACACAGATACACATTCACACTGACCAAAACACCAAAACAACATAAACACATACACACACACACATAAAACATGAATATACATACATACACATTTACTTGGCATATATCAATGCATACTTTAAATAAAGCTCTCCCAATTAACTTTGTAAAGAGTCAAGACTTCTTCAGTGACAACCTGTGTATAAAGGCCATCTATCCACAATGGCCGCAGTGGCTCTTTCGATCTTCTTCGGGTTGGTCCTCGCAAACAGATTGTCAATTAATCTTGCACATGATATCAAAGTATTGCTCACGGTCATGCTCATGAAAGTTGGTCTAAGCTCTGACTCCTGCCGGAATTTGAATATGTTTATAACTTTTACCTCAGTGCTAAGATAGGGAACACAGTGGTGATAATCAGTTGTTTCGTTTTGTTTGTTTTTTTCCCCCTTCCAATCCCAGCATCAAATTCATTTTCTACTGGGGGAAAAAAGAATTAATGGAATACATGAATTCAGTCTTTCTTTTATTAATTAGAAAACATCAAATGATGTCTCATATCATAGGATTCCAGTCACCAGTCAAAACAGAAAAACCTGTATTTTCCCATCAGTTTTAGTTTTGCTTTGTTTTTTTTAACATGTTGCATGAACCTATCAATACAGATTTTTTTTTGAGGGAACATAGTTTTCGCTAATAGATTATTGACCAAGAACATGATTTCTATACTTTTTGTGCACAAACCAATGGGATTCTTAGGAGCTGATGACATAATCTCCTTGAACAATTTGCATACTATGAGATTGGAATTAATACCACTATTCACTAAAAACATGTGTAGGGAGGGACTTACACCTCTGCATTTCTGAATGTCAGAAAATATGTCAAACTTCCAGAGCTTTCTGGTTGTCCGTTCAATTCTCATGAAACTTCTCTTGTTACGTTCTGGTGATTTTTTTTTTTCTCCGTGTACAAATGTGTAAGTGTCAATTTCAATGTGGTGTATAGAATTACACAATACAAAGCGCCGTCACTTATTTTTCCCCTCCTACACAAACTGGAAATCTGAAACACAATATCCCATAGTGCCTTGCCAGATGTCCATTCCATCTTCCCATTGCATATTTATAAACCAGTCAAGACCTATTAAAAAAGAAGGAGGAAAAAAAAAAAAGGTTCTACTTCTTCTAGCTTGGTGCGAAGTGCTAAGTGCTCATTAAAACGGGTCAGTGTAGGAGTGCATAAAAAGGTAGAGGAAGAAAAAAAAAAGGGAACTTGATGGGGGGAAAAAAGTCCATCACACGATGTGACTCCGTGCAGGAAAGTGCAACCTCAGAGTAAGGCTGCCCACATCAGCCCTACATCTCTACAAACTACCCATTTATGGACCTTCAATTTAAATCTTTATGTGCCACGTTTGCACACCCGACTCAGTCGAGGGCATGCCAACTTTGCATATTCTGCTCAAACGCACAACCCCCGCCCAAATCGACTGATAAATTGCCAAATGTCACAGTACTATGAAAAGCGTTTCTCATGATTCCATTCCTGTCACATACTGCTGGTATTTTATGTGGCGATTGACTATCAGGTCATGTTCTCTACTAGATTTGCAACTAAATTCTAAGTTTCTCCTACTGTTTTGTGTGCAAAAGTCATGCCTCTTATACAATAATGTGGCTCCTGGTCATTCGAAAGAAAAGCAATCATATATTTGTTGTACAATTTACATCAAAGCAATGCTTGATTTTCTCTACAACTTTGCTCACTACATGTCCAGGGTAACAAAAATAAGTAAAGATAACACAGATTTCAAAAAGAAGAATGTTTTCCCAACAGCATGACTATGTTGCTATCTCAGAATAATGTGGCACAAAGGGGTTTGCACCATGGCACATAGAGACTTAAACAAAATCAGAAAATGACAATAAAGAAACAAAAAAGGGGGGAGGGTGAACCACGCTAAAATGAAGCAAAGTGTGCAACAAGACTACTTACTGATTGTCAGCAGAATTTGCTGGGCTAGTTAGCAAACGTTGAAGGCAGAAGGCAATTAATTGTACAGTCAGAAAAGTGAAAACTAAACAATACATCTAACATTGCGAGGCTACGGAGGACAGCTACAAGGTAATACAGATGAACTGAAGAGCAAGACAAGGGTGATGAAGGTGATGAAAATATTCAAGCAAATATCATGGTATGGACCAACTTCTCATGGTGGATATGATAATACACATATATAGGAAATCTCTCAGAGGTACCAATAATTTGCTCACACAACAAAGCGTTTGAAGAATAAGATATGGGTTCTACAAATTGTATATATATTTGTAGTAAAGAGAAAAGGGAAATAAAAACACATGAAAGGGCCTCGCGGCAACAGGCAAGATAAAAAGTAAAGGTTGTCTTTCAAAACTTGTTTAGTCATTCAGTTTATAGATATATATATAGCATGTAGCATGTACATATAGTACATCTGCACAATATGTGTCTATCAATCTATCCTTCTACACATCAATAGATAGATAGATAAATAGATAGATAGATAGATAGATAGATAGATAGATAGATAGATAGATAGATAGATAGATAGATAGATAGATAGATAAATAAATAAATAAATAAATAAATAAATAAATAAATAAATAAATAAATAGATAGACAGATGAATAATAGATGAATAAAAAGAGATGCTATACAAGATAGACACAGAGTAAGAGATATATAGACAGATACATCATAGATAGATACATACTATATTCAAAAATATCACAGCATGAGAGTTAGAGCATTTTTTACATCTAATACGATAGAAATGCATACCAAGTACTTCAGACACTAATGCAAATATGAGCAAGCATCCAATACAAAAATAGAGATAGGTATGAAGTACCCTGGATGCAAAATGAACCTAACTATGACATTCTGAGTGCTAAATACACAGACAGATATGAGAGGGGACAACACAAAGTTTGCACAATTTGCACAAATTCTAGCCAACTTTTAATATCTGTACATTAATATCTGCAACATGAAACTTACAGTAACTAAATCCAGCATTCTGTTCTCATAGCTTCTAGTTAGTATATAGATAGGTTTCTCTCTTTCTATTTTTTGTCTTAACCCTTTGCATGTTTTAAGTGCAAATTTGGTGGTGTAAACCTCATAGCATTGTAAACACTGGCCAAAGTCGCTGACAATAAAAGGGTTAATGTTTTGTTACTATGAGGGTCAGAGTAACAGGAAAGGGAAATTCTATCATACCTGGAGTTGGATCTCTTTGACGGTCGCTTGAGGTTGATGGTATGCCACATTCCGTCGTCGTAGTCGCTTCGGGGCGTGAGCAGCTCCGTAGACGCGCCATTGTACTGGGCGATGGCTAGCACGGCACCATTACGAATCATCAACGCGATGGAAGCGTCCTTCCAGTAAAAAGTGAGAAAGGAGAGGAGGTGAATTGCTTTGGTCTGTTTTTTTATCTCGACTAATTGACAAGAGTTCCAGGAGATTGAACCCGTTCCGGTTAAATGCTGTCTCGAGTGAGGCACTTTACTCACTCTTACGCTCCATGCAGAAATATAACCCATAGAACAATCATTTCTTGTCAAGAAAAGAACTTGTAACAGGATTTATAATTCCGCAGGTAACTTGTTAGAGGATTTATAAACCCTCAGGGAACTTTTCAGGAGTTATATTCCCGCAGGGAACGCGTTAAAGAATTTATAATCCAACAGGGGACTTGATAGAGGATTTATAAACCTTCAGGAAACTTTTTAGTGAAGTTCTAATCACGCAGGGAACTCGTTAAAGGATTTATAATCCAACAGGGAACTTGATAGAGGATTTATAAACCTTCAGGGCACTTTTTAGAGAAGTTCTAATCCCGAAGGGAACCAGTCAAAGGATTTATAATCCCACAGGGAACTTGTCCCAGAAGCCACTAATAACTTGATGGGCATCTTGTCCTGGAGATTACTGTCCAAGAACCTATCCCAGTGGATACTGTGCAAGTGGAAACTGTCCAGCATCACTCTAGTCCATAGAAAACTTTGCACACCTGAAACCTGTTGTACAAAACTCTTTTAACTGAGAAAAACTCTGGTGAATATGATTCTGCCCTTGACTTTAACACAGGTAAACACTCTGTTAAAAGTTTTCTAGGGTAAAAGGTTTTATGCAACAGGTCCATGGATGTCAGTTGCCCTCCACTGGTTCACATAATGCAATTATTTCATGATAAATTTGATTATGGTAGTGATGGTTATCTATTCTCAAAGACCACTCTCTGAGAGGAGCCCATTCAAGTGGTTACTGTCCCAGTGGAAACTGTCTAGACAGGGAAAACTGTCCACGCCTCATGGCACATGCCAGTAGTCCTCCACTGGCACACATAATGTGGCTGTACATTGTGATTACACGACCATCTAATCTAAACCTCACAAGAAACCAGGACGCACCTTGTTTGCATTGGCTGTAAAGAGCATTAGACCGTTGGGTTCCTCGGTACGGAATCGCAAGAGGAAGTCCCCATCTGCCATCAGGTCGACGCCCGCTGCACCAGCCAACATCTGGGTGAAGCCACCAATAGGGCCGGCGAATGACACGACCCTGATATCCTGTTGTAGTAAAAGTTTACATAAATGATTAATTCAAGCTACCAAACAATTTAAGATTTTGACAATATTTATTGATAATAACGATAATAATAACAACAATAATAATAATAATAATAATAATAATAATAACGATAAAAAACAACACTTACATAGCACTTAATAATAGTAAACAACTAAAGAAATGGTGTGAAATCAAATGGACTAAAGAGGGATACTAGTAATTTCTTCAAATTGGGCATGAGGTGAGCAAGATTTTGAGTTTACCATGTTTCAGCATGAAAGTAATATTGGTTGCAACTGCATGTGCAGGCTAGCTGATGTTATGCTGCATGTAACTACCCACTCTTCCACTAATTTGTGAAGAAAAAATCACATGCATGTTTATAAAGTTAATATTTTGCCAATATAATGATAATGAGATGATCATTTTGGGGGCAATATCCCAGGGCTTCAGAGGGTAAGAGGGGCGCTTATGAACAAAAAACTCTTCACTGCCACTGCCATCTGACTAGACTGTTTACCTCCTTTGTTCATCTCAATGAGGCAGGGGTGACCAGGGCTACAGATATGGAGTAGCAGCTCCCTTTGACCTTTGACCTTCTGACCTACGCCAGGACTTACCTGCTTGACACACGCCGGGAAGAAGCCGGCCGTCTGAACTTCCCGGCTAGTCAGATCCACGCTCTGCGCACTGATGACGATGGAGTCGAGGCAGCCACGGAAACGCTGTCGCGTCACTTGCCTGAATGCCACAGAGAAGCAGGTTACACGTCACTCTCAAAGTACTTTGACCAGTAACATCGGTTTAGATATATGATCGGTTTTTGTCAACTGGTAGAAAACATCGTATGCTCTAACCTCAAGGTATGAAATAAGATTTCTTCAAAACATTTCTGACACTAGTTTTCTTTATGTGTTTGCTATGAGAGCATTGAATGCTTAGAAGCAAGCAACCTCCATAGCAAGGACTTTAAGTCCCCTCCACGGGACTAGACAACGGGGATAACGTGTCTTGCCCAAGGGCATGACTGTCTAAGCCAGGGCACTTGAACCAAGAACCTTGTGATTAAAACTCTGCGATCTTATCCACTGAGATACTGTAAAACAAGTAACGTTTATAAAATGTGCTTTTTAATTCTGTGAATTTCACAAAATTAAAACGTTCACGAAAGTTCTTCCCTACACTTTATGCATTCAATGGCAGTGACAATTCGTGAAAATTTCATGCTGCAAAAGAGGCAGTTGACTCCAATTCACAAAAAACTTCATGCACTTTTCTCCGGGGCAATCCATCTCGTAAACTCTTCAGAAGGACAGTGGGATGAGGAACACGGGAGAGAAGACATATCGTCATCTCAGAAAGTAACTATTGCAGAGACTCCAACCCAAGCACCTTCTGAACTGGAGATTCTCCCGCCTGAAACCCCTAGCAAACGGGAGACTCCATTTTGATGTGTACGAAGCTCGAAGTTCCTAGGTTTCTAGATGCTCTCTGGTGCTATCTAAGGCTTCTGTTTTTTTCAACATACGATAGCAATAAGTAAGAAATCCTTTCCAACGGGAGACACAGAGCCAGGGCGGGAGAAATTAAATCTCAAGCGGGAGAACGGAGATTTTGCAAAAATGGGTTTTCGGCGGGAGATCTCCCGTATAAAAACGGGAGAGTTGGAGTCTCTGCTATTGCACACAACCATCTTATCCCCTTCGGTGCTTTGAGTGTGGATTGGCACAGGAAACCCCACAGTATTGAAAATGACAAACCTTATTCTGCACAGTGGGTAGCAATGAGATCCATCAAAGTGGGTAGCATGCAGTAACCATCATTTTTTTATCCCAATTTTATTCTATTTTAATGGGGGGGGGGGGTATTTTTTGTGGGTGTTGCTGATTTTTTTTTACACCCATCAAGTCTGGGATGAATAATGTTGTTTATAGAACAAAACCAAAAAAAAAATCATGGGGATACTATGTATATACTTTGGTGAGATCCCACCCGAGTCTTTGGGGTCTGGCTTCAAAAAGTCATTGACCTATTGCTTTTCCTTTCCACACTCTCACTCTCAGCTTGAGTCACATGTTTCAACTTTCTGCGTACATGTACATTATTACAGTCAACCTTGCTTATGTCGAATCTATTTGGACTGACAAAGTAAGATACGACTTTAAGAAAAGTTGACTTATGAGGGATTAGAATCAATTGAATATATTTAAGAGAAGAGGACTGGGAAAAAACGTTTGACTGAGGCGATTATTTGACTTATGGAAGGTTAACTTTAATAAGCAAGGTTGACTGTATATCAATGACTGTTTTATTCTGTGCATCACTCTATGATGAAATTCTAATTCACATTTATATAATTTTTTTTTTTTTTTGGGGGGGGGGGGTGGGGGATAAACTTGAAACTTACGGGAACCGATTGCTCGGGATGTTGACGAGCCCGCCAAAATACATCAGGTTGTTGGTTGTAAGTGTGGTCTCAGATCCAGGCGAGCTGAACGACTCGATGTTTTCAGTCCTGAATTGCCATGCAAAGGAGCAAGGGGTAATATGCAGCAGTGGTATAATCAGTGGTATGATGAAAGAAAAGATACAGTATGTGTGTATATACACATATATACATGTACATTCACAAAGTATATACATACATACTTACATACGTTCATACTGAACATGCTGCATATGCCATATATTGGATGTTTCACATATGGCATGTAATATTTCCGGTTTACGTAACCTGTGCAGGTCAGCATTCTTTATAATTTCAAATCTCAAAGTACAGCATTGAACAACATACACACCTCTAAACACTCAACAATATACCCACATATGATTTCCACTTTAGGCAACATATTTACCAAGTTTGATTTCTCAAGATTCTTGTTTCTTTTCGGTTCAGATCAAAGTTTACTTACAATTCCTAGAGTGACTTAACTTGCTACTGTGGAGTACAGCAATTCAGTATCATTCACTCATTTTCAGGGTTCAAAATTAGCCATCCTGTGTTGAAAACAAAACTTACAAACAAGCATTCAGAATTTGAGATCAGAGTTCGTATTTTCTCATGTGGTTGAATTCAACAAACATCACCCAACATGTGAAATTCCTGAAAACAAAATACCCCGCAAAATATCTACTGTAAAAGTGGAAATATTCTGGGTGATGAAATTTTTGCGGATGTTGCGCAACCAGAAACTAGCACAAAAATAAAAGTATGTGAATATTTTTGCTTGTCATAATGTTCCAGTAGTTAATGTCTTGAATGCGAGGAATTAAAAACCAGAGAAACTCATCTTATCCAGCCGAGCGCGAAAAAATTACCTGAACTATATCCAATTTTACAGTAACTCTTGCATGGTGGGGGGTGGGGTTAGTGTCTGAGTGGTGTGGAATACTCTTAAAGTGGATATTTCGCGAGACTAATTTTTTTGCACTTGGCTGGGTGAGAAGAGTTTCACATGTTTTTTATTCCGCGGAATCAAGACACCAACCAATGAAACATATGGCATGGACATATTTTCACGTGCTTTTATTTTCGCGCTATTTTCTGGTTGCGCGAAATGCTCAAAAATTTCAACACCGAAAAAATTTCCACTTTTACAGTATGCAGCCTACATCGTAGGTACTCACGTTCCTTCTTGGGTGACCGCAAACTGCACAGCGGTTTCAAGCCTGCGGAAGACGGTGATCTGGGTCCACTGGTTGTTGTTGTAGGTGTACTGGGTCTGGCGGGAGACGGAACCGGAGCCCAAGTCGTACTCGAAGTGGACGTGACCCCCGCGCAGCTCGATAAAGATGACCTCATCATTCTACACAACGGATAACAGTTTGTAAAACGTGATCATTCAGAGTTATTGCACAAGAAATGAAAGAATCAAGAGAGGTTTATCTTTGGCAAATCAGGTTGCAATCTTTGAGACCCAATAGTAGCTTGTTCTGAACCTTGTAATTTGCTGCAGTGTCCACTGGTTATGGATCAGACATTCTTACCCACAGACGAAATATAGACGCGAGAGCAGTATGGTAACACAGGGCCATCATACCAATGATACTCAAGCAACTGCTTGGACTGTGTGTCCATATTGCTATGATTCAGCTCTTGTAGTAGGTTACTGTGATGCCTTCGGACAAAGCAAATCACTTCCATTTTTTTTCATTGACTTCTGTTGTTTTTTTTTCTTTTCTAAACTTTATGAACATTTTTGTCTTCTCCTTTAACTTATTTTTATCATGGAATATATTACCATTTAATTACAAAAATATATATACGTGTATTGTTAGGCATAGTGCAAACTGTAACTACATCACTGGGGATACGTACTGCACTGCCAGCCAGGAAAATGAGTCCGTTGGGCTGGAAGGTCTTAAAGGTGATCTGGATTTGGTTGCCGGACGTCATCTCTTTGCTTCCTTGGGGCACGACGGCATAGCCCGTTCCGTCGAACATGACCCCGCGGCCGGACGGATCCACCGTGGCTGCGAGGTCACTCACGTTCCTGGTGGCAAGAAAGATGCACAGAGGTCGGGAGATGTTTCGAGGGCTGGACGGGCAGAAGCTCACGATGGCACAGGCTTCCATCTCTTTCTTCTGCTTGCAGAAACAAGCAGAAACACGCAGCACCATCTTTCTGGACACACCCACATCCAGACCACAGACACACCTACTTGCTCACTTGGACACGCCCACATCCAGACCACCGATACACCCACTTTCTCACTTGGACACGCCCACATGCACATAACAGACATACCCATATCCTCCCTTGGACACATCTATACATCCACACCCCAGACACACCCACTCTCTCCCTCAAGACACACCCACTTTCATGTCATATACAGGGCACTTAAACCCACATATTACCAAACAACTTGTAGACAAACAAGGTTTAGCAGCCATCTCACGGCCACACCCACTTTTACACTAACATCCACACCAATAGGCCAGCTTGAACAATATATGTCATGAGCAATCAATCAGGTTTGTCAAAAAGTTTCTCTGGAGTCTCCACCTCACCTCATGATGCCCTCGTTGACGCTGGTGGCATTGACAAAATTCCAGAGACCCAGCGGGGTGTCGCCGAACTGGAATTCATCTAGGCCTCCGACAAAGGTGCGGGGCAGCCCAGCGGGAAGCTGTTGTCAATGCAACGGGAAGACAAAAGGATCAGCATCAATAAATGTCACCCAAAGACACAGGATTCGCTTTGCTGCCCTTAGACGATTAGTGGGCAAACACTGCCAACCTCAGAAATCAATCCAATGGTTTGGTCAACATATTAAGCATGAGTAGACTCAGTCTAGTACATTTGATTAAAATGGCCATTAGTAATGCCAGTACAGTCAAACCTGTCTATAGCTGCCACCCAAGGGAGACAAAAAAATGGCCATTGGAGAAAGATGACTGCTATAGACAGGTCATTCAAAATGGCTTCCCTCCCTTGGGATTTTTTGTGGCCTTATCAAGGCAGGTGGCGGGCAAAGTAAGGTGGTCGCTATGACAATTGTACATGCATACAAATGAGCGACTACACGGCCAACAGCTGTCAAGCTCCCTCCATTGGACTAGGCAACAAGGATGAGGTGTTTCGACATGGGGTACTACTCCTGCTGCCAGAGGGCTTGAACCCTAGACCTCAATGTTAGGAGCCTGCAGTCCTATCTACTTAACTACAACAACCCTTCAGTAACAAACTTCATCAAACATTTCCCTACCATATGACAACACAGCCTTCTGAGTATCATACAACCTACATTGTACAACAACGAAATCTTCAGCATTTCTATCAACCTTTTATGTGTCCAACTGTGACATCCCTTAACTTTCTTTTTGTTTTTGGTTCTGATTTTGCTTATTTCAGTGAAAAGTCTGACATCCTGAGTTTCTCATAAAAAAATCATCATCGCAGTACAACATTGGGATGAACCCCCTCCCCCCCCCCCAAAAAAAAATGCGTCCATCAGCATCACCATGGTTACCTGTGCACTGTCAGGGGCGCCTCCCATGTACATGATGGAGTCAGGCGAAAGGTCTAGGATGTTGAATTCTCCGGAGGAGGTTGCCTCTCCGCTCACATCTCCCGAGCTCTCTGATTTGACTGTCACTGTGGCGTACTTCCCGTACCTGGAAAGTAGAGCACCAACCAACCAGCCAACCAACATTTTAATAACAGTAAATCCTCAAATATAATCTTCGCCATTTTGCTTTTGACAAAGATTCTGCTAGATTAAAAGCTCATTCCCTTATTTGACTCATTTGACTCCATTGGCTCGCCACTATATGATAAGCAGTTTTCAGCAGCGTTTTTTTTTTTGCTACAAATATAATCTTCAAAAATTTCTTCAGGGATGACAATTTCTCGATTAAAAAAAAAATGAGATGCAAACCTTGAAGTGATATATGAATATGTTAACCAATAAAAATCTTTAAAATGGTGCATATCTAAATGTGCACATAAAAGTCTATACACTGTGCATGTTGAATTAAAAAAAGAAAAATGATAAAACATAAAAATTGCAAAGGAACTAGCATTAACAAACATGAGGTAATTGAATGGGTTTACTTTGGACGCATGGTAAGAGTTTCTGGTACTGTGAGCATGATTTATGTCATGGCGTCAAGAGGAATAAATCCTTGCCATGAGAGAAGAAATATTTCTGACAACAATCATTCTGCATTTCATGCAAATCACATCGTATTAGAGTGCCATGAGTGAAGGCGAAGGAGTTGGGAATACAGGTAAATGGCCACACTTCTTCTGAAATGTGAACAGTGAAGCCTGCGATGCCGGCACATTTTTAAAATAGTTCAATTGTGCATGTCCTGTCATTGGCTCCTTATTAACTTTATGTTTTCACACTCCACAAGCAGGGGCAGTAAGACCAGGAGTTCATTGGTTCAAGTTCAACCCTACTGTCAATGCCCATGATTTTTATCATGATGGCTATGAGTAATGAACTGCTAGGAGTCTTCAAGAAATTCCTCGGCACAGGCAAGTCAGATTCTGTAAACCATTGTGAGAAGCGCCCTCTGAATTGGGACGGCATGGTGACTACAGAATTATGGGATACATTTGACAGAAGTGTAGATGGCATTAAGATTGCTTTTGCCTCGTTAGTATAAAATGATGCACAGGACCGAGTGGAGCTGTGAGAATTATGGATGTGTGAGTTTAAATTTGGAACTCTTTGGTTTTTAGACCGTTTCCAAAGTTAAACGAGAGCATCCAATTCTCATTGATCCACAAAATAGGCCTGTGCATCATTTGTTTTATATAATAGGGTCCGTAAAAACATGAAAGTCAACCCTTTTCACTCATCATGCATTCGGTACACCTACAGCACTATACAAGACTTGAGACGTGCATTCGGATTTTACTGGACGCATGGTTCAGCATGGATCAGTAAAAATCAATGCATGACAATTGACCAATCAGATTGCAGAGATTCTAAAGCCCATTTTATAAACAGCAATGTACAGTGATTCTTTTTCCAACACTTCTCGCCATACACCCTTCTCCAAAATCGTCATCCACATTTTAACCTCTGAAGTGAGGCGTAACGGAAAGAGACCCCAAAAACCAGACGACTCACCTCTCAACCTCAACAAAGCGCCAATTCCCGTCTGCCACGTTGGCGGCGACGTCCACAGTAGTCACCCCGTCGCCGAGGTCGTAGATCATCTTCAGGTTCTTGTTCTCCAGCGTCAGGGCCATGAAATCATCCTGAAACGTGGTGGGAAAACAAGGAGTTTTCGAAGATAGGCTTCAGTATCAAACTTCCCAAGGATTTGAGGCGTGCTTGTGAAATCACTACTGACAAATCATCTTGCTTGAAACAAAATATATGTTCCATTATTTTTCCCGCCAACCCTCTCAGATTTCAAGCATGGTTAAGTTTCCTCTTCAAACTTGAAATGCTGGAATATCTTCTGTTCACTGAATCCAGTTGTTTTTTTTAGCTCATTCTGATCTTCTTTCACTTAATATGCGAGGCAGAAAATATTGCAAGGCTTTTGCCATGGTAAATGTAGGCTGAAGAAGAACAAGAGCAAAAACTAGCTCAGTAGCAGCCTTTTACACCCTGTGTGTGCTCTGAGTACTGTTTGGTACAGAAAGCCCCACAGTGTTGTATACACACTGTTCAAAGAACCCTGGCACACATAGGATTAATAACTTTTCTGTGGAAGGATTTCACGTTGATAGATAACCTACCACAAATCAGTAGTCTAGTGGATATGATGCCTGTCCGGCAACCACGAGGTCATTGGTTCAAGTTCAACCCTAGTGTGAATGCCCATGATTTTTATCATGATGGCTACGAGTAATACATTGAATAATCAATGTTTCGGTACATCAATACAGGGAAATAAACAGAACTGGACACAAGAATCATTGATTTGAAGAAGACGGCTGGATGGATGCGGTATGTATGTGTGTGTGTGTGTGTGTGTGTGTGTGTGTGTGTGAGGAGTTGGCTGGAAAGACTCACGTCAGCACTGGGACCTCCGACGAAGTAGAGCAGGCCGTCGTTGGCTTGGGTGGTGAAGTAGAAGGAGAAGGAGGAGATCGGGGAGGACTCAGCCACGGTTTCGGGCGTCTTCAGCTCCACGTAGCTGTCAGGGCCGAACTTGGCGGCCACCTTGATCTGCAGGGGATGGACGTCATCGAGAAGGAGAGAGATTAGAATTTCGACACATCTAGTCTCTTGAAACTCTCTGACACTGATGGGCGAACATCATGAGTATGTATAAACAAGATGGGTTAGCAGGCTCACATCCATGCAGAATTACTATTATAATTTCAATCAGCTGTATCAAACAAACTTGGTCGTCAAAAACGGGGGGAAAATGTACGGAGCGTGGTATGAAATTGTTAAAGCATATGTCAGCACATTACAATTGCACCTCAGAGTTTAAACAATACCTTTGGTGGGAAAAGTCAAACTCATAATGTTAAATTGCATCTTTGCAAGTTGTAGACACTTATACACAGGTATGTTTGAATTTCAGTGACAAAATACCCTCTGTCTCTTTATACACCCGTGTATCAAACACGTCAAATGCAGTTGTAGCTGACTCTCTTAGAAGACTTTGCAATCTCATGAAAACTCTCATCAAAGCATTCCCTTATCCCCTGAAGTGCATGTCAGTGGGTTAGCTCCGACAAGGTTGGGACGACTGCAACGCCAGAGCGATCTGAGTAAAGTTCTCGTGGCTGCGTTAAATTGCACAATCTCGCCCGTTTGGAGCAGTGAGCCACGGGTATAATTTAAGGTGCAGCACACAGAATACATCCATGATATGCAAGGTCCAAAGAAACACAAGGCAGCACAACATCAAGATCATGAATGTCATGTAATAATACCAGGGCCCCGTTTTATCAAAAGATAAAATCGATTTTAAATTTTCTTACCACACAGGCTGCCATAGACTTACAGTTGAAATCAACTATAAAATCAATTTTAACTCTTCATAAAACAGGGCCCTGGTATGTTTTTAACAACAGACGGGCGAATTTCACACAGCACTGCAATGCATGCAAATCACTCATTTCTGTTGATGGCATGTGCTCAAACTTGACTGGCATTTTACATTTTACATTTTTAAAGACAGAACTTAATTTGTAAACAATACTTGCTTAACACATTCTTACTCTGTCATTAAAAAAAAAAAGAATTATAAGTTAAAACACAGCAAGAGGTAACATGCATGCAGTGTGATGTAGCCGCCTAAAATAATAATGGTTTATTAAAGATATCCAGGATTTCTGCAAAGAGCTTGAAGTGGTGTTAAATGTAAATACATGTTAACAAAACTTTCTGCACGTCTACAGAAATGTCTAGAGAATGCCTACAGAATGCCAAATTCTTCGCAAGCAGGACAGTGTAGCATCACGCTGAACTTAGCATAGCGCATTGTCTTGGTTTACATCATTACTGAGCATTTGAGACAGAGAGTAACAGCTGTAGGCAGATATTTACAATTGTATTACCTCCACACATCTATGTGTTTGCATAACTTGCTTGTTTTTGTATTAAATCGTAAGGACAGTGCTTGTTTTGCTTTAAG
The DNA here is from genome assembly GCF_040938485.1 of Diadema antillarum. Taxonomy (NCBI): domain Eukaryota; kingdom Metazoa; phylum Echinodermata; class Echinoidea; order Diadematoida; family Diadematidae; genus Diadema; species Diadema antillarum. The sequence continues at coordinate 330,286 of NW_027272120.1, read as the reverse complement.
GGTTGTTCTTTCTTTTTTTTTTGGGGGGGGGGGGGGGGGGGGGAGGAGGTTGCTTTTTCCCTTCTTTTTCATTGTTTCTTTGGCACAAGTAGGGTTTATGCACAGTCAATTTTTAGCATTCCAGATGAAATTTTGCCTGTTTGGCAGCTTTTTAAAAGAAAAGAGTACTTACTGACCTAGCCATAAATGCTTATTGAAACTTTCGGCATTAAAGCTCTTGATCCTTAGAATTCCTCCCTCTGAGAACGCTTCTGTTTTATTTCCTTCAACTATAGAGTAGTACCCTCCAATTTTCCATAGCTCAGTCAAGACTAGATATAACCATAAGAATTCATCCATTATTCTATTTTCCATTTAAAGCATTATAGCAAAATACTAGAAATGTCGTTATCTCAAATTTTTCTCTCAAAGGTCTATAGTATATCTTGACAATGTGAGATGATATACAGTTTCACACAATTGGCAAAATATTGAAATGGCATGTTTGAAAATTTGACGGCACAAACCCAAATGCGTTGAGTGTTTTATACATTTGTTGAACAAGGATTCATTTAGTTGGCTAAATTGATTCGGAATGCACATGTTAAGAAATTTGAGCATTTTCACTGAACCTTTGAACCTTGCCCTCTGACCCAATGGTCAACAACCTTCTTCAAGTAATGAAAAATAGTTATGACTGGTAACATCCAATTTTCAAAACTTGTTTCAGCTATTTCAAAAATATCGGAAAAAGTGAAACATTTTGGAAAACTTTCGCTTGGTCCTTGACCCCATGGCCCAAATATTTCCCTCCAGAATCACTGTGAAGTAATACATGTAGGTATATGTATACATACCTAGTTTCATGAAGTGTATGCATTGAGTAATTTCTGAGGTATGGAGAAAATAGTGTAATTTCAGCACTAAATTGTAGAATTTTTTGCTTGTTAAAATGACATTTGATCCTGACCTTTGACCCGTAACCCCAATATTCCCAAAAGAATCATTGTCAAGCAATACATAAACATATTAATCTTAATGACAATACCATGAGCCACTTCCAAGATATGAAGGAAAAAAATGAATTTCTAGCATTTTCACTTGACCTTGACCTTTAACCCCATGGTGGAAACCTTTCCCTACAGTATCTTTTTCTGGTAATACACTGTACATGTTTACTTCGAGTTTCATGAAAATTGCAGAAATATGGGGGAAATACAGAAATTTAAAGTATTTAACTTTGACCTTCTGAAGTTCTCCTTTGAGCTTTAGCGTGTCCACCCTAAAGGTGACAGGCACGACTTTGTTCGCCTGTACATACAAGTTTAACTTGGATATGTCAAACGGTTGTTAAGTTACACAGTCCACAGAATCAATTACAGATGGAAAGACGGACGGACAACCCAGAAAAGTGGGCATAAAAAGTGAAAATGATGGAATTTGCGCAGAATGTCAAGATGTACTTTATTTTTGGTGCGTTTTTGCAGGCAGTGTGCTGTGCAATGAAATGGAAAGTAAAAAAAGTGATATGACACCAGATTCACATCAGCAAACTTACACATTTAGCACAATTTTTTTAAATTTTTTTTCTGTCTTCTTCGCACTACGTACAAAACGGTCTAAAACTATTGAATGGGATCATGTCCATATGCGGGGAAGGTGTACAGGCGGTTCCTAAACAAGGGCCATTATTCTTTGGAGTGAAAAAAGGGGGAAAAAAAAGACTCAAAAAAAAAGGAGAAAGGTTACGCTGGCAGAGGGCAGCACTGCAAGTTTGACTTGAGCTGGATTAAAAACTGGACCCAGTCCTGTTTATGCTGTGAGCTGAACGATGCCTACACTATTCATTCTTTTTTTTTCTTTTTTTTTAAAGAGAGAAAGCGATCTAGGTTTGCCATCCAAAGGAAATTCATATTACTTGGCACCTTTTTAACAGAAATGCAGCAGAGTCACCTACTTGTAGAAATCCCCAAATCACTGGACAAGGTGAAAATGGCTGATTTTTGTACAGGAGTAAGTTGAAATACACGACATTCAAATTGTTTTTGGACAAATACAAATTGTACTTGTGCGGGCGAACCCTGTACTTTTTTTTCTGCTTTTTTAAAACAATCTATACTGCAACCTTCAGACACTAAATAGTCTGGGCAAAAGCCCTATCCATTAAACTTTGGTCACATATATATATATATATATATATATACATGTATACATATATCTTTTCTCTCTTTTTTTTTGGGGGGGGGGGGGGGGGGGGGGTGGGGAGGGCGATCAGGGGAAGCCGGTCACTCTGTGTGTCCTTTGGTCACTAGTCATTGCTGGACACACTGGACATTTAGAACCCTTCACTGCAATAGAATGCATCTGCTGGGCGTACCATGCTCTCCACACTTTGTCTTATACACCTGACAATAATATGATGACTATGTAATCAACAAAACTATTATTTTATCTTTAAGTGATCCAGAATCATTTATGGAAACACTCTTCCTGGATTCTTCATTTTATGGTAAAAGCAAGACAAGTATTGGTGGGTTCCTCTGTAATGTGAAACAACACAGCAAGTACTTTTACTAAATACTTCTTCTTCTTTTGAGGGCACTCTACCTCCTTCGATTCTGAAGGCTACTGCAGATGTCAAGAGGTATTTTTTGTGTTTTACCACTCAATCGGGATTTTACCCTGCTTTTCACAAGAGAAGTGAAGTGGGTTCGTTTACGTGCATAGGGTGTAGCTCCCCTACAAACAGGACCATCTGCTTTAATTCTCCTCCGAAAGACTTGACAAAACGAGGATAAAGTGTGTGTTGCCAAGGGACACTACTGCCACGCCGGACGTCGAGCCTCATCATGTACATGATGGTAAGCCCCCAGTCGTATCAGTTAACATAGTCTGAACCGCTTTGTCACGACAAATCTCTCGCATTGCAGACAACATTCAACCACTGAAATCATACTTTGCTTCCATTCATCTAAAGTACTGTCGTGTGTACTTTCCGTTGTGCCGTGTAAGCATTTTCTTTAAAAGGGTACTTTCATCACCAGAAAGAGATTCAAAACCATGTCATCAATTGTTCCTCAGTAAAGATCACTGAAAGTATGTGACTGTGCACTATAAAAACTCACTATATGTCTCACAGAAAAAATTCAGAGTTGCCAATTTGATGATGGCAACATAAATCATAGAGGACTTACAGGGATAAGCTGATAAACTTCTACTTTCAAAATGGAATTTAATTCTTCCAAAAGATACAAGAACTTGGACATTATTTGGGTTTTTGGTGCATCATCACATTTTGACAGCTATAAACTCAGCAGTCATTAAAAAAAGAAGAAGAAAAAAATTCGTCTGGCTGGTTCATGGAATCATCCCATACTCCAGTGTGTTCTATCGCATCGCAATACTTATGTCCCAACAACAAAGATAGCAGTGCGTTAGACAAGCAAAGCCACTATAAATGTTGCTGTATGTTAACCACAGGCAGAAGAAAAGACATAAAATTAAAATACATTGTGCAGAAAGTGGGTTCATTCGAAGGTTTATCAACTAGAAATTTATATTGGTTTCACTTTTTTGAGACTTGGGAAAAAAAAGGAGAATTTGAAATTTGAGAAAGTATTGGCTCAATCTCCTTTGTCAATACAAAAATGTATGTTGTAGCAACCAAATAAAATGAGCCCTACCTACAGCTGAAGTCAAGTCATAAGAAAAAAAGAAGGCAATGCAAACGCCTTTAGCAATATACATGAAGAATAAGGAGCTCTATCTCACTGGCCAAGGGTCATCACTAGATGGCAGCAAACAAGACTAGCATCACCACTGAGGAGCAGGGGGGCACTATCACACTTACAACCTTCTGGTATTTGATGAGCAATCTACTTGCTGATGACAGTAATATCTGGCATTTACTGCCGCCAAGAGCAAAATGGGTCGTATCTCCCACTTTGTTTGCTTGCTACCCGGCTTTGAAATACCTTAGAAAATGATACTAGTGCAGAGTGAATTATTATTTTTCTTTTTAAGGGCAAGAAGGAAAAGGCAATTCATAAAGCTATAATCAGCAAAGGCCTACTGGATCACATCAACTCTGTGATGAAAACGGGGGAAATTGTCAAAACTTGTTCGAGGGGCGCCGCTTTCCATTCTGGCACCGGGTTTGATGTCCCGAGGGGATGGGGACGTTTTTTGTGGGAGAATATGGGGGGCTGGGGAGAGGGGGGTTTCTCTGAATGGACATGATCCCTTACTCCATTCGCCAGGGAACGTGCTTCGGCAATCTTTTTCTGGATCTCCTGCAGGTTGTACTTGATGCCGACTGAAATGTTGTATATCTCGACGTGTTTCCCCGTCATCTCCTCTTTCAGAGTCGGTATCCTCACTTCAAAGTCGCGCAGGTTCTCCACTGGAGGGTTTTGAAGTCCCGTGGGTCGACAGCATCCGAGATGGATAGAAAGACAGACGGATAGACGGATCAATGGATGGATAGATGGATAGAAGGATAGATACATCAATGAACAGAAGGAATGATAAATGATAAGGAGATGGAGAAGGAGTGAAAGAGGAGTGAAAGAAAGAGATGACAGAAAAAGAGGAAGGGACAGAGGCAGAGAGAAGAAAAGATTTCAATGTCACTTCACAAGACTACCTAGACATCTCCTGACCATAAGTCAATGTGCATGTTTCTTCAAAAATTTGTCTTAATCAGAAGTTTTCGCACTGCACGTTTGCAAAAAAATTTTCGGACATCTCAGCATTTGAACAAATTCTATATGAACATGTAGCTGACTAATATTCACTTATACTAAAAGAAAGTACATGTAGATAAACAAAGTTTATGGACCCATTTTATAAAACAAATAATGCACAGGTTTAAGTTTTTGATGCTACTGGAGATGTAGCTCACTCTTGAGTATTCACAATGTTGTGCAATGTTGCAAATACCCTTGAGTGCTCTGCATCTCCACAAATGCACTCTCGCCTGTGCATCGTTGGCATACTGGTATACCAGGCAAGGATTGCAAACAGCACAAACACACACAGTCTGAAACTGAGACTACTCACCGCTGACTTGTCCCTCGGAGATCATTTCCTCCGCCTCCCTGATCTTGTCGTCGAGGCCGTTCAGATTGGCCTTGATGTCGCCAGCGCGGTCAACAATGCCCAGGGCCGTGTCGCGGGCATCCCGCGCAATCGCCTCGGCGTTCATGGCCGTGTTTGCCGCCCCCTCGGCCTGGTTGCGGAGGTAAGCTGCATGGGAGAATGTGCAATGTGTGTCACACATGTTGTTCTCATACAGTGCCGGTAACAACGTACACATTGTAGCTGAGCTGGTCAAGCAAGTGCAACTACATGTTTTACAAAAGCAATTGCTGTAATTCCTTTTGCATTTCCTACAAGTACAATTGTACCACAAGTATGAACAGGTCTCTATTGTCACTTTGACTACACTACATACTACTTCTTTCATTACCACAGCAGCAAACTTTTACTAATAGTACTGCAACGACAATGACTACTACTACTACTACTACTACTACCACTACTTTCACTACTACCACTTGCACTGCCACTACAATTACAACTCAGGATTCTACTATTCCTACTTTTGTGGCCACTCTCCCTACTAGGACCAAGACGACCATTATTGAAATAAACACCACCATTTTTACCTAGACACCTACCCTTACATCTCACAATGATCTATGCTCCCGACCCACCGAGATTGACCCACAATATTTCAAAGTGAGGATGAAAATCTTTGGAGACCATTGAACCAAGGTGTACATGGCAGCTACTTGTAACTTGCATCTTTAAAAAAAAATAAAAAATAAAAACAAATGAATAAATCTCTGAAGAGTCTCATGAAAGGCAAACTCACCGACATCGCAGTTCTCTCCGCTGAATCCAACATGGCAGTCGGCGTCGTTTGCATCACACTCGGTGACGATGTCACAACCATCACCTGCAGAAACAATGAGCATAAGACAGCATTATTTCTCATCGTTCTGGTGTAACCCTTTCTGTGTGTGCTATGCTATGGGTTTTTTCTGCACCAACCAGCACTCAAAAACACTCAAAGGCTTACCCCATGAAGTCCTGGGGTAATCATGCCTTAGGAATCATCATCTCCTCTACATCTAAATTGGCAACTCTGAATATGACTTTGCATCCATAATGGGGAAAGGTCACATAGAACTGGTGAAATTCACTATGTTTGCACAAAGTGGTGAACAAAATACAAAGTTTGACAAATTAAAACAAACACATTAACTTTCAACTTCTATATGTGTTGTCAATTCAAATATCATTTTTTAAATTGTACAATACATATCTTTTTAAGAATATTTCTACAACCAAAGTGAATGACAGGATATGAACATAACAAGGCTCAAACACAAGATAATTTTTTTTTCTACCTTGTGAAATACTGGAAATGAATGCCGAAACTTCACCCGTTGAGAATGAGCTGATTTTAACACGCATTTTTCAAAGACACCTGCCTGAGTATATATGTATGTTTTACCACCAACATTTGTACCACCACCACCCACCATCATCACCTGCTGAGTATACATGTACATTGTACGTTTTACCACCGACATTACTACATTGTACACTACCACCATCATGTTCTTCATCACTATGGTAACTTAATCGTGAATGCCAACATCACTATCACCACCATCATCATCATTGCGTTCTCCATCACCATGGTAACTTAATGATCACCACCAACAATCACTACTACCACCACCAAAATTATCTGTGCATTCTTCATCATCATGGCAACTTAATAATTACAACAAACATCACTAAAATCATTACCACGGTTACTACCACCACCATCATCATCATAATCTTCATCACCATAGTTACCTGTTGGAATGCCAGCAATGCCCCTCTCGATCTCGGCCAGTCCATCTTCACCATTGTCCAGATTTTGTCGCACCCGGTCTACATGTGCCTCCACCTCGGTCAGCTGATCCCGGAGACCTTGGTTATGAGTGTAAAAAGTTTGACAAAGAATAAGTTCAAGTATTTGCCTGACTATCTCAGTGATGGAGTCGACTGTACTGAACTGTAGGGGGTGTAAAGACAATGTTTGCAACTGGAAAATCAACCCTTACAGTATTTTTCAGCATGTGCACAGGTTCTTAGGAGTTTGAAGTCGACCAAAAGGCCTGAACCAGTCACTTCCAAATGGAAAATCCATGGCCTAATCCACAGGGCTACGTATGTACAACAGCTTCCTGACACATTAAACACTCTTCTCTTGATATTGATTCTCCATTTTTATCTGTTATGAACCCTTCTATTTTCTGGGAAAGGTTGACAACAAACTAGCTGTTAAACATGATTGTAATCCATGGTTTAATATACATGGACCACATCTAAAACACGATAACACAAACTCTTTTCTAAATGGTACTGCATGGTAATTAGTAAAAAAAAGAAAAAAATGGATAAATTAGATAATTATACAGTTTAGAATTTACAACAATTTTGTGCCAGATTCTCTAACACTAAGTTTTCAAGACTGAATAAAAATATAGCATTCAATTGCTACATATTCACAGGAAACCTTACCCCCCTAAAAAAAAAAAAAAAAAAAAAAAAAAAGTGTCAAACTGGGACCAAACCAATATTATATATATCCAAATTTTATATCTTACACCAAATAACATTGTAAATATTTAATTGTAATAAAAAATTACCTGGGACCAAACCAATATTATATATGGGTACAATGTAGTATATCTTCAAACAACATGCAAATATTTCAGTGAAATGAAGAATTGTGCATATTAGAAAAAAAGAGAAAAAGGTTTTACGATTTTGCCATTTCCTTTCTCATCTTGAGGTCAATGTAATTCATGGATCAGAGCAAATGGATACGCCTCTCTGTAAAACCTGATGTAGGATACATCTTGGTCTGGAAATCACAAAGTCATAATTCAATATACATGCGCATCGCATTTACCAAGTACAACCATGCAAATATATACAGTATTGTATGCAATTATAATTCTGCCTACACTGGCAGAAAGGTACATGCATTGTGATATCTGAAATATTTTGTCTCTCGAGGTCAGATCATTGCCGTTTAGATATTAGTAAGTGCAAGAGGATGAGCTGGATTAATATCATTAGTTCAATATAACAAAAAACAAACTCAAACAGCATTTAATAGTAATAATGATAATAACAATAATAATGCAATTTCTATAAGGCCTTTTTCCATTTTGATTGAATGCTCAAGGTGCTTTATAAAATGACTTTGACAAGAAATGAAAAAAAAAATGCTTTCATACTAGCATTTTTTGGTGGAATACTTAAGAACAAAATCCAACCTGAAACATGCAGTGTACAATTAATGTACAATAAATCACTTTAGCCCCCTCAGTGGACACTAATTCGGTGTTCGCTTGCTTGCTTTGAACGATAATAATGAGGTGCATGTGTAGTAACTGAAATATGAGAAACTAATCGAGCCAACAAAATAATTAGTATGTATGAAAGTTCAAACAGGATCCAAACATTTGTTGAAGCCAGAGAACACAAATGTGCAACCTTTAAAATCATATCCATATGACCTGCACCTTCCATATATCTTTGGGTGACAGAGTTTTCTGATTCCACAAGAGACTAATAGTCATTACATAATCCATACTGGATGTTGCTATGTTGAGTATCATTTATGGAATGCCACTTGGAAAAAAAGAATCTTGACTAAGAGATAATACAAACACCAATATTGAAAGCAAATAATGTCTCTGGTACATGTATCTTGTGGAAAGAGACATATATGGTACCTGAAAAAATAAAAAGTTTCTGCTTATGAATAATGCAAACTTACAGGAACACCGCAACCGCATACACATCATTAGTAATAGATGCATTAAACAATGTACCGCATGTGAAGTGTTAGTCATAAGTCCAGCCATGAAATTGCTGCCATGCCATGCCATGCAGAGAGAACACCACTGAAATATTTCATTGGTGCATGAGTTTTAGATTAGAACTGCTGAGAAGAGACTATGACATCGAAATCATAAACAGTGTCGTCGTGGAAACCACATCACGGGCTGGGTTAGGAGAAGAGGATGATGAAGTGTGATATAAGATGGTCAAGGTTCGGAGGTCACCAACTTACTCATACTCTGATTAAACAGGGAAGCTGCGTGGGGTACACCCAGTACGGATCGAGGAAGGGCGGGGCGGGGCGGGAATAGGGAAGCGGAGAAGGAGCGGTTTGACATTTAAAAGAAGCATTTCCAAATACAACATGGTCTAGCTAATAACTTTTTTTGCTGGTTAGTGAACTGCATTACATTATTAAAGCAACACACCTTAATATTCAGTATGCATACAAAGTATAAAATGTATTTAAGAGCCACAAGCAGGATTGCAAATCTGCATGTCTAAAATCTCATCTACATTTTATGTGTTTAGTCAGAAAGCGAAAATCACTTGTGCCATATGAACTCTGAAAAACCCTCTTCCTTCTGTTGGGGAAACTTGCGCTGAAAGCTGCAAATGTTCCTCTAAGCTTCATGAACACGGGTCATGCTGTAGTGTGCTATTATATCTGTATGTAAGACTAATCTACACAAGCTATACAAACATATGCAACTATCTACACAGCACTGTTCTCCTACATGTTGCAGATAATAAAAGTTATTGTACAGTCATGGGGCATACAGCAAGCAGCACAAAGCATACACTGTACATCACTTGCAGATGTATACAAGTACATGGGATAAGCATCGAATTACATATAAGATAAATTTTCCAAACATATGAATGACATTGCATAATCTCCCTTTAGCGCTGAGCTTACCAATGTACATTAAAGAAAAATTCACAAAGACTTGGATCTTTACCCGTTTAAAAACACAAAAACAGACTCGAAACAGCATTTTTGCTCTTTACAAGGTCTAAGTGAGATGTGTTTACAATGGTACCTCAAAAGCCAAATGGTATAAGAAACTTGTGCAACTATTTTGAAAAACAAAAGTAAAAAAAAAAAAAGCATCTTTCTTTTCTTTCTACATTCCTAGCTGAGGACAGTGGGAATGCAAGATGTCTGCCTGTGAGTTATACCTTCCACGCCATCTCCAGCGTCAGCCGCCTTGCGGAGCAGCTTCCTGCTTCGTTTCTTGGACTCCTGGGGACGGTTTCCGAAGCTGCCAGCCTGTATGGTTAACAAAACAAAAACAAAAAACGGGGGAAGAAGAAGAACCAATGAAAATAAAAGGAACATCAAACAAGCATGTAGAAATTTAGGATTTGTTTCTGTGCTTACACTGTAATCATGCCATTCACAGCAAAGTATCTTTTAGCCATCACTTCTATTGACGATCCAACCGCACATTTCATCTTGCCTAGGAAAAATTCAGCAGTTTTCTGACACACACTCACACTATGTACACTGTATCATGGAAATATGATGAACTGCTTTCACACATCTTCCTTGACTTACTATTACTTACTTACCTACATAAATCACAGTAACAATAACAACAATACCTTTTTATTATTTTTTTTAAAACAGGTTGCAAGTTTGAACAGTAATTCACAAGGAGATTGTTAACCCATTGTAGTCCCATGATTTGTAGTTCTTATCTTACAGCTTCCATGGACTGCTAATGCACAGTGCAGTGCTGCTGCCTTTGTGCAACATTTTCTTCCATAAGAACCAAAAATTACATTTACACATTTTTCAAGCACCCAGAGTACAAAAGTGCTGGGAAAAAAAAAAATAATTTGACAAAATGGCTGACTTCTATTTGGTACCCCAGGGTACCGAAATTGGCATAAAACACGATTGGTTACTGTAAAACGAGGAATGTTCGCGTGCATTTTAATTTCGCGAATTTCACAAGCGCCAAGATTCGCAAAAATAAAATGCACGCGAAAGTTCTTGTCTACACTGTATGCATTGCACGCCAGTGACAATTCGCAAAAATTTCATGCCACAAAAGAGGCCGTCGGCTCCAATTAGCGAAAATTTCATGCCGCGAACATATCATGTTTTACAGTATTAGCCAGCGTTAGGTGGTCTGGGGTCAAGAGATCGGAGTGACCAGGGGGAAAGCAACTTACTCCAGCTAGAGCCTCCTCGCTGGCATTCATTGCGGCTCTGGCTGCGAGCTCCGCCTCGTCGATTGCCTGGACGATGTTGTCGTAGGCATTGACTGCCTTGAGGGCGTTCTCCGACAGGTTACGGGTGCTGTCAAACAGCCTGATGGGCGGGGATTAGGAGACAAGAAGGGGAGACAGCATTAATCATCTTTTCTGTTGTTGGGATGAGCCCTTTAATCCTAACCAGGCCTGGGTGGCCCCTCCTTCCCCCCCCCAAAAAAAAAAAAAAAAAATCAATCAATCAATCAATCAATCACATTACCTCACAAATTTTTGGTGATCTTATTTCATAACTTTTTTCTCCATAGTTTCACGCACATCCTGATACCTTATTTGCGTGGACTGACCCATGGTTGTGGTGTCAGATTACAGTTACTAATCACAAATCATGCAAAATGATCAAATTTTTCATTTGCCTGTGTATCAACCAACACCAAAAAGAAACTCAGTTGAAGTAATCATGACCATTCCTTATTACTATTACAATATTATTAATATTTATGTAATGAATGCAGTTTCTGGTTGGTAAAACAATGACAAACATGAATAAAAACAAGGAAATAAATTGTACAAAAGAATGAAATTGCCACATTTCTCAGTTATTTCTTTCTTAGAAATCAGCTTGTTACTGCATACACATAATCAAGTAATTTCCATATTTATTACTTTGCAAAGTAAATAAAACAAATTTTGTTGTATGTACGAGTCCTATTTGTCCACTTTCAAACAACATTCAAGCCATTTTTGATATTATACACACACAGCAGAATTTATATCTTTTTAACAAAACTGAAAAGATTACATAATATACAATAAAACAAATAATTAAAAAAAAAAAAACAAGAATGTTGAAAAAAAAATCTCAATTTCATTCTGCCCATGTAATTTTTTCAATATGCTACTGCAAAAGTGGATATTCAACTTATTTTTCTCGCTTGGCCTGGTAAGAAAAGTTTCGCATGTTATTAATTCTGTGGAATCAAGGCAGTAAGTACGGAAACATATGGCAAGCAAAAATATTCGCGTGCTTCTATTTTCGCGCCAGTTTCTGGTTGTGCGAAATGCGCAAAAACTTCAACACCGTGAAAAATGTCCACTTTTACAGTATTTTCTGAAATATATGGGGGGCGTGACTTACTCATCAAGTTCTTTGGCTTGTTTCGTGAGATTGTTGGCATGGGCGGAAGCACTGGCCACCATTTCCTCCAGGGGTGGATTCTCCTCAAGGTAAGCGTCAATAACGGGGGTGAGCTTGTTGATAGCTGCCTGCAACTTGGATCCGTTGACCGAGGTGGCCTGTGTCGTGCCGTGCAGCAAGTCAAGATCGAAATGTAGCAAATTAAAAAGCTGCTGAAAACTGCCTCTTATCCCAATAGTGGTCAGCCAGTGATTTTTGATTGAATTATTTCTTTATACAAGAAAATGTATAACATACATAACCAGGTCAATTATCCATTTAGATAATTGCAGGCAAGCATCAAAAATTGAAAAACACAATGTTAAACAGATATACTACAGATGGCATCGTAAAATTGATGCGCCGATATCAACAATGATATTTAATTATAACAATTATATCAATTCTATAAACCAAAAGAATATATATATATATTCATATAAACATGCAAACTTAAAAACATTTCAAGGTAGCCGTCTGTCAAAATGTCTAATACATCGAGATGTGATTTATTTAATGTATGGACACTCATCGTGAGTCTCATGGCAGGTACATGTATAATGGAGTCAAAAAGGGGCCTGAGCTTTCGATCCTCGCAGAATCTTTGTCAGATACAAAATGACTGACAAAGATTCTGCTAGGATTGAAAGCTCTGGCCCTTTTGACTCCAAGTCATCATTTCCTTGGATATGCTGACATTCGATATCAGATGATAATTACTACACCTGTTCTATTTGAATGAAGTACAGTTGTAAGCATTGATGTCATTTTGTTTTTAGACAGGACCAGTCATGACATTGCCATCTGCTTATTTGATACTGTATACGCCATGTATTTAGTGAGTCGAAATTTTCGTGAATCAAGACTATGCACGTGAGTGGTTAAATTCGCAATCGTGGCGTACTGTACTGAACAGAGAAATGTATGTGTGGGCGTCACATTCATATTGGAATCAGAGTCATTATTTCTATATGTCTTTAATTTCGCGAATAGCACCTGACTCGCGAAATTTGCGAAAATAAAAACCTCACGAAATATTAGGCGTATACAGTAATTTCACAACTAGATTCTGACACTGCACTGTCACTGACATAGAGCAAATAATAGAATGGGGGAAATCACACAACCCTGGGGTGTCCCAACACTCGGGGTCTTGACGTTATGTAACCCATTGCAGCCCGTCAATAACGAAGCTGTGTAAGATCAGAGCAGGTTTGGGTGATACACTGAGTTTCAACAGCTTGTCAATAAGAATAGAGCAAGGATAAAAAAGAAAAGAGGGGGGTGTGAATGTAGCTTACATCAACAGCTTGGTTGGCATCGTCCAGAAATTCACCAGCCTTCTGAAGTAGGTAGGTTGCGTTGGCATTCTCCTCCCGGGCCATGGCGTGCTTAGCGTTCACCTCTTCTAGGACATCCTGCGGAGGTAGATCAAGGTGAGAAGGGGGCATGAAAACAGTCAATCAAGACTGGAAAGTCAAAACCAAAAGGTTGTGCTGTGAACCGAGTTGACATAATTACTCCCTCTGTCACTGCTAAAATGGGGATCGTAAGGAAAATGCCCAAATTATACCTTTCATTTGAGTTCGGTACCACAATCCTTGCGAACTAGCAGCATGAGACATTACCATTACTATCATGTATTAACCGACCTCCCAACCTTTCTGACTGAAAAATAGGGATGATTTAGCTCAAAAGTAGGAAAGAAAGAGCAGTTCCCATAGGAGTGTGTCGTAAAATTATTCAGAAAAATAGGAAATTCCTGTTGAAACAAGAGCTGGGAATGCTCCAAATTCAGTATGGTTGGGAGGTATGTGTATACAAATGATGTTACAGGATTGTACATGGGTGAAAGGGCAGTTGGTTGCATCTTTGAATCTGCTCAACTCTGGGTAAAAAAAGAAAATGGACGAGGTAGCCTAAGTCGTAGCTAACAAAATGAAGCTGAGCTGAAGCTCCATCATCTTTGAACATTAACTTTTTTTCCCTCCACTAATACAGAGCCTGGGAGGTTATCCTTATCTACATGAAAAGTGTCTCGGCTGTACGCCATAAACTGTGTGGTGCAGAGCTCAACTCCTATCCAAAATAACCTCCCTCCAAACAATTTCAAATGCAAATGGGATAAGTGAGCAGTGTCACCCCAACATTGGATCTCTTCTCATCCTACCTCGTAGGCCAGATCTTCGTGCTTGGCGAGGATTGCGTCGACGCTGCCGCTCACGTTGGTGGCCCGCTCGCAGAGGTCGGACAGTTCGTTCAGCTTGTCGATGAAGTCCTCAACGTCGCCGGACACCTCTCCCGCCCGCTGGGACACTGCCTGGGACGAGTTCTGGAGGGTCAGAATCCGGTCCAGCACTGCCTCAACGACAAAAAAAGAAAGAAAGAAAGAAAGAAAGGAATGGATTTGATGAATGAACGGTATCCTTCCTGGCCTTAAGTGCTTAAAACTTGACTCACAGTCTAGTCCAAACCTATCTGGCCAGTTGAGTAAGAATCATACCAATCACCCTAGCATTCAACTAATTTGCCAATTTAAGACAGAAACACAAATTGTCTTTATCTTCTAAAATGTGAATTTTTTTTTGTGGCATGAACTTTCGTGAATCGCCAATGGCATAAAATGTGTATTTCATGTGTATTTTACTTTTGCGGCTCTTGGCTCCTCACAAAATTTGCAAAAGTTTCATGCAGGCAAAAATTTATGGTTTTAACATACTTTTGATATTAGCTGACATCCGTTTCATCAAAAGTCAGCTTTCTTTTTCACTAAATCAATCGTCCACTACTCACGTTCACGGGCGAGGCGTAGTTCTTCGCTGGCCGCATCCTGGTCGGGACCGAAGTCGCGGCCGCGCATCTCCGCGAGGATGGCCTGGGCCTGGGCTACGATGCCCGCCAGATCGGCAGAGTCGTTGAAGGTTCCCATCCCAGCATTCTCCAGGGCCTCCACAACACCTGAGGATGTTAGGGGGGGAAAAACACCAACACATTATTAGTAAGCACATGGGTGAGACATCCACAACTTTGGGCTCCTCCAGAGGTTAAGACTTTGATCTCTATTTTACATGGAGAATGACACGACCTTAGATGTGAAGACTCATCCACTTTCCCCACCCCCAAAACAATTATCACGATGTGAATTTAAATCTTCGTTAAAGAGACCTCCGGATGATTTTGCAGACTTTTAAATTTGAATAACTATAAATTGATTATACTGGGTACAGAGTTTCAAAATTTGTAGTGATTGGAATGAGGAATAAGAAATGTTTTTAAAATGTATAACAATGACCAAGGATAAAATAGTAGCCTCACCATAAGAATGTACACATGTATGAGTGAGGGCTCAAGGAAGCAAAACAAAAGACGAAAGCATGCATAAATTCTATGCAGGTGTACTTAAAGCAAGCTGTATTGTAATGGAATTGAACTGTTATATTTCTGAAATATGCGAGCCTCCTGTTATGTCATCATCCTTATTCAGTGTAATTTGTTTTCAGCTTTTTCCAGAGCATTGTTTCTTTGCTCAAGGACCACAATAAATTCCACACAGCTATACATGTACATGGAGCTGCTGATTCACGTACTACATGTATGAATTGTATATGATGTGAAATTATGAAATCAATCTGGAATTTCCCTTTAATTAGGGAGTTTTATCTGTAATCACACTACAGAGAGCTTCAAGAATCATCCAGTTTTCCCAGACTACAAAACAATTTCTTGGCTGTGAATTCAAATGTTCATGAATGAGCGTGTTTTGTCTGTCATCATTCCAATTCAATGAGCACACATAAAAAAGAAGTTCAAGATTCATTTTTCCATCGCGCAAATAAGCCACTTCAGCCTTTAAAGGGATGGTACAGTTTTGGTTGAGATGAGGCATCAGGTTTAAAACTTCTTTTGAAGATAATTCTTTGAGATAATGAGAAGCCTTTTATGAAATGTTAAAAAGCATACAATTCTAAGAGGAATTCAGAGTTTTATTTGATGAAAATGGGGTTTGAAATTTGAAATGGCTGAAATATCCAAAACAAAGCAATCCTCATAAAAGATACATGTAGGATTGCTTTAATTTGTTTTACTTTGTTTCGGATATCTCAGCCATATCAAAAACGATTTTCATCAAATAAAATTCCTCCTAGAAATGTATGCTTTTTAACATTCATGAAGTGGTTTCCAAGTATCTCGCAAAAAAAAATTAAAGGCATAATTTACCATTTGCAGATGAAACAAAACCCAACATTAGTGCTTTAAAATAGATCTAAAATGTGAGTTAGGGATAGAAACAACCACTGTTAAAATTTGAATTCGTATAATCGATGTTAAGTATTGTTAAGTACACAAAATGTGAACAATAGTTATAATAAGAATGCTTCCAGACTAAACCGTATACAGTTATGGTTTATTGAGAAGCATGCTGATATCTCCCCATATTTTAGGCTTTATTGCAAAAATTTTATATGGTAGGATGTTTTGTGATACAACAGACCTACACATATGCATCAAATGTGATATCTTGAACATTTTTGAAATCACTGCTCCCAAAGGTAAACTGGACCTTTAAAGCTGAATCCTCACCTCAACCAATACTATATACCATTCCTTTAATCACATCGTCACCAATCTCAAACGAGAGAACTCGAGGAGAGTTTCGATCAAATCCTCACCTCTGATGAAGTCCAGGGTCCCGTTGAAGTCTGCCTCAACCTGCTTCGCTCTCACCAGGAGGTCGTTGCCATTGTTCTCTGTCAACTCGCCGTTGCTCCTACTTCTGTTCGCCTGCAAGGAGCACAACATCAAATATACAGACTCCATAAAGAGTTCTTCCACAGAGATACACTTGGCTACCATTCACAGCATTCATTTGATGTTGTTGTTTGTTTTGGTTTTTTTCAAAACCTTAAAGGCATAATTTACCATTTGCAGATGAAATAAAAACCCAGCTTTAGTAGTTCAAATAGTTTTAAAATGTGAGTTAGAATAGAAACCACCAATGTAAAAATTTGAGTCAGTGTAATCAATGCTAAGTATTGTTAAATCCAAAAATGTGAAAAATAGTTATGATAAAAATGGTTCCAGACTAAACCATCTACAGTTATGGTTTTCTTGAGAAAAATAATGATATCTCCTCTCATTTTAGGCTTTATTGCAAAATCTTTATATGGCAGGATGTCTTGTGATACAACTGACCTACACATATGCATCAAATGTGACATCTCAAACGTCTCTAAAATCACAGTTCCCAATGGTAAACAAGACCTTTACGAAAACTTTCACGCCACACTTTGTAGTGCAATCTCTTTGGAGGATTTAAAATCAATTTTGCTCCTTAAATATTAAACCCGTTGAGGATGGGATGATTTTGATTTTGCTACAACATGCATTTCCCTCAGACAACTGCCTGGTTATAGTATACTCAGGACTAGTCTTCAATGGGTTAACCCTAACTAGGCCGGGGGGGGGGGGCCTCGAGGCTATTGCTGCGACGTTTCATGACTTTTTTCTTTTGAGTCTCCCGCATCTTTTGACACCAAATTTGCGATGCCCGGGCGCGCGGTTCCGAAGTTGCGCATAAATATGCACGTGCATGTCAGACCAAAAATTGCTCAAAAACGTGAATTCGTGTACAATTTCAATGCAAACTGTGTTCACAGGCAAACTTCATAAAAGCATGATTATTTGGGGGTTCTATCAATCAAAATCAATTAATTACATATTTTCTTGTTTGGAACAATGTCGCGGACAAATTTCATTGAAAAACAATGAAAAACATAAAGTCGGAAAAACAATGAAAAACATAAAGTCGAAAAAACAAAGAAATACATAAGAAATTTAAAAAACAATAAAATACTTAGGAAATTTTTTGTGATTGCGCAATTTTTTCTCTTACATTTGCTAAGGACACTAAAAACAATATTTACACAAAAAAATGTGCCTGTTTTGAGCTTTCTTTAGTGATTTATACCAAATTGTCTGATTTCATGCATCATTATGCATAAATTAGCATCATTTAAAGTGAATGATAATTTTTGAAAAAATTAACTTCATGGTACTTTAGATTACATCATAGGCAATGTGTGTGCCAATTTTCATCGCGATCGCGCGGTCGACGGCCGAGATCTGGAGGGGGGGCCTGGGAGCCCCCCCCCCCCCCCCCCGGCTCTATCATCTACCTAAATAGCCCGGCCTAGTTAGGGTTAAAGGACAAAGAGCGAAGGTATTGAGCATAATCAACCATTTTCAGTTTCAAACGTCAATCATCGTCCACACTCTTTAATGAATTATAGTATCTATCCGTATCCTATCATCATTCTGGGAGAGTGAACATGTGAACGAAATTGCAAATTTTGATGTTGGGGCCCGACAGTGAAAAATCATGACACTGGGAAAAAGTTTGCGACACCATGTTTGAAGCTGCTGAGCAACTGTGCCACAAGCATTCAAAAAAACACTGGCGGAAGCACATCTAACACAACTACCAGTGCAAACCCAACCTCAATAAAAACCTCTCATCCACTCGGCTGAACAGTTTGGAGTTGTGATTCAGTGATGAGGAAGAAAGTATGGATACTACACGCAGTTTAAGAGTTCAGTGAGTATTAGCAAAAGGGGGGGGGGGGGATTGCAACACAATGAATGACGTTTGACCATTTGTGAGGCCAGAGGTTGTACTCACAGCCTGTTCGACCCTTCCCATCTCGTTTGATAGATCCTGATTCTGGGCGGTCAGGTTGCCAAGAGAAGCGGTGACGCGGGCGTTGTTGTCTTGCATCGAGTCCAGAGGAGGCTGTCGACAAAAACACACATGAAAAAAAACTTGTCACAAGATCAAGCCTTTTGTTAGAAACGGTTTCAAACAGTCACTCTTGAATATTATCCTAGAATACACATTGTACATGTACATCCAACTGCACTTTACAGTGTAGTTCAATCTTATATTGTTAATTACAATATTATCATCAATTATACTGTGCTCGATAAGTGCATGTTTCTAAGCGCTCCGCAATTCAAAATTTTTTCCTCGAACTTGAAATAGCTGAGTAAAATTCCACTCCAATTAGAGGACAAAATTCAGCGATTCAATGATTAGCATGGAAAGAAGAGCATGCAATCCATACAATGTCATTTTGCGCTACGTACATGCAACACAAGCATTTTTGCTCAAATGAAAACAATTTGGCGACTTTCTGCACATCGAAAACCACTCACCTGAAGTGCCATGATGGATTCGTTGAGGGCATTCAGACGTCGCAGGGCCTCCTGTCCGACAGCGATGTCGGTCATGTTCTTTGCCGCCTCGTTGAGGTCGTTGCTCATCCTCTCCACGTCGTCCAGGAGAAGGTGGACGCACTCGTCACACGCTGATGAAGAAATGACCAACACAGAGCACAATTAACCCTTTGAGGACAGACTGATTTTGCTACAACACGCATTTCCCATAGACACTTGCCCGAGGATACTCGGAACTCGTCCTCAACGGATTAATATGGCATACAGGACAGTACCTTTTGACTTTTTTCACCTACACAACATCGTACATGACACCAATAATTTCACGAAAATATTAATTTGCTGAGTTCTTGTTAATATTGTAGCATCATCAGCTGAAAAAAAAAAAATCAAGGACCTGTTGCATAAAAGTTAAGATCAAACATAAGCCAGAAAATCAAAAATAAGTCTTGGAATACTCAATTCTTATTGGCTGATACCTGACTTATGTTTGATTGTATCCTATTACGCAACAGGGCTCAGATTAAATTTCTATAAGAAATTGTAAAGAAACATTCTTCATCATGTTTTAAATTAATCATCAAAACTAAACAAAAAACACCAAGTCGGATCTCTTGTCAGCTTGGATAAAACAACAACAACAAAATAGGTCTGCCTGACAGAGCTTTCAGCCAAGACGTAACACACTTTCTTGCAATGATCCTCGATCATCTTTAACATATCCACAATATCAAAACTTGAGCTCTACAAAAAGCAAACCATGCAGAAAATCAGATTGGCTATGTGTGTGGCCACTAAGAAAGAAGGAGGAGGAAGAGGAGGAAGAGGAGGAGGAGGAGGAGGAGAAGGAAGAGAAGGAGATGGAGGAGGAAGAGGAGGAGGAAGAGGAAGAGGAGGAAGAGGAGGAGAAGGAGGAGGAGGAAGAGTAAGACGAGGGGATGGAGGAGGAAGAGGAAGAGGAGGAAGAGGAGGAAGAGGAGGAGGAGGAGGAGGAAGAGGAGGAAGAAGAGGAGGAAGAAGAGGAGGAAGAGGAGGAGGAGGTGGAGGAAGAGGAAGGAGGAGGAGGAGGAAGAGGAGGAGAAGGAGGAGGAGGAGGAAGAGGAAGAGTAAGAGGAGGGGATGGAGGAGGAAGAGGAGGAGGAGGAGAAGGAGAAGGAGGAGGAGGAGGAAGGAGGAGGAGGAAGAAGAGGAGGAAGAGAAGGAGGAGGTGGAGGAAGAGGAAGAGGAGGAAGAGGAGGAGAAGGAGGAGGAGGAAGAGTAAGACGAGGGGATGGAGGAGGAAGAGGAAGAGGAGGAGGAGGAGGAAGAGGAGGAGAAGGAGGAGGAGGAGGAAGAGGAAGAGTAAGAGGAGGGGATGGAGGAGGAAGAGGAGGAGGAGGAGAAGGAGAAGGAGGAGGAGGAGGAAGGAGGAGGAGGAAGAAGAGGAGGAAGAGGAGGAGGAGGTGGAGGAAGAGGAAGGAGGAGGAGGAAGGAGGAGGAGGAGGAAGAGGAGGAGGAGGAAGGAGGAGGAGGAGGAAGAGGAGGAAGAGGAGGAGAAGGAGGAGGAGGAGGAGGAGGAGGAGGAGGAGGAGGAGGAGGAGGAGGAGGAGAAGGAGAAGGAGGAGGAGGGAGGAGGAGGAGGAGGCACAGAAGGAGGAGGAAGAGGAAGAGGAAGAGAAAGGAAAGAGGGGGGAGGAGAATGAGGAGGGGGCAAGTAACCAAACTTACGCTCGCATCCACGTTCGGTTAGGATGTAACGGGGCTCACACTCGTCGCAGTTCTCCCCCATGGCTCCCGGCGGGCACAGACACTCCCGGTGTTCGGATCACATCGCAGTTTGGGGTCGCAGTTACATGCTGGATGGGGCACGTAAAAATGACAGAGGTCACATTTTTTTGTCTTATTTGATGCGTATCTATGACTGTCTTTCCTTTTGTTTCCTTGGCATATCATTCTTATTTATCATAACGTATAGGTGATCATACTCTAACCTCCCACATATGACAGAAAGAGCAAAGTATGAAATAATCACATATACCCATACACACACAAACACACAAATATTTTGACAAATCCTAAATTGTGGAGCTTCTACAACATTTCAGGAAAAAAGACACATTTACCATAGAAACACAAGCTTGTCTTTTTTTCCTTTAAGCCCTTCCCAGGTGAACCAGTGTTTGCATGCATTACTGAAACTACATGTACATGTACCACCTGTGAAAAAGTCATTCGTCTGCACCACACACTCACTGATGTGTCAACTAGCGCATTATTGTCACGTTTGAGCCACAAATCCAAACTTACAGTAGCAGCCGTTGGGTCCGTAGTTCCAGTAACCATGGAGACAGGAGTCGCATCTGGTTCCGCCCACACCGGGCATGCAAGCACACTGGCCAGTGAGCAGATCACACTGGCTACTCTCGGAGGCCACTGCGCAGTCACAGGCTGTGCATCCCTGGCAGCTGTCAAAGTTCCAGTAACCAAACTGGGGGAAAAGAAACCCCAAATCGAGAGTAAGACGGGAACAAACTAATGTAATCAAAATGTATGCTACTTGATACTTAGTAGTGTTCCTCCCAAAGCCCCAGAGCGGAGCTTAAACTTGAGGTGGTGGCAGTGGGTGGACTCAGTTTGGGAAAAAATAATTGAAGATAGCAGATTTCAATAAAAATGGCGGAATTAACTTGGGAGATTACACTTTGAGGAAGGCTGTTCCATGTCCTTGTTGTTCGAGGGAAGAAAGAGTTCCTGTATTTATCTATGTTACTAATTAGTACTTCAAACTGATTAGAGTGTCCCAGTCTACTTCTTTCCAGTTTAGGATGAATTTGATCTGTGCAATGTATGTCAAACTCCCTACATAGCATCTTGTGAAAATGGGATAAATGGTGTATATCCTGTCTGTTTTGGAGTGAGTACCATTTGAGCGAACTGAGGTGCTGTGGAGACTTGGATTACAAGCATATATTTTATGCAACCATTAAGATGAAACTTTGTTTTCCTTCAAATATCAGATCACAAAAGGCAACAAGTTACCACATGATGTGAGGAAATTAAGACGCAATAACACCTCTTGGAACGAAAAAAACTTTGAGAATAGCATAAATATATTCATGCACACATTTTACATTCACAGAAATATACAAGAACACTTACAGTATGCCTACAAATATCTGTATGGTCTCAAGTCTGCTTCAAACTTACCGCGCAGCGATTGCAATCGTAGCCATCGACATTGGCCTTGCAGTTGCAAATTCCGTTCAGGTTGTTGCATGAATCACTGCCACATCTGTCACAAGTACATTCTGCAATAATAGTACAACAATGGAAAGAGAATATAAAATATAATTCCACAGTATACATAATATTTCATTTTTTCTAAAAAGTACATACTCCTTCAACTCGTCTACTGGCATAACATATTAAGGGTAATATCACTCCGCCTATCTCTTGCTGGAGGTTAAAGTCAAGCACTCTGACATTGCTAGGAAAAAAAAATGGAATTCTGAAACCACATTCATGGGGTAAATTATCCTTTACCCGTAAGTTTTTGCAGAATTTCACGAAACTGGTTGACTTCACCAAAATGACAGACGGAAAATGAATTTGCAAACTGAAATAGAAACAGGAACTGCTTCCTTCTGCATTGCTTTGCCAATTCAAGAAAAAGCTTTATATAAAAACATACATTGTACACGTATCAAGCAATTTCAGAGGCTTTTGAAAATTCTAGCACAAACAATTACATGTATATACAGTATGTAACCCTGCATCACAAAACGAACAAAAAGTCACCAGATATGGATTTTTAGTTTAAGGCAGATTCTGAAAAAGCAGACTCTAAGCTTTAATATGATGTATAATTCAATTCAAATGGATTCTCCTAACCTATCTAAATATTGGAAAGAAAGCACACACTCTGGAAAAGTGTGACCTGAGAAAAGAGGCTCTGAAGTACAGGGTCTATTCAAGCGCTTAATCTTTACCAAACCGCTCTAGCTGAGCGACGAATGGGACAAAAAACAGGATGTAAACCACCAGAGCAACAAAAATGAAGGCATTATCAGATTAAGCTGAAATTGAGCATGCTTTATTTACACATTCTGTCCATGATAAATGCTAACTTCCAAAGCAGTAGCATCACCCTTTCCAAAGTCATTAGGATTGAAAGTGAAGAGTGTGCAAAGGATTTTCGAGAAATGAAAAGGGGCCCCTAGATGTACCGGATCTCACTACTCTGCAAAAAAAAGGGCTGTAGAAAAACTGCTAAAAACACACTTTCCCATTCATTTTATAATCCAAAACTTAGGAATAATGTAGAAGAAGAAGAGCTCTCTCTGAAAATATGAAAAACTCAAGATTGACTTGATTGACCTGTTTTACCTTTTCTGAGTCTTCACGTAAAATCAATGGGTGCACCTTTTTGTTCGTTTTGTGATGCACGGTCACATATGAACAAGGGGTACAATTATTTTTTTTTTCACCCTGCCTCATGACATACAAAGGATGAAAAGTAAATACACGTATAAGATCAAATAAAATTTGGCACCACACAAGAGAAATAAAAGTTTTTGAGATTTGACTTGTCAATGTGCAAGTAGTAAAGGACAAGCAAAGAGTTAGGCAAAGAGGACAGACCTTCACAGTCCTGGATGAGGGCGTTGCCATGGTACCAGTCGGCGCACTGCTGGCAGTTGTCCCCCTTGGTCTCCACCCGACAGCTGAGGCACGCCCCGCTGCGCAGGTCGCACTCCGGCAGCCCCGTGTTGGGGTCCGTGTTGCCGCTGCAGTTGCACCGCTCGCAGGGCACGCCAGCGGCGGGGTCCCCATAGTAGCCCTCAACGCACCTGTTTTGAGGGAGAGGGGAGGGGAAAGGGGGGTGGGGGTTGGTGTCAGACAAAGGAGAGGAGGTTCACTTGAGGCTATGTCATAAGGGTATATTAGGAAGAGCTGAGGCATAGAGGACAAGGTTCTGGACTCTAAAGCTATATGTATGGGTCCTAGATTCAAATACCACCTGGTAAACAAATACTTGAACACTCTGGCTGTCTGGACCTGGGAACATACCTACACGTGTACGTGCCAAGCAAAGCTGGGGACAATACTGAATACATGGAGGTTAGTGCGTACAGTACACTAAAGAGGCTAATCACAGTAAGCAGAAATGATATCATATCATTATTACCTTACAACCTCAGAAAGACACTGGCTGAAAAAAAAAAATTTAACTTCACAGCTACAGAATTTTCCAGTGACTTCATATCTTCTCTGCCCCTACCAAGTACAATATACTGGGCTTCCTTTTTGTTGCTGTTCTTCAAACACCAAAATATCTTCCAACAGAGACTCCGGCGTTCCATGACACGGGTAGGCATGAGGTCATACCCTTCTAGTGGTTCCTCTAGTTTCACCTCAACCTCTTGGCCTCATCCCCATTAATCACTTTTTGTTTTTACAGGTACAGCTGTACGTAGCACTGACTGGGTCTTATTCATTTACCCATCACATCAAGGAAGGTTTGAGGATGGAAATGGTCAACAATTGGGCAAACCACAAAGTATGATCAATTCAAGTATCTTGAATATAGGTTTGCCTGAATGGACTAAAAATTCCCTGATCTGCTTTCAGCAAAGCTAGGTGCTTTGACCAAAAGTGTTGCTCCACCAGCGTTACTCTTGGTGATGCGTTATGAATGCAACAGCTTTGACGTAGGGCATTGGACATGGGGAAGAACAAAAGTGACAAACTGTTTCTCTTCTTACTGGTCGCAGTAACGTCCAGTGTGCCCTGGCAGACAGATGCAGTACTGCTCGCCTTCCGGGGAGAAGGTACACGTTGTGGCGAAGCTGGACAGAGAAAAAGAAAAATGTGGAATAATGACAATGTTTGTATCACTTGTCTGTCTAAGTACAACAATGCACAGCAGCCCTACAAAAAAAAAAGTTAACGAATACAAAATGACACTCCTCAGCCACGGCTCCACATTCACACTTGCCTGCTTGCCCAGGGCAAGTAAAATTGTATGTCGGGCAAGTGAGGATTTTAAAAAAATGATAAAAGTTACTTGCCCAATTGGGCAATTTTCCTCAAACTTTCACTGATATGTTCACTAACATTGCTGCATTCCCTCAAACCAGAAGTATATGAAGTTAACTTGTCCTATAAATCAATTTCTGACAATGACAAATTCAGGACAGAGAGATAGGCTTGGACTTTCGTCACTCACTTCAGGTTCTCAAGCGGTTGTGGACAAGAACAGATGTTGCAGGCGTCTTGGGCACCAGAGGTGGCGTCGCCGTAGTAACCAACCTTGCACCGTTCACACTGGTCACCCACGGTGTTGTGCTGACAGTTCTGTATTTCGGGAGATTGAACAGTACGGTGCGATGAACATTCCATTCTTGTAACATATCCATTTACTCCAGTATTGTGTATGCACCGGATTAGGTAAAGACACAATCATGTACATGGACGGGAATGTAAGCAAGCTTTTTTTGGACACAAGTTACTGATGCAAATGGCACAGTTAACTCGGTGTTGTGATTGGGAAGCGAGAGTGCACAACTTACAAGAGTTTGACAAGATAGTTATCAAAAGTAAGAACTCAAAAGACTAATCTTTTTTATACCTTATAGGAGAAATTATGAGACTTTTTATGATTTCTCAGAGCAAAGTATCCAATGTTTTGCAAAGATATGTAGATTAGGTGATAGGTTGAAGAAATGGTAAAGGGTCAAGATATGCAAGGGTTTGTTTGGATACTCACCAAGCATCGGCCAGTCTTGGAGTCACAGGTGGTGGCGTGGCCATTGCAGTTACACGGCACGCACTGACCAAGGTACTGTCCACTGCCTGGGAGCCTGTAGTGACCCTCCGCACATTTCTGTCCAAAGAAGAACAGGGTGTCGCAACATGGTCAACTTCGCAAACACAAGCCAGGCCTCTTGCTTCAGGATATTTTTATTCTTTTGATGAGCCCCCACCATACTGACTGACACATGCACATTTAAAGTGGAAGGCTAGTAACTGATCAGTGGGAATCAGTGGAAATGCTGGGAGATGATTGTTCCAATCCTTATGGGATTCATTCAAGAGTTCATTGTATATCTATTGTTGTGTGAAAATGATTTGCTTCAGAATGGTCTCATATTCAAGTAATGTGCAGTTTAATGCTTCCAGGTTAGCGTCCCTGGTCAGTGACGGAGCATTAATCTGCACATTACTTGAATATGAGACCGTTCTGAAGCAAATCATCTTCACACAACAATAGATATACAATGAACTCTTGAATGAATCCCATAAGGATTGGAACAATCATCTCCCAGCATTTCCACTGATTCCCACTGATCAGTTACTATCCTTCCCCTTTAAAGGTACAGTTTACCTTTGGGAGCAGCGATTTAAAAAAATTTCCATTTAAATCACATTTGATGTATATGTGCAGACCAGTTGCATCACAAAACATCTTATCATATACAAATTTTGCAATAAAACCTAAAATATAGGGAAATATCACTGTGTTTCACATTAACATAACTGTAGACGGTTTAGTTTTGAAACATTTTTATCATAACATTTGTTCACATTTGTATATTTAACAATAACTAACAATGATTATCCTGATTAAAATTTTTACAAACTCACCTAACTCACATCTTAGAACTGTTTTGAAGCACTAAAGCTGAGTTTTTGTTTCATCTGCAAATGTTAAATAATGCCTTGAAGCCTTTGCTTTCAGGTAGAACATGCAGATCCACAGTATTCAAATTTAGATGAGTTGCATCTAATCTTCAGGAACTAAATCTGAAACGTGGTCATGCATATCTTTGAAAGATTAGTTTTGTTTTCCTCACGTGTAACACTGAAAAATGTGTGTTCAAAGTAAATACAACAGTGGCTAAAAAGTATTTTGCCCATGGCAAAAATCTTTACACAAAATCTTTTACAAAATTGAGATTTTTCAAATTTTTCACTCTTAACATGAATACAGGTTGTATCAAAAGTACAGGTTAAGCCCTCTGTGAAAGACGGTTTGAGAATCTGGTGCTGTACAAACCTCGCAGGACAGACCAGCGTATTGCGGGGGGCAGTTGCACTGCTCGACCTCGCTGGCGACTGGGCCATCTCCGTTTCGGCTGGTCACGTCCATAGAGACACCAATCAGACTGCAAAGAAAAGGGATGAGCTCATCAGGTGTTTGAGTCTTGCACGATATAAATGGGTCCCAATGATGCTTGCAGAATTATCAGAACTTTTGAAATTTATTGACATTGGTAGTTAAAGAACTATAGGACTGCTTATTCCTTTTGATTTATCTATTTTTTCTTTTCATTTATGTAGTTTTTGATTTCACATATCCATTTTTTCATTGCATGACTCTATTTTATATTTTCCAGCAAAAATCATACACAGTCATAGAATAACATACAGGAATCGATTACATGAATTCAAAATATTTAAGATATTTACATCTGTATGTGAATTGTTTGATGTGCTGAAGGGAACAAAGTTCAAACTAAGTCATATGGGATTAATTAAAATAAAAAAATAATCAAAAAAAATAAAAAAGGATAATTTGTTTAACTACAAGCTCAAACCTCATTAGCACTCATGTAGTAAGGCTGTTTTTACAAATGTGATGTACAAGCGGCACTGCCGCATGCTTTTATTTTCATTACTTTTAGGTCTAGTGGTCTTTAAACCATGTTTCTTGAGCTTTGCAGTATAACTTGTTGGACACTTGGACAGAGAGAGAGACAGAGACAGAGAGATGGTGGGGAAGGAGGTAGGGGGATGTTCTTACTCCGTGGTGAGGATTCGGTCAAAGTATTGGGCTCTGATCTGGAGTGAAGAGATATCGGCGAGCACCGTCATGAAGTCCTCTCGGGTGACGGGACTGCCGCTGATGCTGTACTGGAAGTTGTTCTGTGGCATCGTGAAACGAGGGGTCAAATTTGCAAAGAAAGTTAGTATAATAACTACAAAGATGACTGTCAGAAATGAACATTATGATTGTGGCGAATGGCGTGATGGTGGAGGAGGTGATGATAGTGGTGGTGGTGATGAAGGTAATAATGATGATGAGGAGGAGGAGAGGGAGGAGGAAGAGGAGAGAATGGAGGATGATTATGTGGTGGTGTTGGCCATGAGGAAAATGGTAGTGATGGTGATGAGCTGAGATGATGATGATGGTGATGGTGATATCATGATAATAATGATGATGACGGTGGTGATGGTGATATCATGATAATAATGATGATGATGGTGGTGATGGTGATATCATGATAATAATGATGATGATGGTGGTGATGGTGATGGTCATTGCAACAATCATTACGACAGTAGCAATGATGATGTTGATGATGACAGTAATAATGATTATGCTAATAATCATCATGAGGATGGTGGGGCAATGGCAGTTGCAGTGACAATGATGATGATCAGTGGCGGATCCAGAGGGGGGCGCAACCAGCGCACGTCCCCCTTTATTTTTCGCTAAAAACAAAAGAAATAGACAGAAAAATATGAAATGAAACCCGGAAGTGGCACCAGATGTATTAGTTGCGCCCCCCCCCCCCCCCCTTTACAGAATTTCTGGATCTGCCCATGATGATGATGATGATGATGATGATGATGATGATGATGAAAGAGACAACAGTGTTGATAATGGTAATTTCATCATTTAAAATGGCAACAGTTATGATAATATACACACAACAATAGTTAGAACATTTTATGCAGCCTTACATCCTTTTATTAAACCTTTATTTAAAAAAAAAAATCTACCACAGCATTAACATCAGATGTGGAGCGAGTTACACCTGTCCTTTGCCCTCTGCTTTTAAAGATGCCACAGATATCCTGATCTCTCATGAGAATACCAGCTATGGCTATTTGAACTCTAATCATCACAACAGATATCCTCACCAGCTCATATCATAACTTCCAACCCAATTCATTCCTCTTCATCACCATCACCTTTATAGTTACATCACGATGGATTTCTTTTCAAAAGAGGAACCAAGTGGAAAAGAGAATGGAGTCGATTCCAACATTACCTCTCTCAGGTCGACGGAAACGGACATGTCGCGGCCCGGGTCTGGCTTTTCGATGTGGATGTACCTGACTGTGATGTTGTTTCCCTGGAAACATTAAAGTCAAGGAAAGAATCGCATTTTTATAATCACTTATATTTTTTCAAAAAGGAGAGAAAATGAATAACAAAATCTAATCTAATGATGTGCATTTAGAAACACACTTTTTTGTTACAATCTATTCATAGAGATAGGGTAAACAATAAATGCTGCAGAAAAAAAAAGTTTCATGATTATTTTACAAACATTTATAGTTGTTTAAAAGTATATTTCTTATTCAGTCATGTGTCGGTCATGTAGATATACTGCAACCCCTACCACAGTTTCTATTCTGTTGACCTCCACTCCCAAAAACTAAATAAAAATATGAACACAAACTGTTCATCCATTTCAAGATTCAGTATTTAAAGTCCAATTCATCTACGATTCTTTTCACTTCAAGCTTTATGCACAGCTTTTCAAAATTCCTTTCCTCAAAATCATTTTTTTCCCCCCTCCCTGGCTTTGAAGTTTGCTCTTCTGATTTTGATACCGCAATACACAATGACATCTTTACTGCCGGCACAAGAAGATATGCTGGGTTTAAATAGAGAGAGATTGTACTCACAGTGATGATGACGTCCGGACGATTGATTTGATTCGTCAAGCCCAGGCCATCTCCCCTGGTCGGCATGGGGTTGTTGCGGATGGTGTACTCCAGCTTGCCTCCGTACGATGTCAGCTGCAAGTGGATAGGAATTTCAATAATTTAGTGGATGCTTCTTATTCTTCCACTTCAAATGAACAGGAAGTGAGCTACATGTATATGAACCTTGAGGTAAGTCTTATACTTTAAAGGGATCATATAGTTTTGGTGGAGACCTAATTTCAGGTTTCAAACATTTTTTGTGAGATAATGAGAAACCTCTTATGAAATATGAAAGAGCATGTAATTCCATGAGGAATTCAACATTTTTTTGATGAAAACTGGTTTTGAAATGGCTGAGATCCCCAACACAGAGCGATTCTAATAAAGTGTGAGACCCACATTTTATGTCGATCGCTTTGTTTTACTTTGTTTTTTAATGTTTCAGTCATTCCAAACGTGATTTTCATCAAATAAACTTTGAATTCCTCTTAAAATGGTATGCTCTGTACTATTTCAAAGGTGTTTTCTTGGTATCTCGCAAAAAGTGAAAAGCCTAATTCTCACCTCCACTAATACTGTACCATCCTAAAGGGAATATCTTACTGTGAGACCATATATATCGTGTGCATGAAACTGTCGCGAGGAGCCAAGATTCATGAAAGTAAAATGCATATGAAAGGTTTAGTCTGCACAATGCAACAAATGCCAGCAGCAATTTGCATGAGTTTCATGCCCTGAAAAAGGCCATCGACTTCAATTTGCAAAATTTTAAGGCGGCGAATGTTTCTGATTTTACAGTTACACTTGCTGAAGACAGTACAATTTTCATTTACCACTAAAAATTGTCATTTTCAGTGGTAACAACAGCACGAAGAATGGTGAAAAAAGCCTGTTCTGAAGAGGTGATTGTCAAGATACTGTACCTTAGATCCTGTAAACTTCTCCGGGGCCTGCCAGTAGATGGCGACCTGTGGGTCGTCGCCGGTGCCATCGACGTAAGCGCTCGCGATGTTGGACCCATACTGGACCTGGGCTTGTGAGTTGGTCAGTGACCATCCCTCCACCATTCCAATCTGACCATTGAAGAGGGGGGAAAAAAAGAAGGGGGTGGGGAGACAAGAAATTATTGTATCATCACATTTTGTCTTGAGACTTTCTATGAAATCTGCCAAATAGTACCACATCAACTGTGTGTTAGCATGGCATTATATGGGATGCAGAGTCAGTTTTAAAGATACCTTTTTGTCATTTTTCTCTCTTTTTTTTTAAAGGAATATGCATCATATACATATATTTTTTATTTACATATACAGGGAAGAGGTATTTCAGGATGGGGCTAAGTTTTGGAGGGAAGAGATGACTGTGTTGTGGTCTCCAGAACAGACGACTCCTGTTATAGTGTATAACAAAGTCCTCAGGATTGGCATTGTTCTTTTGTCGCATCAAAATTTCGTTATAATAAATCAGCAAAGTACATGTACATAAAGATGTATAGATGATAATTTTAGGTCCTGAAATTTTGCTCCATAGTAACAGGAATTCTATAGTTATATTGATGTTTGTTATAATTGGAGTGCACTGTACCTTGCTGCGTTGGACGGTGTAGGAGCGGCAGTCGGAGCTGACACCAAAGCAGAAGCAGGAGAGGCAGCCGCCGGGGTTAGCATCAGCCAAGAAATAGGTTCCAAGGGCGCACTGGTCGCACCGCTCACCCACTACGTTTTCCTGCAATGTCATGCAGGAGAGGAAATCATAGAGACCATGGGTATTCAGTGTGAACACAGGCAGAATGATAAATAAATAAATGAATAAAAGATTTCTAAACACAAGTCCTGAGCATCATACAGTGTAGGCATTTTTACCATCTGTTCACCTCTGTTTGCCCAGAACATTAAAAAAGGCACAGACAAAAGTGATAACATGCTCCCAAAATTGCCTCACATTGACTATTAAACACAGGATATTACTCAAAGGTTAGATTCACAAGGGGCAGCCCTAACTTGTTAACTTGAATTTAATTGCGAGATTTGATTACAGACGAGCCCCACAGATTTCTTACTGTAAGGACCATGTATAATAACAAAACCTTTAGTTAGCTAAGTCAAAGTCAGCACCACACCCCTGCACAAGAACATGATATCGAGACACAGATGTGTTATTGTATGCACAAACCAATCGCACCTTGCAAAGACACTCTGCTGTTACTTGGTCGCAGACTGTGTCGATCGTGCCGTTCGTGTCACAGTTGCACGGCTTGCAGAAGGGGTAGCCATGGTAACCTAGCTCGCATCGCTCGCATTGACGCCCACCGATGTTTGGAGCACAGCTGCAGAATGGTTGGAAAAAAAAGAACAAAAAATGAAATAATTTAATCATGAAATATCACTATCATGACTGATACATTGCTATTACAGTAACAACTTAACGTAGGATGCATTGTACCAACAATTGCAGCCTATTTCATGTTTGTTTGTCCAAAGATTTCATGATTTCATAAGGAGGATTTCTAGTCATAAAATAATGATAATAATCATATTCAGTCCTCTCCCTCCATTTTCATTTTCAAAAAGAAACTCAAAACCCATCTATTCCGAGAACAGAACCAATGATTATGTAATTGTGGATTATTTGTACTCGTAGCTGATTTATGTGTTTGTTCTCTTATGTTAATTGTAAAGCTCTTAGAAACTCTTTTGTCTCAACCGCTATATAAATTTTCCATATCATTAGGATTATTAAAATATCATGACTTCCCAACTTCAAAGATGAATTCTCTGGAAAGATCTCCCACAAATTTCACCAGACTTTAGAAGGGCCCTGACGTCGTTGATTAAATTGTGTAAATTTATTGAAAAAAAAAACAAAACAACAACAACAACAACAAAAACTGAACAATAAACTGTAATAAAAAGATACAGCAATTTGATGTTTTGGTTAAACTGTGATATGAGGTAAATTAATGACAATGACAGAGTACTCTGGTAAGGTCGTAACAAGAGCTGATACACACATCACCCTGATGTGTGCGTGTCGGAATCAAACTTACTTGCACTGGCCTGTAAAGAGATTACAGTTGAGGTCATTGTTGGCGACACCCCTGATGTCGCACTCGCATTCCTGAAAAGGGGGAGACGGGAGAAACGTTTTCAGCGGTTGGTGAGTGTAACATTAACATAAGGACGGAGGTGCATTAAAGGTATTTACACTTTGTATTTGGATGTTATTGTATGTGTGTGTGTGTGTGTGTGTGTGTTTTCATGTGATCTTACGTGTGTATGCTTGCACACGTTCAAATCCAGTTTGCACATTCAAGATCACAAAAGTGGGCAAAAGCATGAAGATTTCATTGCTATGAAACTACGGTCACTAACTGATTCTTAGAAATCAAAAATAAGAGAGATGATGTAAGATGGATTCTGCAATTTTGAGTGACATTTTATCGGTATATTTGTGTTCATGTTCCTCAAGAAAAAAAAAATATGCAGAAACCAAACAAACTGAAAAACTCACCACGCAGCCGACAATGGGATGGTAACCGTACGTCTGCGGGGCGCAGGTCTCGCAGTTGTCGCCCTCTACGTTCTCGGGGCAGATACACTCGCCGGTCACCTCATTGCAGACACGCGACACACAGGAACAGGCTAGGTGGAGGCGAAAAGAAGGGTACACAAATCATCAGCGAATCTCTCATGACCCGATTCTAATGATAACGGACTCAGGTAGCAGATATTTTTTGGCGGGGTTTCACTTGAGTTACACCATCATACTAACTTCCCTACCAATTTCTACCAGGTATGGACATCCAAAATCTCAAACAACATATTGCAACAAAGTACATGTACAGTAACAATTTTATATAAATGAAAAGTTTTTGGCTTCAGGGTCATT
The DNA here is from genome assembly GCF_040938485.1 of Diadema antillarum. NCBI lineage: Eukaryota > Metazoa > Echinodermata > Echinoidea > Diadematoida > Diadematidae > Diadema > Diadema antillarum. Next base: position 296,160 of record NW_027272120.1, on the reverse strand, counting down.
GGTACCATTCTTATTAAGACTGGTGGATGATAAATCGCTCTTTAGAAGGACAGAAATCTCGGCAGAATTTTCATCAATTGTAACGCCACTGGGGGTAACTTTTTCTCACCAAATTCAGCAATATCAAATAAGTGCCTCTTCAGGGCAAATGCGACAAAAGGATGAATTTGCACAACTGTTCCAAAAGATTACCCAAATATAACTTTAAAGTCAATAAAATCATGGAACTGCACAAATGTTATTTTCCCCAATGATGGAGATATTCTCTTTGTATCTTTCACAGCCATGGTGGCATATCTTTGCACACTCACATGTGCATGAATTCGGCATGTTCTGTTTTATGGGGACTCTACTCCTTGGCCATAATAGCTGGCTTTATTCAGTTACATACTGGTACTTTTCTTGTTGCCGACGGAAACAAGGATTCAATGAAGGAAGCTCTGGATTGAAAATTCCTATATATGTTAGCCTATTACTAATGTCTTGAACAAATAGAAATGCCACTAATATAGAAAGGGCATATTCATTCCCGTAAACTTGTTGAAAGCGTATCTTAGATGTATATGTCGGAAACAGCCATACCATAAATTGAGATAGGTATAAATGTATGTGCATGCTCCAAGAGCTATTCATATTACATAACAAGAGATTGTTAGGTTGTAGAACTTGAAATCTGAAATGCAGATGCATACATTTGTACGTACTCCAGTACATACTGCCATACATAAGAAGAAATTGTGTGTTATCCACAAAGATTCAAGGAGGAGGGGGGAAAAATCAAGCAATAGATTCCCCTATATTAAAGTACAGATGCAATTCAGAACAGTTGTGGCGTATCAGAAATAAAACCCTCATCACTCAACATGCAGGGTACTGACACACTGCACTATGATAAGAAATAGGCCAGGAAATTAATCAGTTTACACTGAAACAGAAAACAGTGAAAATTGCATGTACACCGTGTAGTATGCATGTCAAGCAAATGTTTGCACACTGCACAAGTCCTATATAAAGTGCACTGGCTGCTTCATGAGGAAAAAACAGTGTTTGAAAAAAAATATCAAGAAAAGTGAACAGCAAAGATTAGGCCATAACTCAGAGACAATACTGATGGTTTGCTGTTAACAAAAAAGCAAGAAGTAATACAAGGACAAAGATAAAGGTTCCCTATTCCAGCTGAAGAAAGAAATACACTGTGCTCTTGTCGAAAATAGCCTTTTTCACCATATCTAGTAAAAATCCTGGATGTCCGGTGTGTGGACGAGCACATCTCAAAGAAATCAACTTGTTACCATAATACTAGAGCAAACTATTTATACAATAACCATTGCATATTCTGTAATTTATTATTCTGTAATTTATTTCCCAGTAATTTTGTTTGAAGATTATGAAAGTTATATGCAATGAGATCATCCAACAAGTATCTGCCAACACTACAGGAAAGTGTCAAAGATGGTATTGATGTTACCGTGCAAAGTTTATCTCACGGTTTATCAATTAATCCTCCAGATACAGTGTACATGAGATGCAGGTAAATTTACTATCAATGTCTTGGTTCTTTTCCTTTTTTTGCATGAGAAGTAAAAGCAAGATGTCAGGAAAATGTGAATAAAATCAAAAGATCCACAGGAAAAATGCACCAACGAAATGCTGAAACAGTGAAAGGTGATCAAGAAAACTCGCATCTGAAATGCAATCATATTGCAGTGCAGCACAGAGATAATTGCTTAGGATTAAAAAGATCAGGACTGTCCTCCATTCTACTTTTGCATCTTGAAAATTTTGTGGTTTTAAGGTTTTTGAGCAAAAGGCTTCTATACTGGAAGGGAAATCAGGCAATTTTTCAGCATGCATATGTATGGGTGGAAATCACTGATCTCATATGGAGAACAAGATCAGTAGTGGAAATGAGCTGCTTGGCGGAGGTCTGCGCTCTCAGAGAGCTTCTCTGGTTTGGAAATGGAAGAAAGTCTGAAAATTTTGGACTTGTGCACTGAAATATCCATACATATGCATCTGTGTTCATCTCTGTCTTTGCCCTTGTCCCTTTTTCTCTATCTATATTTCCATCTGACATAATTTTGTATAATACTGCATATTATATTCATTTATGTTCAGGACAAACTCACCACAAGTATAATTCTTGTAGAGATGTGTCCCCAGCATGCTCAAAATGAACAAAGTGTTGTTGCTTTGTATTGATGTATATATGGTTTGCTGGAAATAAATGTCATTGGACTGAAAATAAAACTGATCTGAACTGATGGCCACACATGGCCACTGTCACCAGGTAATATCATTTTCTATTTCATGCAACCTCTATTGGCTCACCATCTCTCTATCCCGAAGAAGGCAGGATGTTACACTGCCAAAATATATGACATCAATCTCAATGAACATTGAGAGGCCAGAAAAAAAAAAACCCAACAACAAATCAAAATTGTCACTCCAACTGAGTCAGTGACAATTTCCATCATCCTCCCCAGTGTCATGTCAAGACAAAAATGGCATTAATGCTGCTGCTCAAAAAAAAAAGTCTACACAGAACTCATCTCCTCTTGGTTCTCAACTCACATTGTGAGGTTGGGGGTATATGTACTGCAGATGTCATTATAAAAGAAAGATGGAGAAGTCTGTGTAACAATGATGAGATCGGAAGACATCACAAAATAAGTAAAAAAAATAAAGGCTCAGCAGAGTGGAGTATAACAGCAGATGAAAACAGCATCAGCTATCCAGAGGAAATCAGAGACTAGAAAAAGGGCCAGAAAATTAATGTCCTCAACCTCCAGATCAGCATTGGATAGACAAGACAAAAGTATAGGAATCAAACTTTTCTTTTATAAAGAGAAATTCATTTTCTCATCAATACCGACCTCCAGAGAGACTCGATGGGTCCCGACCTGTGTTGGATCGTATTACTTTTGACAAAAATGGGCAAACACAAGATATACGTATCAACACATGCACATTTCACAAGGTGTAGTTGTATTCTCATAGACAGTTACAAAAAGATTGATCAAACGACTGAAATTTACTCTGCATTGATCTGCTTTAAAAAAAATTCAAGGAATCATTTTGAGTATCTACAGCGGATTAAAGTTTAAGGGTACAGGGGGAAATGCATAAACTTTAGATTTAAGCTTTTACAGTAGCATGATCTGTTCGTTTGTTTCTACATTGTTTATTCGTTGCTTGGTATTTTCTTCTGCTCCAGCGACAGTCGTAAAGAAGCAGGGATGGGGGCTCTGATGAAATTATAATTGCCTTAATTTCTCAGGAGCAAAGATTCCAAAATATCCAAACATCTTTGAATTCAAACACATATGCACCTTAACATATAAGTCTAAAATACCAAACTTGAAATTGACCCAAAAGTCTGAATCTGATTTTGTGATTCTTACCAAAAAAAAAAAAAAAAAAAAAATGGAATAAATTCTTCCGAGTGTACTTCATGGGGGGTTGTATAGTTCCACAAAGTAAACAGTTCAGGCAAATGGAGAGCTCTCCTCGGAATCTACATGAACATTCCTCAGTAGTTAAATGCCTTCATCTTGGCACATTCAAACAAACCAACCACACTATGAAACCATTTACAACGTTTCAAAAGCATGCCACTGCCTGTTGGTCGAGTGTTGTGCCGAGTCTACAGCTTTCAATATTGCACATACCTCTGCAGTATGGGAAGTCGTAGTAGCCCACGGCGCACTTGTCGCAGCGGCGGCCGACCACGTTCTGGCGGCAGCGACACTGGCCTCCGAGCTCCTCGCAGTTGAAGCTGAGCGATCCCTGGCTGTCACAGTCACACTCAGACGCCCCGTAGTTGAAGGCCGAGGAGAGGGAGAAGACTGCCTCGCGGCAAAATCCGGAAGAGTCAGGGCTGCCACGGAAACAGAGAAATGACACATTGCGGTTGACCCAACAAAACCTGATGTATCATAATTTACACTGTGTATTACCTGCTGCAATATAATATCTTTTCCTTTGTTAGTTTCTTTTTTAATTAATGATCACACTGCGATTACCTTTGTTGAATCTTTACAACAAAATTGAGGTGAATTCAGCTATAGAAACTGTCATCTTTTCATCATTAAATGTGTAACTCTGAAGTTTTACACATATATATTTGGTATTCATCGAGTTCTGTTCCTTTTTTTTTGAACTTCTGGAGCATCCACTTGCTCCTAATGTGCACAAATGTACATCGACTACATCCAATCAAAGCTTCACAACCAATTTTTGAAAAGAAAAGAAAAATCTTCTGGCAGACTATACCACACAAGGCACCACTTTAGAAAGGGGTGTGCACCTTTTCTCTCTCTGAGGCTATTGCAACAATTCACAAATGCATTAATCAGCACCGGGGTATGTCTGCACGCTGTTCCAGGCCAAGAGTAATGTGCCCCTCCCCCCATACCTGAAGTAGAAGTCGTTGCCGCTGCAGTACTGGATGAACTCGCCGGCCCGGTCCTGGGGGTTGGCGTCGACCACGTCTGGGGTGTACATCTCCTCTGGGATCACCAGGATGTCATCCTAGCGGGAAAAAGTAGAGGGAGGGAGGAGGAGAATTACTTCATCAACAAATATGATACATCAGTCATCACATTTGCCATATCTGTACGAGTTCAACTTCACTTCACATTCCTCAGTTACATTGATTGGCTGTCCAACTATTAGGAAAAAAATGCATAAATAATTTTCTAAATTGTTGCTATCACAGTTTAAGGGATCCTCACTGTCATGCATTCTTGCTTCACTCATGTACATGTTTTCGTATCTCCTCATTCATTTATCAAATTTATTCAATGGATTAAATTGTCTACACAATCATCTATTCATTTTCTTGATACATGATGCAGCCGTGTATTGAATAGTCAACTTAACCATCCATTAACTAATTAGTCCTCTCAATGCAAACAAATGGTGATGTTAACATCCTGCTCAGTGTGAGGGAGGTGAAGCGGGATCTTCGATATGCGTGAGTTGCGACTCTCTCCCACGAGGGACCTCTATTTCACTAGCATTTCAAGGGTAAGAGTAACTGTCTTGCCTATTTATCTATTAGGGATGGTCCATTAAATAACTTGAATGATGAGCTAGAACCACTGGGACTCAAACCTCAGCTATTGGATTGCAAAGCTGATGCACTGTGAACAAAGTCAACGCCTTGAGACTTGTGATAGTATTTTAGCATTACAGCCAGTCCTAGAAACCACAGATTTGTGATTAAAAGCCATGTCTTTCCACTAAGACTTTTAAAAATACATTTTTAGCATTTCATAAGGAAGAGTAAAATATGCTCATTTGTTTGAGTAATTCGTTGTTCATGTATAGTTGTTTGCTTTGGAAACATAACTTATATAAGGTTCTTGATAATTGCTTAATCTATACACTGAATCTCATATTGGCAACATGATTTAGCTGATCAAAGTTTGTTTCTCAAATTTGCAACTACGGTATTTGCTGCTTTTTTTTTTCAAAACACTTACATACATTGTACTCCTTTAATTCACACAATGTTGTTCAAACTTGCAAGTAAAAGATGGCATTGCTATTCAGAAGTGCCAATTCTAATGACGAGAAGCAATAATCTGTGAAACAATTTGCCCCTAGGACTCAATGGCAAAAGAGATTTATTTGGGGAACTAATGTGTAAAAGTACAATATGCGAGCTTCACTATTTGGTTACAAATGTACACAGAGCAAAATTTCTGTTTCTGTGAAAAAGATTTGGATTTCGACTTTCAGAGAAGAAGACTCACAATCCATAGCTGGTGGCCATCTCCCTCGGGCAGGCTGATCTGGATGCCTTGGTTGAGGTCGCCCAGCTCGAAGACGTTGCTCCCGTCAGGCTTGGTGACGACTGCACGGCAGCCCGACACGTGGGGGCAGTACTGGGCGTTGAACATGCCTGCCATAAAATGATGTGGGTTTTGGGGGATAAGCATGAATTTGTGTGGCGGGGAGGTTGGGGGGGGGGGGTTGATGAGGGGCTTCCCCAGAGCTTTTGCAATACAATAACTTCTTTCTTTCTTTTGGCACAAATTTCTATCAGATCTACATTGTATGGCAATACAAAACCTTTATGCTAGGAAAATACATGTACTCATATGCCCATTAAAATCTGGACAAACAGATCAACAAACAGACAAACAAATGAGCAGAAAATATTAATCCTTCAGCACTTCTTAGTCCAGATACAACGAAATGACAACTTGCTGTAATTTTTTGTGTGTGTGGTGAAATAGAGAGGAAAACAAGATACACAACAGATATTGGACTACACTGGTGATGAATTTTCATGTTTTGAGCACTCAGACCAAAACTTTTCTTCAACACTAAGCTCTACCAGACATGATTTGTGTTATGATCTTGCAAAAGTTACACTGGGCAAGAAAATCCCACCTTCACCATCAAACTGGCCAACAATGCGGAAGTTTGCATCAAACGATTCTCCACTGGGCTGGTAGTAGTGGACGACGATGACGTGGCGTCCACTGTCCGGAAGAAGGTCTGGTGGATATGTCAGGATGGTCTGGGGAGAATGGATATGAATGATAACATTTTTAACTTGAATAAGAGTCATTTACTACTGCATTTTCAGTGATTTTCCAACATATCCATATTTTTAATGTGATAATATTGATCCTTGAAAAGACAAAAACACTGTGACATCATGCACTCCCACTTGATTCTAACAAAAATTCAGTCTTGTTGAAACTGCTGATCAGGTACCTAACTAAGAAGCAAAACTGACATACCAACATTGGACAGACAGACAGGCATACACCAATCACTTATGTTTGCGACCCCCTGACCCCAATGTTGCCCCATTCCTCTAAATCTGAACATGTACCACAAATCCCTTGTTATATATTCCCTGTCACAGCACTGTAGGTACTGTACTTCTTGTGTGTTATTTTCTTTGGTAAAAAAATTAATATATCAAATAACAACAATCATATTTTCTTTGGTCAACAACAATCTTTTTTTTTGGCAAAGAAAGAAATAAACTATCAAAAATAGCGCTCCTCTATCAGAGAGAGTAAACACTTTGAGCTTTTCAGCCGAGCTTTTTACTCCATTTTGTTGATCTATCTGCATTTAGAGCTGGAAACTTGTTCAGCATTTGCCATTTACAATGCCCATGCAAGCAGCATGCTCTGCTCACTCTACCACAACTCACCTCTCCTGTGTTTGAGAGGTACGTGACTGATGGGGAGGGGTTGTAGACATTGGGAGGGAGGGGCGAGTTGTCGGTAATCTCCCGGCCCTCGAGAAGAACAGTGTTGGGTGGAACCGGGTAGGTAGAGGGCAAGCAGCTGCAACAATGACAAAAAAAAAAAAATAATAATAATAAAGGAATTTTACATATTGAATCTCTGAAACATTTGTAACTGATTAAATAAGTTAAGTCAATGAACGCTTAAAAAACAAAAACAAAATTGAGGCTCTGCAAAAAAGGAAATTGCCAACCATGAAAAATATTACAAGGGTATTACTTATACTGGTGTATGCTTGTGTGGACAAAAAAAAAAAAAAAAAATTCTTGTGCATTTTACTGTTGCATATTGTGGCTCCTCCCGAAATTTGCTTAAGTTTTATACAATTAAAATTTCTGGTTTTACAATAATAACCTCATGAATGAATAGCAAAAGTCAATAAATGTACCATAAGAAAACAACAATCTTACAAAAAAGAACTAACACGGTATACTGTAAAGCTAACGCACTTTGATGACCAATTTTGTACATTTTGTGTGATGTCTGCCAAAAGGCAACCATTTTCACTTCTGCTTTTTAATCAATTCCTTCTTCTCTCTGTCTAAATACTTTTTTCTTGAGCTGTGGGAGGATTTCTCACTGCAATTTGACCATCTTACTTTGGTGGAGCTGATGCACTCCTAACGTCATACACCATCATCCCATCAGACTTGATATTTCTACGAAAAGTAAATGGACGACATTTCCAGAGCTGCCAACTTTTATAAAAGCCTTTTAGTACTTTGATGGCTGAAAATCAGTAATTTGCACCTATTTTTGAGTGAAAATCAGTAATCCTTAACAGTGTAATAGAATATATCACAGACAATGATTTCTAAAATCAGTCATTTGCTTGCAACCTTCAGTATTCTTCTCCAATTTCAGTAGAAATTACTGAAAATCAGTACTGTAGTTGGCAGCTCTGCATTACGTGTACAAGGGTATGGAATACAATGTCAGCATGCCTCAGTACACAGGGATCACTTACTTTCCATCTGCCGAGCGCACGCACTGCAGGGTCGGTGTCACAAAGTCGTAAGAGAATGAGCCCACTGGGATAGCAATGACCTTGCTCTGGAGAGACCAAGAGCAGTATAAAGAGAGAGAGAGAGGGGAGAAAACACAAAATAGATATATGACTGTTAGCTTTTAACAGCAGGTCACGACAACCAAAGACAGTGGAACTGAAGATTGGGAAAGCAAGATATATGGTTGTACGTACACTGTATGTCAAATTCTTGGCAAAGTGTCTACACGTACCAGCAAAGTTCCTTTTCACAAGTATCTTGTGTGTCGATACATTCCAGGTGGTTGAAATGGGCAGGCCACTGCTTTGGACAGGTGAATGTTAGCAGGCTTGACTGTTTTGTTTTGTTTTTTCTTTTTCCTGCATAATGAAGGGACACTTGACTTACTGCCTTCAGAAGGCAAGGGGGATAATATTACCCATAACATATGTCAGAAACAAGTTGAGAAAATGTGTGCTCTTCAATGAAAAAAAAAAATTCTCTCAAAATTTTCTTTGCTTTTAATTATCCTCCTCATCCAATAATGATGGCACATGGATTGAAACAAAACTTTAAAGGGATCGTATAGTTTCGGTTGAGACCTCATTTCAGGTTTCTAACAGTTTTTTGGTGAGATAATGAGAAACCTCTTATGAAATATGAAAGAGCATGTAATTCCATGAGGAATTCAACGTTTATTTGATGAAAATTGGTTTTGAAATGGCTGAGATATCCAAAACAGAGCAATTCTAATAAAGTGTGGGACCCACCTTTTATTACGATCGCTTTGTTTTACTTTGTTTTTGGATGTTTCAGTCATTCCAAACCCGATTTTCATCAAATGAACTTTGAATTCCTCTTAAAATGATATGCTCTGTACTATTTCATAAGTGTTTTCTTGGTATCTGGCAAAAAGTTAAAAGCCCAATTCTCATCTCCACCAATACTGTACCGTCCCTATTTTCCCAACTTTTGAATGAACTATCTGATTTCTTCAAACTCCACTGTTATCTTCTGATACGTCTGAAATCCCTTAACCCTAACTTATCTGGGCTATTTAGCAAGCTTGAATTCCGGGGGGGGTGGGGGGGTGGGGCATTATGGCCTCCCCTTCAGATCCCGGCCGTTGATCGCGCGATCACCGCAAAATTTTGCATAAACATAAAGCCGGATGTAATCTACAAGACTGTTAAGTTAAATTTTCAAAAAAATTTGCATATTCTATTTTAAATTAATTAATTATGCAAATATATGCAAAAAACCTCATTTTTGTCTGTAATTGGCTTATAAAAGCTTATGGAATGCTAATTTTTGGTGTAAATATTCCTAGTGACATTCTGAACATTTGTGCATAAAAAATAATTCAGTATCAAAATTAATTTCTTATGTTTTTATTGTTTTATCATTTTTTTTTAACGTATTTCTTTGTTTTTTCGAACTGTTGTTTTTGTTGTTTTTTTCAACAGAATTTGTCATACACATCTTTAAAAGCATAATTACACTATAATAAATTTATTTCAGCCATTAAAATTAAAAATATGAATCTTTATATGAATTAATTGAATAAACACAATTTGTATTGACTTTGTACACAAATTCACGTTTTTGAGCAATTTTGGGGTTGACGAAAATTTTTTGAAGGGGCGTGGCTTCAGAACGGTATGCCCAGGCGCGACAAATTTGGTCTCAAAAGCTGCGCGAGACTTGAAAGTAATAAATCAGCGAGTGGCGCGGTAAAAAAAATTTGCACAACAGAAAGGTCGCAGAATTCTTCGAGGGGGGGACCATTATGCCCCCCAAGGTAAGTTAGGGTTAATCCAGGTAGTACTGTATGTTTTGCATAAAAGTATCTTCTTAAAAGAAATCAGTCAAACCGAGTTTTGGTAAGAGAAAAGGGGCATACATACGATGGCTAGCATGTATTGTCCATCGAGTTTGGTCAGCTGTGCATACGGGAGGACCTCCTGGATGTTGAAGACCTTCACGCGACCATTGTCATCGAGGGCAACGGATCGGCACCTGGAAAGAAGGCATACCAACACACGTTACTGGAACCCCGATAGACCCTTGAAAAGATATATGAAAAAGAGCTGAGGTGAATGACTAAACTATACATAAGAACAAAAACAGGAGAGGGGAAGAAAGTGAGCTGGAAAGAAAGACAGAAAGACATATAAACAGACCCAAGAGAAGGTGAGGGTGATGGTGGCAAGTTGAGAGACTTGTTAATAGACAGCCATATCGTATTCATGCTTTCCCAGACATTCCTTATAGACCCTGACAACCAATACACCTTGACTGACTAGGGGGCAGATACGTCATTGATTGCCCATGATGTGTCTCTGCATTCAATTTAATTTGTCACTTTCTTTATCTGATGTACATCTCGTACAGTGGAAGGGAGGAATGTTACGGTGGAACCCTTTGGAAAATATGTGTGTCATGATTTTTTTTTACCCATTCTTTTTTTTTCAATTCTTTTTTCACATATTTTTATTAAGACTTGAAAAAAAGGAGTTCCATGGCCCCTGCTGCTTGCTGACTACTTTAAATCACGTGGGCAAAGGGGTTAGCACTATTCATTCCTTTCTCCGGTGTGGCGTGGACCATTCCACTGGGTTTTATACCCTAATCTTTCGGAGAAGGTGCAAAGTTCAAATTTTCATATGCATGAGTTGTGACTGTCCCTCTCAGCACACGGGACCTCCACTTTCTGTGCTACTAGGAGGACAATTTTTTTTTTCTTCTGACTGCCCGGGACTGCATGTTTACACACATAACACTGCTCAGCTAAAATCACTGGGTCTTGGATCTAAGCCATTCTTTTGCAAGACAAACGGCGCTATGGACAAAGCAGCCCCACTGAACTTTAGAGCATATAGTGGAGAATTACAATGACCGGATTTCTGAACTGACATGTATGAGCAGTCGTTCCAGGTGAGATAGCCTCGCTGGGTGTCCTGAGCTCCGAAGATGTCGAGGAGAGCCGACTGCTGGCCAGGTCCACCACCGTAGTACTCAAAGATGACAATGTAGCGACCCGCCTCCGTGATGGGCAGATAAATGCCGTAGACGTTCTGTGTGTAAGTATGCGTGTAAGAATGCAAAGGTCATTATTCTGGACATAGTGTAACCAATTGTAATAATTGTATGCACAAATATTTGCGAAATTCCGTATCCATCTTCCCTGGAAGTTCACCAGGCACTCCAGTATTCAGCGAAGTCTAATAATAAGAACATATTGTAAACCAAAAGAAGTGCACATCACAGAAAAATGCTAGAAACCAATTTGTAGGGGTAGATCACAAATGTTCCTTTATCACATAATTCATACGATGTGTTTTTAAATATGATATGGAACTTTACATGGATTACATATTTAGTCTAGCATGAGCAAAAGTTCAGTCCCCCAAATCAAGTGTACTTTTGGAACAATAAGCAGACCAATTGTTTGATGGATGAACACTCCGAGGAGCATTACATCATATGATACACTTGATAAACTCAGGAGTAGGACCATGGATTCACACCATGGAAGACCTTTGCAATATCGTGCATTAAAAAACATAAGAAAAACCAGTATTGAGACTTCAGTAATGCACAAATATTTGCAGAAATACTACAGCAACTTTTGAAATACTTGCTGACATTTGCTACATTCCAGTTAGTCTGTATGTTCCTCAAGGCAATAAAAAAGCCATCTAAGCAACTAAACTTGATTTTTACTCACATCACCCTGATCAACGAGTGCCATGCTGTCTACGTCGAGTTCGTCCATGATGAATTCATCGCCAAACCGCTGGACTGGGTAGCGCGCACCGTTGGCGTCGATGACTTCGCCGTCCACCCCTGGAGCAACAAAGAACTGGTCGACGTTGGGGAAGACGTAGTAGTTACACCTGTGGAGGTATACAAAGCAGAGACATATCATAACTTTTTATGGAAATCATTGGGGCTAAATGGCCATGAGAGGGGGCAATTGCTGTTAAAAGCACTGATTAGGGTCGCTGGGGTTTATAGCTTCTGAAAAGGATTGTCGGAGGCTTTTCTTGGCACGAACTACTGTTGTTGGGGTTTATAGCTCTGACATTTTTATCATTCGGTGAAGGGCAGGTCCCCAATGGAGTTTTAAAGCAACTGGTTTGACCTCTCACCTTTCCTGGGGGATACCCACGATGCACGGCTCGGAGATGTCCTCCTGGAGGATGGTAGCCTCGTAGAAGTCTGATGGGAGAAGGACGATGTAATCCTGGGGGAGGGAGGAAGGGTGCATAAGATGGCTCTCAACATACTGACATCAAAGTTTTATATCACAGATACCAACATTTCCACTTCAACATCAAAGGGGGGGGGGGTTCATCAAGCGTTCTGTCAGATTTTTTTTTTCCTCACAAACTGTTTTAAGCTACTGAAACTCTTGCATCTGATTGGCTAAAGGGAAATTTGTCAGAAAAAAAAAATGCCTGAAAAAAAGCTTGATGAAATGCCTCCCTGGAGATTTCAAAGAGGTGGGGGGGGGGGGGGTTATTGAGTGTTACATGCATATCAGCAGGGGGGAAAATGATTCCCAATTTGGAGAGACTATTCTCTTGCTAGGACACAACAAGATATTTAAACGTTTTAGAAAGTTTCCTGTAGAATAAGGGAGATTATTTGGCGGCTGTGATAAATGATTGTTGCTCTTATCCAATCGTTATTTTACAAGATTTCAATCTCATCAATGTCGGGGATATTCCAAATGCAGAATCAAGGAGGCCTAGCAGCCATGCTAATACAATCAATGTCTAAATTGGCAAAAGAAAAACTTTCAAGAGAACAATGAGCAGCTGAAACTTACAATCAGGATGCCCTCTGGGGCTTCAATGGTGACAACGTAGGGGCCCGGGTTGAGAACGAAGGGCTTGATGACACCGCTGCCCTCTACTGTCACATACTGGGGAGTGTTGCTGTTGATGAAGATAATCCCGCTGCTCTGCTCAGAAACGGAGCCTGCGTGAAGTGTGAATTGGGAGAACAAATTTGAAGTTACATAATAGTGCATTTTTATAGAATGCCAGAGTTTCATTTTTTCACTTAATAATTTTGCTCAAGAGCAAGAACTATCAAGCAAGAAATATTCATAGCGTGAAATTTTCGTGAATAGGAGCAGACGGCCTTTTACGGGGCATGAAATATTCGCAAATTGCAACTGGCATCTAATGCATCATGGTGTAGACAAGAACGAACTTTCGTGTGCAGTATAATATGACGGCTGACATGGTCATGGCTTTAAACATCAATACATTAAAGTCGGGGGGGGGGGGGGGAGGTTTCCTATGAAATTTAACCTGTTCTTTACGGGAACCTGGTATACCTAATTCCCGTGGGAGCAACTTATATACGGGAACCTGGTATACTAGGTTCCCAAGATGAAGACAAAAGTGCCTGCTTTCGTGGCCTAAATTCATGTTTCTTTTTGTTAAAACGCCCAGAAAAATGGGTTTGATAAAAAGATAAGAGATTATTCTATCAGCATTTGTTCTCTTTCTGTTGAAAAATGCATATATCACAGTATCACTTACTACTTTTCCGATTTAGTGTGCACTTGTTCTGCTATAAAACTCATATGAACATAAACATAGTGATCAAAGATGAGCTCAGTAGATTTCTGTGTTCGCTGACCCCAGTCATCCCATTCAAGCGCATGGCTTTTGTAGAACAAAAGAGTCTGTGAGCCCATGAGCACACGCTCTATTCATACCTCGCACCCGATCAATATTTTCACTGTTTGATGGCACATGCAGTTGACCATGGAAAGGGAATACATGTACCGCTTGACTGCTTTCGCACAGGTGGATTACCAACTTGTCCGTTCTCTGTCCACTGGCAAAAAGAATCTTGTTTGGGGGCATTAAAGGCACTCAGAGAATTGCTGAAGGAACAGGTTAAGTGCAACCTTCTCTGCACTTATTGCACACCTTCTTTTAATACAAAAAGCTTTTCCACATTTTGTGTATCTTCCCCGCAGCATAAGGACTCACAAATAGTCCTGCCTGACATGTAAATGATATCTATGACCTAAATGATTTCTAGAGCAGTCATTTCTGTCTTTTTTTCAGGTGAGTTTTCAGACAAGTGCAGTGTATTCAGGCAGACGTCCTTTTGCAACAGACAGTAGCGTGGAGGAATGCACACTCACCCTGCTGGCTGGTGTCTGATGGACTGATGGTCAGTCTCCCACGGGTGGGGCCTGTCCCAGTGGGGTAGAAGTAGCGCAGGATGATGCGATAGATGCTGGGCGTCTCCACGGTGACAGGGATAAGGATTACAGGCTACAGGATAAAGTGCATAGAGACTTCTTTCACAATGTGATACGGGCTACACAGAATGGTATAACAGTAGAATATACAGTATGAATAGCTCTGAATCATTAATGATGACAATAAACTGTGATAGAAATTTTGAAAGAATTATATTTTCTGTATTTTTCCCCTACATTCACTGTAATTGACAATATAATGTCATCATTTCTTCATAATGCAGAGAAACAAACTTTACAAACAAAATTCGAAAAGTCATAAAAACAAAATCACTAGTGAAACTAAATCATTCTACCAATTTCAAGTTCTTTTGGAATGTTTCTCTGTATGACATTTATATTTAGCTATGTCATAATTTAAAAATATTCCATTTTCAGATGCATCTCTCTACTTGCTTCTACTTGAAATATGACATCAAGAACAAGAAGTGGAATGATCTTCTTTATTCTTTTTTTTAGATCAAACGCATCTTGAGCACCAGTAGATATCACAGGAAACTGACCGTGAATACCGTCACCAGCCTAAGACTGTCACAAGCCTAAAACAGTGGAGTACACAGAGAAAATCACGACACAAACGTATTCGTACCTGAATGGTGGACATGGTGGCATAACCCAGGTAGGAGAAACCGGGGAAGACATTCGGGTCGTAGCCGAAGCGGGCTCGACGGCCGTTGGGGGAGTAGCCATCCTCGGCCTCGAACTTCATCATGTGCAGGTCGGGCACAAAGTGGTTCGCCTCGGGCCTGAGAGGGCGGTATTGAGGGTTTTGTTTTGTGCATGTGTTTTCAAATACAGTCATAAATGTGCATGGACGTCAAACTTTGGAGGAAAAATGAATACGCCTCTACCACACACGACTCTATTGAACATTAGGAGGGTAAACATTCATTTTTGGTGCTGCTATTTTGCTTTGAATAATATACATGGACCTTCTAAAGCTATTTTCAATGTGCACACTGGGTAGATAAAGTCCCTAAATGCTGCACTGTTTTCACTCAGATTGTTAAACATTAAACAAGTATACTGGTATTCCAGCAAGAAAGTAATGACTGCAATATGGCACACATCACATGCATTGGTTTTAAAAATCTGACGTTTAACTTCATGTTTAACTCACTAACCAGTACGTAAACTCCAAAATCTTCTGCAACAGCTTTAAACATTGCCAAAATACAACAACAACACAGTGGATTGCAAAATTTGAAATACGCGATTACTACTTCTGATCTCAAGATTAGTATGCTAACTCTTCCATCCGTTCCAACAAGAGCTGTTCTGGAATGGACGCATGTTGTACTCTGCTTGTCTTGATACGGCGGGTCAAGGGTCTAACTCACATGTTGCAGGTGATACCGGTCACTCTTGGCCGGCACACACACTGACCGGTCACCTTGTTGCAGGCAGCGTGGACGGAGCCTCCGACATCACAACCACAGTCTGCAAGAAAAAGTGGAATGAAAAGTAATGATTCACAAGAACTTTGGTGCACTTAAATAACTTCTGTCAAAAATGGAAACACTTGTTCCCTGCCCACAAACTAGACTTCTAATGCTACATATGTACTTGTATCAAAGGTAACTTGATTTTGCACAATAAACAATACATTTTCTGTGTAAGATGGACATCACATCATTTAGAAATGAACTCCTTACTAAAAACAATGTGTGTGTGTCATCAAGTAGCATTAGTGAGTGAACAATCTTAGCGATCATTTCATGTTTGTGTGTATATGTTTCTTTGTGAATATGCCATTGAACACATTTTGAATAAGAATACTCAAAGGGGGTGTGTGTGTGTGTGTGTGTGTGTGTGTGTGTGTGTGTGTGTGTCATATGATGCAAAATTTTAAGTTGTCCAGGAATACTTATTTAGACTACTGTCCCAATATTATAGGAATGGAAATGAATATTTGCATACCTGCTTCACTTGCTTACACAAATAACTATTGTTACTTTCTAATAATTTTGTATTCTTTTAGATATGGAAAATTTGAAATGAAATGAATAATATACACCAGTGGGAAAAATGTTTTGCACATGAGTGTGGGTGATTCTATCTTTTATTCTTCTTTATTCATTTTGAATCATTTTGGCTGTTACCTTGGCAACCAAGCGGATTGCTGGCATCCAGCTGGTAAGTCCCATCTCGGCATTCGTCGCAGGTCCTCCCCGTCACTTGGCCCTTGCAGAAACACTGGCCGCTTTTCTGCAAATGCACAGCACATTCACAGCATTACCAACAATTACCAACATAAATGCGCATGTCTAACACATTCAGATATACACAATGGTGTGAGTAGATCGTTATGACTCTGGATATGAAGACATGCCATGACCTATTCAATGAAGGATGCTGGCCAAATAACACGATGCATTTGTGCACAGAAGAGGAGGGTCAATTATGTCTTTAATAAATAAATGCTTTGTATTCTTGACAATCTGCTCCAAAATAGATAGCAGAGCAAGAAGAACGAAAAAAAGTGACATAATTACATGTATGCAAATATTATCTCATGCTGCAACGTTCACAAAATTTGGCAGTAAATTAACAGGCCAAATGCTATATATATATATATACATCATTCTATATGCAATATGTTTCACAGTCATATTTCCCCAAATGGGACTTGTAAGACAGTTTTGTGCATGGTTGACTTAGTGACTAAAAACCACATTAACAGAATTAAAAAAAAAGTGTTATTACTTTTGGAGACAAATATTAATGATTTTCCACCTCAGCAACAATGTACAAATTTGTACCACGCACTTAGGTAACGGAAGGTTCTTGTAATCCTTTTAGCTACAACACATAGTTTCTACTTTTCAAAGTATATTAAAGTCACCTCACAAAATTTACAAAACAAAAACACTGCATAATATTCTGTGTCACTGTTTGCTACTATTATTCTTACACCCATTTAATCAAACTAATTTTCAATCTTTTTATGATGTCTTAGAGTGTTATGACCACAGTAAACTTATCTCAGCAGCAGCATTGCCCAAATACTTCACAATATTTCATTTCTTGGTCTTTAAGTTGGCTTCCTTTTTTATTTTGACCTATCAAAAAAGAGTAATTATAAATTCTGGTTGCACCACAGAGTACTTTTACCTAGTGTGATATGGACAAAATTTTGTTCAAATCTGATCTTACCTCCAACGAATTGACCTTATACAGTTCAATCAAAATCTACATCACATTTATTTCACTACGAATATATACATATCCAACTACTAGGAATTAGGGATTGAGTTAGGAAAATTTCAGTTTGAAAATTTCATGTCATTCCATCAGTAGAAATTCTTAGGTAGAATTCAGCTCGCAATAGAATGCTGTATCTATTCTATTAATGCTACGTTATTAGAAATTAACAAGACAGCTTAGAAAAATTTAGTCGGATTTTTAATACGGCTTCTGAATTCTATACTTGGAGGTTGTTACAACTCATCTCAAATCTACGAATATCAACATGAGTCAATCAAAATTATTGGAACTACTCGTGAAATTATGTAACAGTTAATAGCATGCTGCTACTGACTTGGGTTACAATGAAGTTCAATCAATCACGCTATTAAACTTCAGGGATAGAAACTAGCATGTTGAAAGGTAGAAATATTTATTAGTGACTTGGTTACCTGGGGGAGAAATCTTACAATATTGTACACCATTTTCTTCTTGGTGTATTTGAAAAATTTTGTAATACATGTATGTATTAAAAAAAAACAAGCAAAAATAAAAACAAGAGCAGTGCTGAACTAGAAATTGTGCATCTCTTTGATATCTTCATCAGAAAAAAAAAATTCTGATGATCAAAAAATGATACCACTTTTGATATTTGACTGCAAATAATAAAGAAGGTAAATGATACTTCTTGAAGACAGAACCTTTGTAATGTGTACCCTGGTATACACAATTTTGTCAGTTCTATCAACTAATGTAAATACTGGTTGCTTTACATCAGTAAGTGGATTGAGAAGTAAGAAAAGTGACATCTATAGAGTATTAGAACCAGAATTACTACTTATACAGATCCATATTAAGACTGTAAATTTCAAAATACTCTATTCCATAGTACATTTGAGAGAGGAGTTCTGTATAAAAGAAATTATATGACAGGAGTTATGATCTGTCAGAAGGTGCAGAAGAGTACATATTCTGTGTCATTGTCATAATTACTAGTATAATTCAGTTTAAAAAGATTCATACTTTGTTATTAAAGATGTTAACAACATTCTCTATAAGAAAGAAAAAGCAGTGTCATTCTCAGGGAGAAATGGTACGATCTAATTCTGACTCTCACGACCCATTTCACACTTGAATTATATGGCCCATCTCAGCGGGGTTATCCATTATTGGTGCTTAATTAAAGTTGAGTGTGAAGTATACATCTGTAGTATAACGTTCCCATGGATGGAGTGTGACCGAATGGGCTACGTAGGGCTTTCTATGTAGATGTGCCACAGTGGTAACCTTTTGTGGACGTGATCAAGATAGGGAATGCACCATGTGCAGACACAGCACCACTCGCGCTGTCTCTGGGATTTGTGCAAGATTATCTCACCTCCCACTTTGCACAAGTGTGAACAGGGTTTTATTTTACCTCTCAAAAGAGAATATTCTCACAAAATGTTGCAAGAAATTATGATTTTTTGGGGCAATGTCATCCATTCTAAAATATCTCATTCCAACCGTGCAATGAAGTACTAAGTTTAATGGTACCGTGGGGTTTGTGTGGTAAAATGTTATAATCTCTTAAGGCTGTATGTTGCTCTCAGATCAGGAAAACAACATTTTTTACAGGTAAAAAAAAACCACAAATAATAATAATTGTATGATATACATTTGGGGGATAATAACTTCACAGCCATGAATATAAAAGATGATTATGCCCTTCATGTACCTGAAGTAACAATTATAAACATGACATACATACATGTATGCATATACATTAATAACACTCCTCCAATTATGATACAGAGGAGTGATAAATAAAACAACCCATCACCAATGTTGCAGTAATGCATGAATAGCATGCCATGGGCACTGCTTAATGCTGCATGTCTGTGCAAATCATATGACCAATACACATGTACTTATGAGCAAAACGAAACCAAAAAGGTACCTATTTCAGTCTTTAAATGCAATGGTATTAATATGTAGCTGAATGCTTTATATTCATGCTTAACATACAATCCCACACCATGTACAAGTTGCCCATAATAAAATGGCTGAAACAACAAGAACAAAACAGTAGAGGTTTCGTCATCATTGGCCATAGAATGAGCACGAACACTAACCCATTTTTTCTTCTGGTCCGACCTGTCTGTTGGACCAGTCGGTACCCAGTTTTTCCAATTATTACTGGTTCATTCCTGAAAAAGCTACTGGTCCAATGGTGACATTTACTGGACCGCCAGACCAGTGCCAGTGTGTAGCATTGGAATAGGGAAAGTGTGGAGTTTCATGTTTGAACAAAACATTGTTACTACTGTAGGAGTAACCACAATTATATGCACACTGTTGGGGGGGGGGGGGGGGGCGATGTCATCACCTTACAATATCTCCAATTGATTTGACAAAAAATATACCATTTTAATTAAACACCCAGTAGTGTGGGAACGGAAGGTTGGTTCGACTGAATCAATGCTTATTCGCTGCCCACCAGGGTACATTCGAAAACCACTATTAAATAGTGCAGGCCTAGCTGGTAGAACAGAATTGCCCGTTGGTGAATGTTGTATGTGCTATGCTATATTATGCTTGTCAGAAACCTTCGACTCCCGTCAAAATTCTACTGCGGTGTGTGTGCTCATGTACAGGTCAACAATAAAGCCACATACACACGACTCATTACAGGGATTCACAAATACGGTCAGGCCAGCGGTTCCAATTACATGGCACAACCCCACACTGCTGGGTCTTTAAAAAACATAGCAATTGATATATGTAATAGCAACTGTACAATCCCAGTCCTCCCCCCCCCCCCCCATCCTTTTAAAGTTGTTGCAAGACTAACAATAATTCAAATCTGACGGATATAAATGTACTGTATAAGCTGTTATTTTCGTGAGGGTTTTATTTTCGTGAATTTCGCGAATCTCAGTTGGACCGCGAATCTAACAACAAGCAAAAATGACACCATACGCTAAGGTAGTAGTGTGGTTATGTAGGCCTCTATGTCAATTCACGAAAACAACATCTTGCGAAAATGTCTGCGACCTCCTCACTTGCGAAAATATCTGTACGCGAAAATAACAGCGTATACAGTAACTTGTTCTTATTGATTTCAAAATGAAACCTCTGTCATTTCCCAAAATTCATCAATTCCTCAATTTCATACGAGCCACTTTCAGCATGGTGTGAAATTGTGCTTCAATTTAAATACACTGTATACCATTTATGACAGATGACTATGCCAAAATTGCCACATAGCCAAGTTGTCACGACAGTTTGCAAATTTGCCCATAAAATTGTGATTCAAGGGAAAAGGGTACAATCACAAGACAGCAAAGCTTATCAGACTACATGTATGTGAAAAGACGACAGAAATGCATTGTTTGCTTGTCAGATTTCTTGGTAAAAGCCCAGGGGCTTGGGCACTAAACTGAAGATATCTACTCAACATGAAAGTACATGGGTTTTGCAGCAACAATTTCATGAACACAGAGCTTTTTTGGTATTCAACCTTCCCTGCTTTTGGAAGGTTAAATATCTTGGGGTGGGTGTGCTTTTGTGGGTTGTTGTTTTTTTTCTACCACTTGTCACAACTTTGCTCAAACTACTGCCTCTAAACTAAGAGAATTTCACACAATATGCTTATTTTGTCTCTGAAGCCAGTCACATCTGGTTTTAGACCAGCTTGATCCGATACCACCTGATAGTTCCGAACATGGGCTCAGCAGAGAAGAAATAGTCACATCACTACAATTTTGCCTCATTTCATTTCCATAGCTCAAATCATCTTCCTGTCCAATTCGGACCAAGAAAAAAAAAATCAAATCTATATAGGAAATCCCAAATGCTGCAGTTTTCAAGTACACATACTTGAATATTGAGATATGTTTTCTTCAAAAGTTGCCACTTCAGGCTACAGTGAGCCACAAAAATTTTCATAGACCCAGACAATAATATGCAAGCAAATTTAAGTCCATATAACCAATCACACTGATTATTTACATACAAGAGTACCAATGCCCCAAAATGATCAGAAATCAGCATTTTGCAACAAAATAATGCAATATGAAAACATATATGTCTGGATGACAATATTTTTGTCATTTCGGGCAAAGGAGTATGCAGGGCTTATGCACAGATGCACAGAAGGGTTGTGGCAGCTGCCCAAAATGAACAAATAAACAAAAAAAAAGCAAAAAAAAAAAGAAGAATGAGTGACTTCATTCACAGAGAGCGAGTGGGGAAAAACTGAATGCTCTGATTACTGGCCATGAATGTACAACAAAATTCCAATCAAGAAATTATACATGGCATCCAAAAGTAGCCTTCAGCAGAGGAATGTTACCTGCAAATCAAATATGCAAGGTGACAATTATTTGGGATGATTGAGAGGTCTGACTCATGCTGAAACAATTGACTGGGCTGGTTCAATTTTTGTTTTCATATTTTGAACAACTATGTCACGTTTCAATTTACATTTAGATTTGCTAAAGCACTTAACCTCAAAAATGTGTTTGCTTTTTAACAGAGTATTTATTTCATGCAAATATCTAGTACTTGATCAACTGAATGCAAAACTAGACAGTTCACTCATACGTACTCAAATTAAGCTTTTATCAAACACCTATTTTTTTTTTTTTAATCTTTGATTTCAACAGGAAAACATTGCATAGACTGACAGCCCATAATCATTAAAATGAAACAAAACTAAAACACAATTTGCAAACCATTTTGGTCGATTCTTACAGGTCTGTCACATGGGAAACTCATTCTTGCAGAGAAGTAAGGGGTAGAGAGAGTGGTAAAGGGTACACCAGAAATATCAACCATCTTTTCAAACATATTTGTGGGGCGGGGTCACGTACAATGCAAAGACAGCGACAACCACGGTACAGAACATATGACAGGTACGCGATAGCCATCTAGAAGAAAACCAAATCATTTTCATATTTTTTTAAAGGGGTCTTGGGGAGAGCTATCGTCTTTTTAATTTGTGTTTTTGCTGCTTGTGTGTGCAGGTGTTTGTGCTGTGCTGACGTGTCACAAACATGCCAAGAGGAGAAAATGCGCACACTCCCATCTTCTACGAGGGGTTTTGCAGAGGAGATTCTTGTGCACTTCACTGAATTAAGATTTTGCAAGACAAGAAGTGATACATATACAGGACAGGATACAAGCCTTGAGCAGGCATTCGTTGCAAGGTGCATTTGCTGGAAAAAGGAAAGGAACCCTAGTGCATAGGTATGGTTTTCAGGTTCTTTTATTTATTTATTTTTTTTTTTTTTTGTGGGAAGGTTTTCTTAAGTCTTCAAAATACATCATACCTCTAATAATTTGTTTTTGTATTACACTGTCATCAGGCAGAATGAAATCTCTCAATGCCATCCAAACAGAGATGGTATTGCAGAGGGGGCACTTCTAAACCTAAAATTGAGGACATTGCATCAAAATTCCCTGATTTTGTCACTATGGCTTTTCTCATTGAAACTCCTTGGATCTCAGTGGCTGATGTGCTGCAGACTAGGACCAATA
The DNA here is from genome assembly GCF_040938485.1 of Diadema antillarum. Classification (NCBI taxonomy): domain Eukaryota; kingdom Metazoa; phylum Echinodermata; class Echinoidea; order Diadematoida; family Diadematidae; genus Diadema; species Diadema antillarum. The sequence continues at coordinate 272,884 of NW_027272120.1, read as the reverse complement.
AAATTTATCCCGTGTGTGGGTTTATGCTAATTTGCTTCACCATTCCACAGTCAACTCACTGGCTTGCAATAACTCATCTTATCCCTAAAATAATGTTTCTGGAAGAAGATTCTGTATCTTTTTATTGCATTTTCTTTTGTGTGTGTGTGTGAAATAATGAGAAAACCTCTTATGAAATACAAAAGAGTTATACAATTCTAAACGGAATTCAAAGTTAATTTCAAAAAATTGGTTTTGAAATGGCTGACATACCTGAAAACAAAGTGGTCTTAATTAAAGGTGGGAGCAACCTTTTTTAGGACCACATTTTGCCCTTTTTATATATCTTCAGCCATTTCAAAATTAATTCACATCAAATAAATTTTGCACTATTCTTGTATGCTCATTAATATTTCGTAAATGATTTATAATTATGTCACAAAAAAAGTAAAATCTAAATCCCTCATCTCAACCAAGAATATACCATCCCTCTAATGGCACAAGATTTTGTACTCCAATCAAATGTGTCCCTCCCTGACCCTCCATCAACACAGGGTTACCACACAATGGTAATCCCATTATAAAGTACACAAGCAGTAGCAAGCTCCTTTCATATTTGGTCTGACCGTGTACCAGTGAAGCAAATCTGGCACTGTTACACCACCTCCCTCGGTTGGGTGCATGCTGTTTGCTTGCAGAGTAAAGGCATGAATTGCTTTACCACAAGAAATAGAAGGGACATTTGTAAATTCATAAAAAGCTTCATGAATTAATGTCAGTTGGGTCCATTCCCACAATGCACTGCAGCTGATTGCCAGAATATTTATCATTATAAAACAGCCATGTCCAACTTAAATAAACTTCAAAATTACAAAATGTAATTGCAACATTAGGCATTTTCACATCAGCGCGATGTTTCGAAATAGCATGCTATTTTCTGACTTGGGAAATTAACCCAATCACGAAATAGCATGCTATTTGATAATGTGAATACAAATTAGCACAATGATTTTATCGCTCTGATCAAGAAAATTTCTTGAGTCCAACTCGGGAAATTTCCGAAAAAGCGGGATAATTTGCGAACTAGCGGGCTATTTGATAATGTGAAATCGCCTCAAGAAATTAGCGCAATGCATCCCATCATGCCTAGCGTGTTTTTTTGAAAGCACGCTCTCTACTGGTATACCCGACACTGCTTGCGTACGCTCAGCTGTCGAATTAGCTCAAAAAAATTTCGGGCTAATTCTCTTCGGGCTGATGTGAATAGGAAATGAAATAGCGCGCTAATTTGCGATCGCGAAAAAATATCTCGAGCTTGGATTTTTATCGGGCTGATGTGAAAGCGCCTGTTTTCAGCAACTATACAGGGTCCCGAAAGATAATCATTGCAAACACTCATAGGAACGAATCATAAAAGATTAAACTTGAGATGAACGCAACTTCTTTTTCTCTCTTTTTTTTTTCAGTTGGGGGGGGGGGAGAGAAAGAGTGGTGCAATGATAGTGTGGTAGTAAGGAGGAGTAAAAGACACAGCAAACTTGCAACAATCATTTTTTTTTTTCATCTCTTTGAAGGATGCTTGAGATATCATAATTTCTTAGCACTCACTATTATGCCACCTAAGTTTACAGTTAGCCCAGCTAGCCCATTTTGATATATACATGTATATACACCAGTGCTATGCTATTTTTCTTTTTTGTTTGTTTCTGTGAAACTGCAATTGATATAGAGTAAAATTGACAACCACATAGTGGTCAGTATATTGATAAAACTGACTAAACAAACAAACAAACAAACAAACAAACAAACAAACATAATACCATTTTCCAATATGTCTACATTCAAGACTGCATGATGTGCACCTGCTTGTGCCAAGATATTAGTTTAATATCAAATTTGACTTTACATTAATGTCGCCATGAAGTTTGTATATAAATCTGTGAATATTTCATTTTAGCAGCAAAAGTCACAAAGACCCAGCACAGCACCAATCACACAAACTATACCTATAAATGTATGAATAACTAGTTGGCCCAGGATAATTATTACAGTGATCTTATCAAGTACAGGTATACCATCTTGAGAATACATTGCGTATCAATGCTTGTACACATTAATTTCATATATACAGGTAATTTGGGGAATATATATTTATGTCAATCATATACGTGTAGTAGGGGGATGTGTTTCCATATTTAATATCCATATTCAATGCTTTTATTATATGGAATACATATTTTCCATGATATGTGTTTATACTGTGAGGAGATTAAATGTTACTTTTGTACTTTTCAACAATTTGAAGGGGGGGGGGGGTTAAACATCAACAATCAAAACTTTAATATCACACCAACATGGGTGAATATTTACACCAGTAGATGTGTGATTGGGAATTGAATACTGAGGGTAAAGTTTAAATTGGTTTTGAATACATAATACAAATTGATGGGGAAAATGATCAACAGATTAAATATGTTCCATAGTGTTTGCTCTAATCAGGATAAAATACCATAAAAGGGTTAGGTACATAACTCTCCACAACCCGTCAGTCTTTCTGGAAAAACTTTTCACTGCAAATTAGGATAAATACTGGAAGGTTTCTGCACTCGCTTAAAAGAGGGTTCACGCTCAGTTCTATGACGGGTCCGAAAGGGGATGATTGAGGGGGTGGGGATAACTTGGTTGGGAAGGATGGGGGGGATGGGGGGGGGGGGAACTGTGGTGAGGGTGGAATAAGGATGATGGGTGAGGGGGCTGCTGGGAAGAGATTTGGAGAGCAGGGTTTAATGAGAATGGGGTGGAGCTGAGATATCAATCAATTTTTTAGTGGGAGTTGAAATACGATACAAAAAAAAAGGGACAATGGCTGGCTATTTCAGGTTTGAGTAATTACTCATAATGTAAGATTTTGCATCACTTTTACTCAGTGTACATCCAGCATAATTTTGTGTTAGAGTTGAATGTACATGTCAATTTACATGTATGCATTAACCTGTGTCTCATAAATACTCATTATTATAATCATTATTATCATCTATTTATTTTTTTGGTGCTGCAGAGGTATTCATAATTGTTAAAGAAATAATTGTAGCAGTTTGTTTGATCTTTGTTTGATTGATATTTAATATTCTGCGGTACCAATGTGGTTTGGAGGAATAAAACTATGTTTGAAAAGGAAAGAATGGAAAGGGGAGGGTTGCAAGGAAGAGGTGGGGCACACATCAACTCTTCAGATAGAAGGTACTGGCTTTTATTTTACAGGAGATACAGGAAATGGAACACAAGTCTGTCACCAAATTTGGGAAAAAGAGGAGGGACTAAGTACTGCAAATTGTAATTCATGTGATAATTCATTGGTGTTTTGCTCTTAAATGAATACTTTCTTTAGCATGTTGTGAAGACTGGGAAAAAAATGACCACAATTAATTAAACAAATAGTGAATTAAGTTTACCAGTCTACATCAATATTACCACTTGTGGAGTATTATCACAGTATTAAACTCATGTGACATCCCAGGCTATAGTGATCTCCTGCTCACCAATGTGTGATCTTACATCAATGATTACATTTTGTACTGAGAGGTTGATACCATTGTGATTTGTCAAACAGCAAACAGCAAGACATTGACAGTGTTGGACTAACCATTTCCCCCCTGGTATTTCTAAGGCTGCTCTCTACTACTTCTTCATGAGTTAAGATAATCTAAAACAACTTTTCAATAACAGAGGAGCTATTGATGAATGAAGTGATTTGAGTATTACACCTCACTCATTTTCTCTTTTGCCCAGTGACCAAAATTATGAGGGTTATTTTTCCCCCAGATGTTCCAATTTATTATACAAACTGTACTTTAAATGCAAATAAGTTGAAAGATGTGCTTAAAGTTATCCCAATTGACAAATACAAGATGTGACTCCAAGGACGTTATTTATCTCTTAAACCAGTGTGATGAACAAGTCACAAAAAAACTGACAGAATAAGGCATTCTCTGGCTTTGATCATTTGCTCCACCATGTGAATGACAAATGTATTGCCTTTTAGTGAAAAAAAAATGGAGAACATTTGCTAAACAGTTGAAAGTTAAAACAGTTTAACTTACCCATAGTTTCATTGTGTTGTGTAAGCAAAAGATAATGTGGCCACATTTCTGTACACCATCGATACCAACACACTTAGGAGGAAAAAAAACAGTCACTGATTTTTTTTTCAGAAAGTAAACTGGATTTTCGCAGGGGGGGGGGGGGGAGCACTGTTTCACTGCTTTGAGTTGAAATGAGTGTGGAACTTAATTACAAGACTTGCACTGCCTAATACAAAATGTTGTATCTAGGATCCATTTTAGTATTATTTTAATAGAAACTACCAAAGTTTCATTAGATATTCCCTTTTACAGGTGTAAATATCATGATATGAAATATTCAATGTACAAGGTGTATCACCATAAAGAACAAAATCTTTTGTTTTGGATTAACATACTGTAAGAACACTGTATCTATAAACATTTTATGTAACAGTTATTAAAACAGTCCTGAATTTTTGCCACTTTCATTACCATCAGATAGTCATTAATAAATCTGTTTCTGGCCCAGTTCTTATTTCTGACCTCTTTTTCACAACACGAAACATAATGCATGGGGACACAGCGTGTTAATACTGTGGTGCAAAGTGAAGACAATGTGAATTGTGTACACGCAGCGCTGCGTACACACACAGCGTCACGGAGCATGTAACTGCTAAACAGAGCTTGCACAAGGAGAGTGAAAGATTAAAGGTGTAGCAATTGTGGGTTGTATGCCACTTGGGGGGGGGGGGGGAACCGCCTAGGAGAATGACACCACTTGAAGATAAAAACTGGGGTTACGATACAAGATACAAGAACGCTATAAGAGTGTGGAGAGAGAGGTAGGTATATATCAAAGAGGTCGTGGGGGTCAGAGGTCGAGATTCAGGGGGGGGGCAAAGTTCAAGGTTCAACGTTTGCATTACCTTGTGCCACGGAGCGTGGGCCTGAAATCGTGAGACAAAGTTGGTTAGCAGAGAACGACCGACAGTTAGTGACACCATAAAGGAAAAAAAAATGTATGTAACATATATACATGTAATACAAAGTCAGTAAAAAAAAAAAAGTAAAGACATAGAGAGGTGGCACATAATTGAACATGGATAACGAAAATGTGACGTTGAGAACGGGAAACCATAGGACCGACAAGCTGTTGCCAGTCAAATCCAAACTTCAGTGAACTTGACTGTACACAGTGATCAAACAAGGGGAGATACTGTCATGGCCTATATGTGCTAGGGGAAAATAAAAGAAGGCAGAATGATATGATATATGACAAGATTCACCAGTAGACTTAATACTTTCATATTCTGTCACCAGAGGAAACATAGGCATATCAAAAATGATAAGGAAAAGGAGAGATGTCTGACATAGTATCAGTTTCATATTGACTTGATAATAATAGAAAACATCAAAAAAGTACCGAAAAAAATAATTCCATATCAATATATTTTGACAACTCAAAATGCGGCAGCCTATTTTCAGATGATTTAATCAAATTAATCTATATTAAGATTTAACTACTGGGTGTCTTCAATAAACAGGTAGGAATGAAGTACATACACGTTGCATATAAGATACCTACAATAGGTAACTAGAAACAACAGTGTGCTTTATATATGTAAATACATGCATCTATATCATTTCCATCCAAAAACTTGCATACATTTTTTTTGACAATGGGAGGGAAAAGTTTATGAGGGGAAATTTGCAATTAGTTTTAAAGTAATCTATTCTGCAAAACTGATAGCACTGGAAAAGATATTTTAGTGTGTATGCAACACCAAGGCAAACTGAATCTGGATCTATCGGATGTGGAACCACTTACAGAATGACATAGAAAACTATAAACAATAGCTTTCAGAGGGTTATGTGCATAGAATCGGCATTCCCTATATATGCGATACAGTAAAGCACCCAAGAAACAAGAAAGTAGACACATAATAATGTATTCAGATAAAATACATCCAGTGTGGAGCAAAGAAGTTTACAAATACCTTAAAAACATACAGTTTGTGAAATATATATCTTCCTGAACAGGGAGAAAAACCAAGAAAGTGCAACCTTTAGACATACACTGTAATACATTTTCACCACATGCACTTCAGATTAAAGGGAAAGGTCAGCAAATAAACATTTGACAGAAATAAGGAGAGATTTCATATATTCTTTAATACTATAGTACATTAACATGAGTCTTTCAATACAGACCCCCAATAATCAGATAGGATAAAATCTGTTCTGATGCAAGAACAAAGGTAAAGTTTTGCTTGGTTAGCTCTCTTTTATTAGCTATTTTCTCTAGAGTTTTAATTACCTCCGCAAATTTGGTGCTACAAGACAAATATGCTGAACCCTGTAAAATCTTTATTTCCAGCTTTCCAAACTGGTCGCATGGTTTGGAGGAGATGAAATTTAGTTGTCCGAAGTGAACGATTCAGTGAGAGGGCTATATCAGAAATATTAAACGTGCCCATTTAACCAACCACTTCATTTATTTGGAGGCTTTCTGCTAACCAGTAAGCTCGTCTTCACCTTTGTCTGATAAGAGTGTGATCAAACAGCTGACAATTGAATAGAATGGTCCACCGAGATCTATGTGAAGGGCCGACGCCCCTCCTCCCCTCACTTACCGTGTCGCAGATCGCCATGCCGCCGACAGTTCCCGCGACGTTGCAGCCGCACTCCTCACAGCCGTACGGGTTGCTGATCTCCAGGTTCCAGTAGAGCGGTTTGCAGGTGTCGCAGGTGCGCCCCATCACGTTGTCCTTACACAGGCAGGCACCCTGGGGAGGGGAGACGGTATGGGATGGGGGGGTAGAAAACATTTGAAGTTAGCTGCATGAATGATCTGGGATGTGTAGTCACGTTTTCTTAGATTTTACAGTGAATAACAACAGTATTTTATGCCGCAATTCGTACTGTGAATGCAAATACATCATGAGACACATCGTGAAATACTGTGGTATTTCATGCCATGAAAATAGCTTCCTTCACAATACATAGTTTGTTGGAACTTTAACCCATCACTTCTTCAGGAAACCACTGAATTTACTCTCAATCTTTAACAATGTGTAATAGCAGGGATGTCAAGCTTTGTAAACAACGTTGCATACATGTAATTCTGAGGGCTGAAAAGGCATTATTTTGCAGAGAGAAAAAAAAATGTAACCTTTACATTTCTAATGATCGACGAGTATACATTGTAGTAATACAATTTTGGGAGAAAATTACTCTCCATAAAACCTGCAGTGCTTTTGGCAGCAAAAAAACAAAAACAAAAAACAAAAACAAAACGGCAAAAAGTAGAAGAAAAAAAAAACAGTGCAAAGAACTACAAACAAACACAAAAAAAGAGTTACAGTTGGCCTCTCTGTAATGGGTTTCTGTCAATTGCAGTCCTCTGTATTTTGTTAACTTAAAGTTACTTTTCCACAGATAACAGAAATGATTCCATTGTGCACATAAGGTTGTAATAAGGCTGCAATAATATGTTCTCCACTTGCACATAAAAGAGAAAAATGCTTACTCCAGTTGCCGAACCACACCCCCCAAGGGGTTCTCCCGGGACGTCAATGACACCGGCGGGATCACAGTTGCACTCCTCGCAATTCGGGTAGTTGTAGAAGCCACTGCCGCACTGCTCGCACATCCGCCCCTCGAAGTTGGGGCGGCAGCTGCACTGGCCGCTGAGCTGGTCACACAGGATGTTGTAGGAGCCGTAGCGGTCACAGCCACAGGCTGGAAGCACATGATGTGGGGGGGGGGGGGGTAGGGAAGTAAGGGATTAGAACAATCGACAGTAGTCACTGGGCAAGCGCTTCGATGTAACAAACTGAAAAGTGCTATTTAACTTACTGCTGTTAGATGGAGTACGAATCTTCATATTATTTCAAGTGACAACTAGTCCATTCAAAGAGCTTGCACAGCAGAAGTCACATCAGCTGGTTTCTATAGTCACTTCTCGTACCCTTAAAACTTTGCATACAATCTACTCTTCTCATAGATGATAAATGCATGACTATTCTTTCATTTTTCTTCTTCCCTCTATCTCTTTTCCATCCTTCTCTCTCTCTCTCTCACAAACACAACTGATGCAAAATTCCTCACAATCAGATGCCAATGGACTTGCCTGTGGAAGAAAAAAAAAATGATGACTGTACATTTGAGCAATGAAATTGATAGCACACATTCTGTGAGTGTGTGTTACCTTCACAGGTTGGATATCTGTAGAAACCGGCAGCGCACTGGTCACACCTGAGTCCGGCAAAGTTGGGGAGGCATGGACACTGACCGTCATCACCACACTGCGGGTCTGCGGAGCCTGCACTGTCACAGTCGCAGACTGCAAAGGGGAAGAGGTCAGGGGTCAAATGAAAAGTGTGTCAGTGAGAGTCACATGATCAACATGTGTGAATATGAGTCAGCAAGTAATGTGTCGTTTGGGTACAAATAAGAACATGCTCTGTCATTCCAGTACATGGGGATATAACTTCTTGCAGTGAGCGTGGTGAAGCGTCTGAAAGGCCGGTTAACAATGGTAAAATATCTATCTTCTACATTCCACAGCTTTTCAATGCTTAACAGCAGGGCCAGGTTTGAAAGAAACAATTGCCAATGATGGCTCGATGGTAACAAAGACAGATTTCTTGGTGTTGGGATGAACAGCTTTTTTCTCTTCTCACTGAAATACTACAGGGATCACTTACCATGGTCTACTGAGCAAAACAAAAAACTCTTCACATAATTAGCATTACTATCAAAACCGTAATCAACATGATCATTTACGTTATAACAACAATTATAATCATAACCACTACAATCTTAATATCCATCATCACCATCATCACCACAATCATCATCATCACCAACATCATAACCACCACCATCATCATGATCACAATCATCGTTTTCATCATCACCATCAACATCATCATCATCATCACCATCATTATCATCACCCTTCAGCATCACCATCACTATAATCATCATCATCACCAACATCTTCATCGCCACTATCATCACCCCAACCACTGCATCACCATCATCATTTAACCATAATTGTCATCACCAAAATATTAACAAGCATCAATATGTACTATCACCACCATCACCCATCATCATCATCTTCCTCAATGTCACCCTCACCAAAGTCTTCACTAGCATCATCATCATTATCACCATCACCACCACCACCACCACCACCATCATCATCATCATCATCAACATCATCATCATTACCATCACCATCACCATCACCATCACCATCACCATCACCATCACCATCACCATCACCATCACCATCACCATCACCATCACCATCACCATCACCATCACCATCACCATCACCATCACCATCACCATCACCATCACCATCACCATCATCATCATCATCACCATCACCTTCATCTTGATCATCATCATCCTCAAAGTCGTCATCAACAACAACAATAATTTTTGTTTTTATTTCTCACATGAGCATGTTGGGTAGTTGTAGTATCCTGGCGCACATCGGTCGCAACGCTCCCCGGAAAAGTTCTCCCGACAGAGACATTCTCCGGAGGTCTTGTTGCATCTCTCTTCCACGGTGCCAAGGATGCTACAACTGCAGTCTGGTGGAGGAATGAGATGGATGTGATGAGGAAAGGATGGTACAACATGGGGTGAAAACTAGATGGTGATTTTGATAATTGGAACCTTAAATAATTTATCACTAGGATCAGTCTTGAAGAGAATTTCACACACACACACACACACACACACACACACACACAATCTGATCTTACTTGTGCACTTCAGTAAGAGTATAAAATCAAGTCAAGGATTGGCAGGAGAGAGCCTGTAACAAAGAAGTACCAATAAGGCAACCACTTCTTTAAACTCTTTTGTGTGAGTATGTATTGGCACAGATAACCTTATGGCATTTTATGTACTGTTTAAAAGAGTTAAGGGTTAAAAGGCATGCGAAAACAGGTCCATGTTTATGGAAGTCGCAAGTGGTTATGGTGTAAGCACATGTGATATGAAAATCCACGGTATCAAAAATATCCAATTCATGGATATATCTAACATGTGATTCATTTATTTGTATGTCGTTTAGTTTTTTTAATTATCAACGTTCATACACTGTTATTATATGTAAAGCACTTCAAAACATTTTGTAAAAGGTGGTATATAAATTTTTCTCATAATCATCATCCTTATCAATTTCTTGTGTCTGTTATAACATCCATTAAGCTCAGCATATCAAGGTGGGTGACAAATCTATGAAGTAGGCAGGTTAACACTTGTAGAAGATTTACAAGGACATGCACAAGTGTTTGTGGATGTAGTATTTTCTACACGATCTACCGTGGATGAGCAATCACCAAGACATCATGTAGATAAAAATTGTCAAGTTTTATCTACGTCACAAACAAATCTGCCAGGCCGGTTAACATCAATCCATCAAACATCCTGATGTAACAATCAACCCCGGAGGTACGGCGATTCATGTTTCCACGGTGACTAGAGTTTTTTTTCTATTCTCAACTGACTTACCCCTGCATGTTGGGAAGTCGTAGAAGCCATCCGCACACTCGTCGCACGAGCGGCCGTTGTAGACATCGCGGCAGGAGCACTGTCCGCTTTCGGAGTCGCAAACAATGTCGTAGGATCCGATGTAGTTACAGTCGCACTCTGTAGATGAAGAAGAGAGTTTGTTCAGTGGTGGCCGTCCTTGTCATTACATCTACACTGCACCATACATAGCTTACATTTTTTTTAAGCATTGCACGGAGACACTAGTTTGATTTCATTTAAGAAATGAGATCAATACCCAAATTTCGAGTCTCATCGTCTGGACTGAAAAGTGAAGACTCTTTCATTAATTTCACCATTTATATGGATAACTTTTCACACTGCCTGTAAAAATTTGCGCAATTAAACTTTTGATTGCTATCGATACCACTCATCCATTACAAGGAAACATTTGACGAGAAATCAAATCTACACCTTACATATACCTTCAATTATTAGATACACAAGATTTGTATCTTTAATTCTTCTCCAATAAATAATATATTAATATAATGTAATATATCAATTCATAAAGCGCAGAACTTATGTGAATATGCTGTTCTTCGCTACATAATTCAGATGCAGGCCCAGATAGGTAGAAGTGCTGCAACAAGTGCAGTAACACTTCCTAGCTGTGGAAATATTTGAGCTTTATACCTGAACTCTGCATATGCCAGTACAAAACATATCTTTAGCACTTCTGAGAGAAAGGGAAAACTTCGTGGCACAGTCATATCATCGCTGGGGCGACAAGACCTCGTATCTACAAAATGTCAAATGTTCAGGAGAGCCAAAAAACATGGCGGCCAAAGCACTATAACAAATGGAATAGCCTTTCCTTTGACATGCCGCGGTGGCTTCATTTTTGGAGTTAGACAGTTAGGATTTGGACAGGATATCACTGAACCCATTATTTGACTATTAATCCAAAAGAGTTATTTTCACCAAAATTGCAGATACAAGGTCTTGTCACCCCAGCGACGATATGCGGATCGTAACGTTCACTCACGTTTGCACTCTGGGAAGCCGTAGAAGCTGCTGGCGCAGAGATTGCAGTTGCGCCCAATGAAATTCGGCTTGCAAGGGCACTGACCTCCGTTGACCTGGCACACTTTGTTCTCCGTGCCGTTGACGTTGCAGTCACAGGCTAAGAAGAAGAGAGGAGGCAGATATAAATTACATGGTCCCCTGTGAAAACACACATTCATCAGGGAAATGGAGACGGGTAGATTTCAAACCAACATTACATATTATGTATAAAGTGTTTTGATTTGTCTTATGTGGTTGCTAAAGAAGCAATGAATATTTGTATGCAAGCAGTCATGTGACCCATAGGTTTATTTCATTGGAAATCATAACCTAGAATCTTTTTTTATGAGCCATATACAATGTATAATGGGAAATATCATAATTATCATCATTAATTGCCCTTACAAAGTCCAGGCAAATGAGGATAAAGTACCTAAGGGCACAACCACCACACCCAGGGGACTTGAACCACAGACCTAATATTGAAAATCACACAACAGCTCCTAACAATGTAAGGCAAGGGGATGAAAAGAGATCATGTCACACAGCCTTCAAGGAGAATACATCTAAAATCAGAAGAGATTATCCTAGGTACAACTGTAAATACGACCATATCATTGTCATAATCGTCATTGCTGTTATTCAGTGTGTATACTGTTTTTATTAAAACGGCAGAAACTTCTAAAGCATTGGGTTTGTTTGTTTGTTTGTTTGTTTGTTTTTCTCTTTTTTTTTGGTCAATCTGTTAAGCCACTGCAAATACGCTCTTTACATCACTTTACATTATTTGACAAGAATGTTCAAGAGAAAATGTAGGATTTGGTACTTACGGATGCAGTTGGGGTAACCGTAGTAGCCCTCGTTGCACTCGGTGCAGTCCGGCCCCGCATACTCTGGCCTACACTCACACTGGCCGGTGTACGGGGCGCAGTTCCCAGTGGACAGGACGGGGTCACAGTTGCAGGCTGCAACAGGAAAAACATCACAAGAAACAAGAAATGATTAACTGTTGTTGTTCGTAATCTTAGTAATTTCCCAAAAGTCTTGTACTATGTGGAAGAAATGATAATATCAACAATAAACACATTAACAAAACTAATGACAATGATGATGAAAACAACTACACTAGTGACAACAGTACCAACAATAACAATCTAAAAAAATATTATGATAGACAAAATGGTAATATTAATGAAATCATGACATTTGCATTCTACATGACTTTGCATATACAGTAATCCACTGCAACAATATCAGGACAATAATAAGCATCAAAAAACAGGAAGATTTAAAAAAAATTGTGCTTTTTTCGACGGGCAAAACTAATTCCCAATCAGAGAGGATGGTCTCTTCTCAAGACATGAAGAGACAACTAACATCTTCGCGAGCCTTTCCGCACAGCTCTGGCTGTGATTGACAAGTTCCATACTGAAACCAAACTTGATAAAACGAATACTTCGGGTTCTCGGTTTCTTCTGCCTGAGATCTGTTAAAAAAAGATGTGACATCATAATCAAGACGCAATGAGAGCGAGGGGGGGGGGGGGGGAGGGAGTGAGACGAACTTACGCTGGCAGATGGCGAAATCAGACAATTCCCTGCCCTCCTGTCGGTAGTAGCCGGGCCGGCAGAGGTGGCAGTTGACCCCCATGGTGTTGTGCTGGCAGTTCTGGCAGACTCCGCCGCCTTCCATGTTGCCGCTGACGTCCATGGACTCCATGCGCTCGGCGACGCCGGCATCGTACACGCACTCGTTGGAGTGGCCGAAGCAGTTACAAGCTGTTGGGGGCGAAGTGCAATGAATTGTATTTAGGTTGAACAAACATCATCTAAATGTGCATGTTTTACTACTTGCTGAACTTAAGCCCATCTTCCTTACTGAGGCAAGACATGTATGCAATCTATGTGTCTTCACCAGCTGGCTAAGCCCTGGCAGCACATGAGTCAAGTGATAACCGGCCTAATTGAGTCGTTTCATACACATTACAAACTGTGAGACCATCATATTCAAGCATCACACAGATAAAAGAGATGATCGATTGCACTACAAATATCATTCCAGAAAGAGAACATGTCAGAATGTTCAGCCCACAGGAAAACATAACAACTGGGCCCCGTTTTATCAAAAGATATAAACAATTATAAATTTCCTTACCACACAGGCTGCCATAGACTTATGATAGAAATCAACTATATATAATCAATTATAACTCTTTCATTAAACAGGGCCCTGGTCAGCACTAATAAATTACAATACTCTGTTTCTGGCATTCATCTCTGTCACCTTTTAAGAGTGGCCCCTGCACTCCACTTAGCACTCATGTTCATTTCAAGTCCACCAATACCACTGTCCCATATCTAGGGATACTTTGTACATGTGTAGTTTGTCTATATATATAATTATGCATTTCATCGGAATCCTTAAAAGGGTTAAGTATCAAAATTGTAATCTGTACAATTTCACATATTTTCAGTATTTGAATCCTCAACAGAAAATCTAATTGTAGTGCACCAAAGAAGCCTACAAATTTTGGACAAAAGAAAAAAAAGTGACAAGAATTACCAGTTGCAGTATGATTAAGAGGGCAAGCGGTCAAACCAGTGCCCTGCTTGACCACTTGGGTCAGGCCAAGCACCTTTCAAGGATGCATTCTTTTGTTTCACCTCCATTGTTATCACTGATAAGCCCTCATTTCAAGGCCTGCTTGACCAGTTGACCAGGGAGTCATTAAAAAGAATTGTAAAGACCTGCAGTGAGGTGAATCTGCTCCCACAATGGGTATTTATCAGTCTGTTGGAGACATATGGGGGCAAAAACTCAGGAGTTGACTAGTACAAGACATAGGACCTTATCTAGCAAATTGTTTAATCTCCTCTTTATGTTGAGGCAAGAGGGTGTCTTGAAAGGGAAAGAAGAAAAGACAGGGGTTACATCACACTAATCCCAATGAAAATGGCATGAAGAAAGCTTTTACACGTGTATGCAGCTTTGACTCTGAGAGCTTCTTATAAGAGAGTCCACAAATCCAACACATTTCCACTCTGATCACAAATACAGAGGCCTCCTTTAGACCTAATTAATCCCTTCATTGAATTTGTGCAGTGTGGCTTTAAGGCCCAACTCTGCAAGTTTTGCTGGGTTTTTTTTCCTTGCTGTAGACAAAAAGGACTGAAGTCTGAGGACTAACCAACCATTTCATTCTGATTGATTCGAGCCTTCAGTGCAGAAAAGTCATACTTTTAACCCGTTGAGAACGGACCAATTTTGTTACAACACGCATTTCCCATAGACACCTGCCCGAGTATACTCGGGACTCGTCCTCAATGGGTTAATACCTAAACTGCAGATATTGTGAAATTTAGACAGACACATCAAATCCTTGTGTAAGAGCCTCTCTCATTAGTTTGTTCCAACATTTCCATAGCTAGCACAGCACAATGGCAGATTCATTTGCAAGTGTCAAAAAGAATCTTAACTAAGACTACCAACTAAGAGAAATTCACACTCCTTTATATAGATTTGTACAACTAGGTACACACAAGGTAATTTAACAAGACTTCGGCAAAAAGATCGGCATGTGCCAGTGTGACTGCTCTTAACAGTATTTGGTCATTCATTACAGAGGATGGGGACACAGGGTTTTGACTTTGAAGTAGCAGTACGATCTAAATCTGAATTTTTGGAACAAACGTATAGTTCTACAAGTTGTCTGGGAGGAGAAAGAAGAAGAAGAGGAAAAGTAAGAGATGGGAGAGGAAGGCAAAAGGGGGATAAGGAAGAAAAGAAATATGATGGTGACAATATGAGGAGGGAAATGAGAATGAGAAGAGAAAAGGAGGACAAATGGAAGAAAGGAAAAGGAGGGAGAGGAGAAAAGGAAAGAAAGATGAAAAAGAGAATGTAAAAACGCAAAAGGAAGTAGAAGCAAAGGAGGAGGAGTAAAACAGGAAAGGTAGAAGAGGAAGACATGGAAGCAGTAAGAGGAGAGGGGGAGGAAGGGGAGGAAAGGAAAAAAGGATGTTGATGGCAAGGAAGAGGCAGAAGAGATGGAAAGAAGAGTAACAGGAGGAAGAAAAAGTGGAGGAGGAAAAAGAGGAGGTAGAAATGAAATAGAAGAAAAATACAAAGGAAGAAGAGAATGACACTCCAGGGGAAGGAAGAGGAGAAAAGGATGAAGAAGAAGAAGAAGAAGAAGAAGAAGAAGAAGAAGAAGACGAAGAAGAAGATGATGAAGAAAAAGAAGGAGAAGAAAAGTATGAGGAGGAAGAAAAAAAGAAAAGAAAAGAAGAAAAAGAAGGTAAACATGAAGAAAATGAAGGATTAAGAGAAGAACAAACAGAAGAAAAGGAAGAAGAAGAAAGAAAACAGATGAAGGTAAGGAAAAGAAGCAGGAAAACAGCAAATGAGGAGGAATATGTGGACGATCTGGAGAAGAACAAGGTAAAGGAAGAAAAGCAGACAGCAAAGATAAACCAAAGACAGAGGAAGAGGAGGAGGAAACAGAAGAGAGAGCAATTGAGGATGAAGTGAAGGATGAAGAGGAGGAGGAGGAAGAGGAAAGAGGGAATGTAGAGGCTCGGAGACTCACGTTCACACTCAAAAGGGTTGCTGTAGGTTGATGGTCGCCACGCCTTCTGCACGAACCCGGGACAGCACTCGTTGCACTCCGCCCCACAGGTGTTGTGCAGGCAGCGGCACACCAGTTTTTCTTCGACGTCCGGCAGGTCGCACAGGGTGGCGTGGCCGTTACACGCACAGCGCCCTCCTATGGTGATGTCCTTGATGCTGTAGAAGTACTGCAGGTGGGAAACACATGTTTGGAGTTGGGAAAAAAATTTCCGTCAGCTTGAAAAAATTGAGCTTTTTGTTCCTTTTTTTATTCCTGCAAGCATGCCCACATGCAGAGAGCTTGCCAACAGGGTCTACAACTGTCTACAATCATGCTGTTCAGTTTGTGTATTGCTACTGCTAATGCTATCAACACACACACACACTCACTTCTGACTACATAGCGAGCTAACGCGAATTTGGTGCCAAGTGAAAATTAAGACCAGGTTGACATGTGAACAGAGCCACAAAAAGAAAACATACAAATTTGTTGTGTCCTATACTAACAATGAACTGTTGATGAGTTTGATCAGACTGACAATGCATGAAAGAAATAACTTTTACCTAAAGCTGGATTTGAATGAAATTCTTTTAAGGAGTTCATGAACAAATTATGTATGTCATTTATCTCTATAATAACTAAAAAAGGTACTAGAGATAATAGATTGCATGACTGCAAAGTTTAAAATATAGTTTATGATACTAATCTACAAAGTTACACTAGTATCAAATTTCACAACCTCTGATTACATAAGAGGTTTTGTTTGCATGGAGTGTGTCTGCTGCCATCTTGTGACTAAAATCTCTACTGTTCGCAATGCCTTTCTGATTATTTCAATTGTGTTATCATTCAGGTCTTTTGGTTTTGAAATTGGGTACTAAGTTCTGCCTTTAATACACCATGCTCTTTATCGACACTTAATGCTCCAATATTTTGCTGATGTCTACCATTTTATTTTTTTTTTTTGGGGGGGGGGTCGTGTCATTTTCAAAGATAGGCCTTCAGAATTCTAGTCAGAGATTTCAAACTCAATATTGAAACCACCTGACTTGTCAAATAAGTGTTTTGTTTTGTTTTGTTTTTTGCTTTTTTTTGGAGGGGGGGGGGAAGGGGGGTCTTCACGTACCCTTCGGGTGATGGTGGGGTCCTGACGGGCCACAGCCATGAGATGCCCCAGCAGGGTGTTGGTCTGTTGGAGGCGGATGCGGATGTTGGTAGCCTTGATCCAGTCCTGGAGTGTAGAGGAGTGCGGGGCACCTGGTCGGTTGTTCACCAGGGACACCACAATCTAACGGCAGAATTCGACAAAAAAAAAATTTGATCAAGTCAGAAGTACAAATGTACATGCCTTTGTGTTCGAGATAATGCTGAAACCTCATTGCAGTTTTTCTCCACTACAAACATAAAAGAGAAATATATTGCACTTTAAAAATCTCTCAGCACTCGACATCAAATAGATTCATTTTATTTCATTGAAACAGAAACAACCACCACACATCTAACTAATCAATGAAGTAAGAAATTTACATTTGGGTCTTAAAAAGTAAAGCTTACCATAAACTGAATTTCAGTATTTTTTACAAGGAAAAAAAAAAGAGATTCCCAGTACATCGATTTTATCAACACAACCACCTGACATCTAATAGACCACAATAATGTAAGAAACATTCATGTCAAATGTCACCATCTTATTTCAAGTGTTGAATGAATTTTATAGGCCAATCTACCAACTTTGACAAGAGTAGGAATTTCACTGCAGTGCAAGGTGTTAAATGGTCTCCTGAATGGCATATCCAATTCAAAATAATAAAAAAAACAGAAGTATTTGTGAAATTTGCATAATATGCCAATTGGTACCTCTCACAATTCAAAATTCTATCTAAATTGAGCATCCAACTACTCAATTTGAGATACTTAGTATATGATTAATCTGAACTAAACAGTTTGAACAATCTACAAAAATGTAAAAGCTCAAAATCATATTTTCTAGATCATTAAACACAATGGACGCATATTCAAGTTGGTCACATGGACACAATTTGCATAAATGCAAATATGTTGTTAGCACACTAAAAAAGAGACAATGATTCCACTTAAATATGCTTTTTTTTCTTGATTTCCAATGTAAGCATGCAAGGATTCCAGATTCAAAGTAGTCAATCATATTGCTTTCTAAATGCTAAAGTTGACTGCCTTAGTAATATTGATGGCATAACTTATTATGAGCTTCCCAGAAAATATGACTGCGCACAAAGTCTGAATGTTGCCGTATGCATTTGACTGGTCTCATACAAGTACTGTACGAGCTGAAATTTTCGTGTACAGATATTTTCGCGAATTCCTACATAGAGGACATTTTCGTGTGTTGTTAATTTCGCGGTTGCGAGGGTCTAACTGAACTTAGCTATTCGCGCGTTGTAATTTTCACGTGTTGTTATTTTCGCGGTTCAAAGGCGATTCGCGAAATTCGCGAAAATAAAACCACCGCGAAAATTTAAGCTCGTACAGTATATCCCACAGTTGCATATCCGTACGTGGTATGAATATATGACAATTTGATGTGTCTAATAGTACCCATGTTGTTTTGGTCCGGGTAAAAAAACAAACAAAACAAAACAAAACACCTCACCTCGCCATCTTCAAGAGGAACAATATCGGAATATTCGGTCGTGCAGATGACGTCGTCATCATGGGTGATGTCCTCCGTCAGCTCCGTGCCGAACTTCCTGCAGTCCGCCGGCGTCTCGGCAAAGTACTGCCAGGGTTCATAGGTCTTGCCGTAGTCACGTGACCGCTCCAGGATCCACATGCCGGGGCGCGGCGAGTTGGCAAACTTGATGAGGATGTAGGCGACTTGGTAAAGCTGCAGAGGAGAAATGACATTGGAAATATTCAATGAAACATTTCAAGAATATGATCATTTATGTGAACATGTACTGGAAAGTCCTCCTGAATTGTATTTGGGAAGAGTGATAACACTCATCAGCTTCAACAAAGACATTTTATGGTTTATTTTCATTCTTTTGTGTCTGTTAAAATTCTCTCTTTTTTGGGCGGGGGGGGGGGGGGGCGGGGGGGGGGGGGGGGGGGGGGGTGTCAAGAAGCACCACGATACCTTTTCTCAGTGAAAATCTAGCAATATGTTTGCCACATACATTTCCTGTTGAACAAGATTTTGATGTCCCTAGATGTGAATTTTTCATATATTAGGCCTACTCATCACCTCTAAAAGGGCAATTCTGGGCCAGTCAGAAGCAACAGCATGAAAAGAAAAAGTAACATTCTGTAAGCAAAAGAGAGATCCTTTACAATCAAACTTGCATTAAAATCAGGGTAGGTATGAAATGGTGAAGTTTTACTAATTGTTGTCAAACAGTTTTCCAAATGAGTGACATGGTGATGATATCATCTCATAATATTTGATTAAAGGGGATTGTCACAAATGTATCACTAGTAGTTATGTACATGTATGATGTACTGCATGCATGGTTGTTTTAATGTGTATGTACACAGGTTGACCAGATTAATGGAGAACATTCTATGTGGTATAGATATAGTACATACAGGATGACCAGATCAGAGGAGAATTTTCTAGGTGGTATACAATGTAGCTATACAGTACATGCATGTAACAGGAAATACATTATAGCTCACTCAATCTAGAATGATTTCACCCATTCCAGAAAGTTCTGGGAAGTGCTTACATGTTTGGCTGAGTGAGGCACTGTCCCTGTAGCCCAATGTGATTGGTAGTTATTCTTGGCAGTGATGTTTTGTACATAGTTAGGCAGTGAGTCATCCAGGTTTCCTGGAACTTAGACTGGCTAGTAGGTTGGAGAGAGTTATAGAATGTGCTAGAAGGGGGTGAATGGATAGTATATAAGCCAGAGAAATTCTGCAGTAGGCAGAGTACCCAACACCTCTGCTCTGAGAGTTACGTCACTTCTGGCTCTGAAGTGACTTGTTATAGTCAGTCCTGTGTTACCTGCTGACCTGTTATGTTTGTGGAGATAAGGCCTGGGAGACATTTTGCCTGCGGAGAATTTCTTCATTGGAGATAGACTCCATGTTTTTATGTCAATGGACATTGCTACAGCAAAGCTGTGACGGGCTGGATTCCTAGCTGGACAATATAAAGTGAATCATCCTTCAACGCATCGACTGGACGTGGTCGTTGGATTCTGCACATTTCGCTGTGAACATTATACCGTGGACCTATCACATGGACATATACCTGGATTAAGACCAAGGATTATCGCAACCTGCGTTTGGATTTACGTCGAAGGAATCATTCATCGGTGCATCGCGGATTATTCATTTGTGCATCGAACATCGTATTTGGACATTTCCAGGGATATTGCGTGTAATGCCTATGTAAGTAATTCCATTACTGACTTATATTTGTTTCTCGTGATCATTATTGTACTGATGTGACGCCGATTACCAGTCTGTACCCACAATATCACTGTTAATAAACCGCCTGAACATCAGTTGATTGTTTCTTTTGTGCGATCATTCTCAGAGTGATTTTGGTCGTAACAAAATTGGGGGCTTGTGTTCGGGAAGTGAATTTAAGCCAAAACTTAGAATTTGGAATGTTCCGGAAGCCAGAATATTGGTACAGACATAATACCAGTTGAGTTGGTCGTTAATTGTATATGTGTGTATTACATTGTGACAATGTCAATCAGTACAATGGATGTTCAGGCATTTGTTCAGAGGACAGATTTGTCCGTCAAAGATTTGCAAAGGTTGCGCAAATGTGATTTGACTGCTATCGCACAGCATGTAAATGTAGATGTTCCTCAAGGTGCAAGAAAGGCAGTCCTTGCTAATGAGCCTGTTTTGGCAGCTCCTGACTTCGCAAAGCCATTCAAGGTGGCAATAGATGCTAGCGATGTAGGAGTGGGAGCGGTTTTGCTCCAAGAAGATGAAGAAGGCACTGAACGACCAGTTAGCTACTTCTCAAAAAAATTGAACGCATACCAGAAGAAGTACTCCACAATTGAGAAGGAGGCTCTCAGTCTCATCCTTGCCCTCCAGCAATACGAAGTGTACTTGACAAATAGCAAAGGGGAGATCACAGTCTATACTGACCACAACCCCTTGGTCTTTTTAGACCGGTTCAAAATGAAGAACAACAGGTTGTTCAGATGGAGCATGATGACGCAGCCATATGCACTCAAAATCAAACATGTGGCAGGCAAAAACAATGTAATTGCCGACGCTCTGTCAAGAGTGTAACATGAAGGGAGTATCAAAGGTGAAAAGTTTTCACCGCATATCATTTTCAGTGTATGTGTTTAGCATATTCATTAATGTGTGCAAAACAGTTCGATATGATTGTATAAGCTCTGAGAATCCAAGCAATATCATTGTAAATGGTATCCATGAAAAGAGATTATGGAATGAATACAGCTATCCAAAAGACATGTGATAGTATGTGATTATTGTAGCTTGACTTGGATTTTACCTCACATTCACTATAAATAATAATGAGAAATTGTGAAGGTAAAAGAAACCCTTGCTACGGCAAGGCTTTCTTTTTCCCATGGGGGATGGTGTCACAAATGTATCACTAGTAGTTATGTACATGTATGATGTACTGCATGCATGGTTGTTTTAATGTGTATGTACACAGGTTGACCAGATTAATGGAGAACATTCTATGTGGTATAGATATAGTACATACAGGATGACCAGATCAGAGGAGAATTTTCTAGGTGGTATACAATGTAGCTATACAGTACATGCATGTAACAGGAAATACATTATAGCTCACTCAATCTAGAATGATTTCACCCATTCCAGAAAGTTCTGGGAAGTGCTTACATGTTTGGCTGAGTGAGGCACTGTCCCTGTAGCCCAATGTGATTGGTAGTTATTCTTGGCAGTGATGTTTTGTACATAGTTAGGCAGTGAGTCATCCAGGTTTCCTGGAACTTAGACTGGCTAGTAGGTTGGAGAGAGTTATAGAATGTGCTAGAAGGGGGTGAATGGATAGTATATAAGCCAGAGAAATTCTGCAGTAGGCAGAGTACCCAACACCTCTGCTCTGAGAGTTACGTCACTTCTGGCTCTGAAGTGACTTGTTATAGTCAGTCCTGTGTTACCTGCTGACCTGTTATGTTTGTGGAGATAAGGCCTGGGAGACATTTTGCCTGCGGAGAATTTCTTCATTGGAGATAGACTCCATGTTTTTATGTCAATGGACATTGCTACAGCAAAGCTGTGACGGGCTGGATTCCTAGCTGGACAATATAAAGTGAATCATCCTTCAACGCATCGACTGGACGTGGTCGTTGGATTCTGCACATTTCGCTGTGAACATTATACCGTGGACCTATCACATGGACATATACCTGGATTAAGACCAAGGATTATCGCAACCTGCGTTTGGATTTACGTCGAAGGAATCATTCATCGGTGCATCGCGGATTATTCATTTGTGCATCGAACATCGTATTTGGACATTTCCAGGGATATTGCGTGTAATGCCTATGTAAGTAATTCCATTACTGACTTATATTTGTTTCTCGTGATCATTATTGTACTGATGTGACGCCGATTACCAGTCTGTACCCACAATATCACTGTTAATAAACCGCCTGAACATCAGTTGATTGTTTCTTTTGTGCGATCATTCTCAGAGTGATTTTGGTCGTAACAGGATGGCTAGTAACCGATCAGTGGGAATCAGTGGGAATGCTGAGGGATGATTGCTCCAATCCTTGTCGGATTCATTTAAGAGTACATTATATATCTACTGTTGTGTGAAAATTATTTGCTTCAGAACGGTCTCATATTCAAGTAATGTGCAGTTTAATGCCCCGTCACTGACCAGGCACGCTAACCTGGAAACATTAAACTGCACATTACTTGAATATGAGACCATTCTGAAGCAAATAATTTTCACACAACAATTGATATATAATGTACTCTTAAATGAATCCCACAAGGATTAGAACAATCATCCTCCAGCATTCCCACTGATTCCCACTGATCAGTTACTAGCCTTCCCCTTTAAAGGGATCGTACAGTTCTGGTTGAGACCTAATTTCTGGTTTCTAACATTTTTAGGTGAGATAATGAGAAATCTCATATGAAATATGAAAGAGCATGGAATTTTATGAGGAATTCAACGTTTATTTGATAAAAATTGGTTTTGAAATGGCTGAGATATCCAAAAAAGAACGATTCTAGTAAAGTGTGGGACCCACACTTTGTAACGATCGCTATGTTTTACTTTGTTTTTGGATGTTTCAGTTATTCCAAACCTGATTTTCATCAAATAAACTTTGAATTCCTCTTAAAATGGCAGGCTCTGTACAATATCATAAGTTTTTTCTTGGTATCTTGCAAAATTTTAAAAGCCTAATTCTCTGCTTGACCAAAACAGTACTATCCCTTTAACTGTGTAAAAAAAACCCCAAAAAAACCTGATGAAAATTAATTTTTCCTGCCATAAAAATGTAAAATATAGGCCTAATGTAATTTCTGGATGAATACCTGCAAAATAATGATCCCTCAGATACATTAGGATCTGGCCTAGAATGGCCCCTTTTATACAAACTTCATTTGCACCTGCACTTAAAAAAGTACAATTGACAAATCCTGGTCAAAAGTATAGAAACCAGGTTGAAAAGCCAAGTTCTCACACACACACACCCTCGTTTCTCTCCACACACCCTTGGTTCTCACCTCCCTGTTCTCACCATGGACCTTAGGTCCATGTTCTCACCAACCTTTTTTCAAATACCCAACTCAAAGTGACCCCGGCTGACCTCCAAGTTGGTATGCTGGGGCAGGAATGGTATTGTATCAGAGCTGAGGAATGTTGGGGCCAGACAAGGGAGGCATTCATAGTCTGCCTTTCCCAGGCACAATGCAACCTCAGTCTGAAGACCGGAGTTCTGATAGGTTTGCTGGAATGGATAAATCCAGCTCATTAGCTAGGAGATATCTTGCTCGTTCATATAATATATTACCAGTCAAGCTTCCAAACTGGATTTCACCTTATAAAAGTGTGTTCTTACACATTCATTGAATTACAAAACAGTCAAGTTCAGGTCAAAGGGTATAAGATCTACAAGACTATTCAACAATCTTGCTCTGCAAGTGCAAGAGGCTGCCCTACTGCACTGGTATGATTCTGACAGCTACCCCAACAAACTGCAGTTTCTATAACTCTGGCCATATGCCATCCATATGAAGTTACCCCTAATGGCAACTATTCTTGACAACATGTTTGGTAATAGTTTCTGCTGAGGTGGGGATTCAGGTTTTAAAGGGACTGTACAGTGCTGGTTGAGGTAGGGATTCATGTTTTGAACATTCCTAAGTGAGATAATCAAAAGCCTCTAATGAAATATGAAAGAGCATGTAATTTTAAGAAGGATTCAATGTTTATTTGATGAAAATTGGTTTTCAAATGGCTGAGATATCAAAAAAAGTGCTAATAATAAAAGGCGACATGCCACAACTTTATTAGGATCTCTTTGTTTCACCTTGTTTTTGGAAATCTCGGCCATTTCAAAACCGTCATAGAGTAGTTTCTGAATATCTTGCAAAATGTTAAAAAGCTAAATCTACACCTCGACCAGAACTGTACACACCCTTTAACTCTTTGCAAAATAATTGGAAATCACTTTATGTGAAAGAGCATACAATTCTAAGAGGAATTCAAAGTTTATTTGATGAAATTGTGGTCCAAATAAAAGGTGGACCCACAAAAGAAATCATTGGATTGCAACAGAAATCATTGTAACAGCAAAGAAACACTCTAAATCACAAATGACTGGAATTTAAACATCAGTTCCTCAGAGATGCCAAGTTCAAAAAACTCTTATGAGTGAGATTTTTATGACTCGGCATCTCAGCGCTCGCGCGCATGCGCACGCGAACGAGGAGGGTGTCCCCCTCCCATGGTAGGGAGCTTTTTTAAATTATTAGCTCTTAATGAAGCGATCTGATGCATACTTAAGTGACTATCTTTTACTAATTTTGAAAGGCAAAAGGGAAATATACCTTCAATTGCAACTATCACTTTAATCCTTTGAGCTATGCTCCTTATTTTTGGCCCAAATTGCAGACTTTACCAGATGCGTGAGAAAAATGGGTGACATGCGTGAGATCGTGAGACAGACCCTAAATGCTTGAGTCTCACGCAGAATGCGTGAGACTTAGTAGCTCTGGTTCCTTTACATTAGTGCCCGTGGTGGCCCAAGATCGCTAAAAATAGATGGTGGGCCAGCAAATTTCCAAAATGGTCCTCTTTTGGTAGCCCAATCACAGAGGTAAGATTCAAATGGATTGCTATATTTCCTTTTTAATTTGGGCCTATTCAACCTTTTTCGGGGGTCACAAAAATTCAAAAATTTAAAGATCTATTCAAAGATCAGAGAAAAAAGTTTGTGTCAATTCCCAACAATGACAACAGCAAGGTTTGTATAGACTGCGACACAAAGACACTTAAAGGGAATGTACAGTACTGGTTGAGGTGGAGATTCATGTTTTGAACACTCCTCCTAAGTGAGATAATGAGAAACCTCTTATGAAATATGAAAGAGCATGTATTTTAAGAAGGATTCAACGTTTATTTGATGAAAATTGGTTTTCAAATGGCCGAGATATCCAAAAAGGTGATAATAATAAAAGGCGACAGGCCACGCCTTTTATTAGGATCTCTTTATTTCACCTTGTTTTTGGATATCTCAGCCATTTCAAAACCGATTTTCATCAAATAAACTTTTGATACCCCTTAGAATTGCATGCTCTTTGACATCTCACAGAGTGGTTTCTGAATTTCTTGCAAAACGTTAAAAGCTAAATCCTCACCTCGACAAGAACTGTAAACACCCTTTAAGACATTGCTAATTAATGTAGGCCAAAAATGGTGTTCTGCACATAGGGGAGACAGTCATTTCCAGTTTCCACTGTCAAACCGGGGGGGGGGGGGGGGGGGGGGGGGGGGGGGGGGGGGGGGCTACATTGACTTAGCGTTTGCATCTCACTAGTATATTTCTGACAGTTCCCTTCAAACACATTCATACACATACAATATGTAATATTATCAAGGCAAGCCATGCTACAAACTAGAGTCAGGACTGCCAAGAATTTTCTTGTTTTTCTAAAGATGAAATATACGCCAACATATCATCCCTACAGGCTACATAGTCCATGGGCCAAGACCCGAAAAATGGGTTGTTAGTACCATCTGAGGTGGCACAACCTTTTTGGTGTCATTTTGTTTGTCGGGCATAGATATGCTTATCAAGCTATGATAGCATTTCCAAATGAGTAGCTTAGTCATAATAAATGAATTTTTAACCAATTTGGTCTCGTATTTATATCCCTATACTTCTGAATCGAAACTAAACCGCTATACAAAGAAGAGCACTGCCTTCTGTATGTCCACAGGTGTTCTGTTGTAAACGCGGTGCGCTTAGTCTTTATTCAAGGCAGCGAAGGGAATATCCAAAGAGTTATGATGTCCACAGCTGTCACGCGGTGCGCTTAGTTCTTTATCTAGACCAATGTACCGTTATCATATCTAAAGTTCCTCATAAAAGGGATTATCTATACTGTTTTTATACTACCCTATCAACAAATACATCCGTTTTAAACAAAAATCACTCTGTTCATTTACAATATCATTCATTATAATGTATCGGAGTGTACTGGTACATTGTTTTTGCATTATCTTATATTGTTGGAGGGAAATAACGCGACATTGGCGTGGTATCAGCGTTTTCACCGTAGTGTTTTCACCGGAAAATGATAAATGATTTAAAAATACGGTAAAATTCACTAGGAATTGCTTTTGTTGTTGTTGTTGTTTTTAGATAAAAGGATATACACTGTATCATACGCTTTGGATATTCCCTTCGCTGTCTAGAATAAAGACTAAGCGCTGTGGACATCATAACCTTTGGATATTCCCTTCGCTGCCTTGAATAAAGAATAAGCGCACCGCGTTTACAACAGAACACCTGTGAACATACCATAGAGCTGCATTTTACAGCTCTGTGGAACATACAGAAGGCAGTGCTCTTCTTTGTATGGCGGTTAGTTTCGATTCAGAAGTATAGGGATATAACAACGAGACCAAATTGGTTAAAAATTCATTTACTATGACTAAGCTACTCATTTGGGAATGCTATCATAGCTTGATAAGCATATCTATGCCCGACAAACAAACTGACACCAAAAAGGTTTTGCCACCTCAGATGGTACCAATATCTGGCCTGGCCCATGGACTAACAAGCTTTTAATAAGGAAGCCCCACTGCAGGTAAGAAAGTGGTCTTGTGAGCGTGTGTTTGCATCAAGTACAGAGTATTTTAAAAAGAAATTCATAAACACAAATATTCACACTCAAACCACTAAAACTGTTGCCATGAGTATCATAATATGTGGGTCTGTGAGTGCAAACACATTGTGAAGAGAGAGTGAGAGAGAGAGAGAGAGAGAGAGAGGGGCAGGTGACAATGTATTTCATGTACCAAATGACAATCTTGATTTCTATGGAGTGCCAACATTTAAAAGAGTGGAAAGTCTTAACTCCATAGGCCTATAGCAAAAAAATAAATAAATAAATGAAAAAAAAAAATCTCGCTACATCAAATGAGTTGTGCGATATGCCCGTAAAAAAAAATAAGAAGGAAAATCAAGGAAAACAATGCAATGTTTTCACAAAATTGAAAACTTGTTTTATGGGTGTTTGTTCAACAAGGGCTTCTCTTTTTCAAAGCATAACAAAGACAATTTTACATACTTCAGTAGTAGGTTTGTACTTTTTTCATGACTTGGCAATATTTCTTCAGTGTTCATAATTACCTACAGTAAACTATGAAAATATGAAAGTCTTGAAGAATGAATGCATCACGCACACTAGTATTTGCAGCATACATTGTAGCTCTGTGATTTCCATTTCGCCACCCACATACTGGCAATGCTAACCTACAGTACACTGTATGTGTACACACACATACACACAACAGGCACAAAGGGGATCTACCCAACAAGCTCACACACAACACACACACACAACACACAATGGATACACAACACACACACACACACACAGAGTGCAGTTTGTCGCTCATTCATATCACAAGTGTTTAGGATGATCCTACGTGTGCTGCACACTTTGTATGCAGCACTTAGGACTGATTCAGTTGCATCCTACACCACTCTCCCAGACTAGAGCGCAAATCTGACCCAAACATAGGTAAGTTTTTCTCCCAAAATACACATTATCCTGTCATTTCTATATACTGGTCTCTTCAGTACTGTGTTTAAGAAAATCTTCTAAGCTTTGTAGTCTTGTTCATTGAGGATTTAACCCAATATATTGGGTGATAAAATAGGCTGACTTGCAGCAAGATACGGCAAAATATAGTACAGAGCACAAGTAGTTAGGACAACCTATAGATCTTGTGCACACTGCGTGCAGTGTTTGTTAGCATGGTCGATCTCAATGTGTGCACAGGTGATGTACATGGGTGCCTGTGTGTGTGTGTGTGTATAAAGGTTCATTCATTTAATGCACACACTGCAGACTTGCAGAGTGGACCATACGAGATTGCCATTTGTATTTGAAGCTAGAAGGAAATCATTTATCCTTACTTGAAATGTGCTTGATTTAATTGCCTGCACTAGGCCTACAATTAAATATTTCTCCCTTGCATGTCTTGACTGTTACAATGTAAGCATAACAACACAATTATATACAAGTACAAAATGATGACACAATTATGTCATCTTATTTGCATATCATGTGACTGACCAACATCAATGTATAAAAACAAGTGAAAATATAAACTTTGTTGTTAACTTTCTTTTATATCTCTACAAATGATTATAAAACTTTCAGATTTGATATTAATGTTTATTGTATTAAATAGAATTATGTTTCCCCAAACATGTATGTTTGGATTCAGCAATGGCATAGAGTTCAAAGACAAAAAATGATAAAAGCAAATTTTCATGTCATCACCTCACAATTTTCCTCTAATCATACAAAAATAAAAATTCAAAAATGATGAAAATTGAATTCTTCTGCTCTGAAAAATGTATTTAAAATATACTGTTATTCCCACCTGAGTAACTTCAAATAACTTTGAAATAATGATCAATCAGAGATATTAGGATTTGAAAAACCAAAACACTAGAAACATCAAGATTTTATGAACAAACTAGGCTATCGATGGCATTTGTAAGGCTATGACAGCATTACCCCACTACAGGGGGCTACAACAGACATCAATGCTTAGAAAGCAACAAAATTTTGTTATTAAAAAAGTAAACAATTTGGTTCCTAAAATTATTACATGTACATGTATACTTTATTTGATCATTCTGATGAAATATTAATACAATGAAAGTACAATTGTACTATATAAGTAAACTTCAAGTCCCACAGACTTTGTTATAATGAGAGTCATCTCTATCGGCATTATGGCTGTTCAAGAAATCTTTTGTGACAGAGAGAGAACTTCAACATTTCACAGCTTTTCATAATTTTTATCACTTTGGATCAAATTTCCAGTGTTATACTTGTAAAATTTTACACTTTCTTTTCAGACTAACTACCAACTGATCTGGCATAATCTGAAATAAACTAACTGACTACACTAAATGTTAGAAACTTTTCAAAAAAAATTCCCACTTGAGCAACATATTTATGATTTTGCAATAAATATCACTGAGTGTTCAACTCTTCTTTGTGCATTCACTAAATTCTACTCCACAGCTCCATCCCAGAGACTTCTACACAAAGTTTGTACCAGTACTTCAAACTATGGGAAAGAAGGGGGTGAAGGCAATGCAAAGGAGGAAGCCAAATTATTCCCTGGAAGAGATGAAATTCCTCATTGGCAAGTACAAGGAGCACCGGCGCGAGCTCGACAGCTCCAAACACCTCACGCAGACCAACAGGGAGGAGATCTGGCGCGACATCTACGATGGGTACCGAGAGGCCCTGCCCGAGCGCAGCAAAACCCGCACCTTTCTCGACGTCAAGCGGAAGATGATCAAGCTGCGCAGCGAGGCGCAGGTGATGTTCAAGCGCGAGAGGATGCGGGCGCGGGGCCAGGACATCAGCAGGTTGTCGATGCGGGCGAAACGCATGGTGATGTCCAGAGCTCACAAGATGATGCTGAAGGTCGTCAAGGGCTACGCTATACAGCCCTTCGACGAGGAGGAGGACGACATTAAGAAAGAGGAATACAATCCCCCCTACATCGAATATGACGACGACGGGTTTGTGCCGTGTGATGATGCCGATGACAACAGTTACCAGGAGGCGGATGATGAAGAAGGTATCAAAATGAGAAACCTACTTGCAGTATACCTTCCTAAAGTCACTATTTGATATTTCTTACCATTCCCCAGGCACACCTTTTTAACAGTTAATGCACCCAAATATCAATAAATGTACATCAAATTATAGTCCAGTGTTCATATGGCTCTTGGAGACAAAAGTACAACTTAAACTCCCATAATGTTTGTATAATAAAACATTGTACAGTCTCCACATGAGAACAAGGAAAGTACAATGTGACTCTGAGTCTGTATCTTGTGTCTCACCACTTGATGATACTACACTTCTTGCATGAACGTCACCAGCACAAATATTTGATTATTGTTCAAAACTCCAGCAACAATGCAACAATGCAAATCATGGATTCTATCATCAAATTTTGGCTGAGTAAGCCACTATAAATGTGTTACAATTTGTAGCTCTATCAAATTTGAATTGATGCACTATGCTTCATCTCTCTTCTGATGAGGCTACCTAGAAAGATTAAGCGTTTTGTCATTAGTTCCGACATTGTTCTGTTTTACATATATTCAGGAAAGTACCACTTGCCAATCACATTGACTTGCATGCTTCTTACTTGTGCTCCACTTCCCTCTTTCGGACATGTAAAAAACAAAGATTGATTCAATAACCTAAAAGCTTCTTTGCAGTTATCACCACCTGACGTTTTATTATGGTGCCATTTTCATTCTTACTGCAGATGAAGACATTGATGGTGAAAACGATGATGATGACAATGATGATGATGATGATGATGAAGACGAGGAGCACGCTGAGAGGATAATGAGGCGACTTCTCTTCCCGAATGATGTCCTGGACAGTGACAACCACATCTTTGGAAGAAAAGCAAGCACTGCTGTGGATACCAGGGAAAGGTCGACCACACCCAAGCGGAGGAAGGGGAACGAGGAGCGATCTGCAACGATACAGAGCATCCTGGATCTCCAGAGGGAAAAGATGATGATTGAGCGGGACAACCTCCTCTTGGTCCAGCGCAAGCTTGCCCTGGAGGTCAAACTGTTGGAGAAACGCCTCCTAGATGCCGGTGGTAGGCTCGATTCATCTGGAAGCGGACTCGGAGGATGCATAAACACTGGTGGTATCAACAGCCATGGAATTCCACACATGGATGGCCTTCCATCAGACAATATTTTATATTCACATACACCCGATATTAAGGTGTCAATCAAAGACCTGCATGCTACGAATTAACAGACAATTGCCACAAAGACATTTGAACTGTGATAAAACACCAAAACATCGAAAGAGTTGAAAGACTAAGAGCAAACATTCTTTTTAACAAACTACATTGTAATGTTGTCTATTTGTATGACTTTAACAAACTAATGTTGTCTGTTTGTATGATCAAGTTTTGTTAATAGACAGTCCAGAAGCATTTCATGTAATATTTAAAGATGTTTTAACTGTAGATGATTTAGGCCTACAATGATAAACTGCAGATGTGCTTCTTTTCTCTCTCTCTCTCTCTCTCTCAAAAAACAACAACAAAATGAAGGAACTCATGCACTGTACATCGAGGGAGGTATAATACTAAACCTGAAATTTATCTCAGAATTGGCTCATTAATACACAAAGAACATCCAAATTTTGTTTTATTTTGTAATGTACTTCAAGTTTTTATGTAAACAGTGTATTGGCTATTTATAGACAAGGTGTGACAAATGATGTCATCACCCACCCCAAAATTTTTCCTCAATTCAATCTCATAGAAGAGTTGGGACAGCAGTTAACCCATTGTAAACTACAATGTACATAACATTGTACTATCAGTAGTCTTGGGTGTACTCGGGTGCCCAGGTGTCTACCCAACAATATGGGAAATGATATGATATAGCAAAATCAGCGTAATCCTCAACGAGTTAACAGCAAGAAACTGTGGCATTGGTGAATTATAGCAACCAAAAACCAGTTCCTCTTTTATGTTACAAATGCACTTGGTAAGCCAATATTAGAAAATTGTGAGGTGGCAACATTGTTGCCTGATCCTACTTGTATTTGCCTATAAATGTGGGTGCAATCATGGTTGCAACAGACTATCTGGGTACATGTTGGCAAAATAAACAAGGTCTTCTGTATGTAGACAAATAGTAAAAAGTCATTGTACGATAGTTTTGATAAACTACCTGATATTAACAAACACCATTTTGTCAAATTGAACTGTAGTTTGTTTGTTTTTTTCAATTACTGTATACGCTATATATTTCGCGGGGGTTTTATTTTCGCGAATTTCGCAGGTCGGGAGCTATTCGCGAAATTAACAACACGCGAAAATATTACCTTCCAAAATGAATCCCTTGCCTTGATGATACGAACATTTCAGTACTAGTATACCATGTCACGGCTTACCGAACAGACCATACTGGCTAAGCTTGTTTACGCACATCCACGTCTACTTACGAATACTGTAGAGAGCCAATC
This sequence comes from Diadema antillarum, assembly GCF_040938485.1. Taxonomy (NCBI): domain Eukaryota; kingdom Metazoa; phylum Echinodermata; class Echinoidea; order Diadematoida; family Diadematidae; genus Diadema; species Diadema antillarum. Next base: position 239,884 of record NW_027272120.1, on the reverse strand, counting down.
CATTATCGCAAGGGGACCACTCGTCAGAAATCTAGGGATACCACTCGTCAGAAATCTAGCGCGATGGACTTAACCACTTCAAAAATGTTGAATTCTAACTTACTAGTTCGCAGAGTTTGACAAGTCTTTTTCATGCAGTGTATAACTAGTATCATTCTTATTTGCTAGTAAGTTGAAAATTCACACTTTCTTTGCCTTTTCATATTTTCTCTGGTCCCCCAATCGCGAATTTAACCACTCGCGAAAATGTGTGACAGCGGCAATTCGCGAAAATTTATGTACACGAAAATTATAGCGTATACAGTATGTTTCTGTTAATTTTGGCTACTGATGCAAGAAAATATCTGATATCATAAAAACAATTTCAAAAATCCAAAGATGTTTTTGGTTCCTAGACTATCTCATTCTCACATCATAGGTTTTTAAATCAAACAAATCTATTAAACAAATTTCCCTACTACTATGATGGCCCAGACTAGCCACAAACAGGTTACCCTTGAGTACACAGGAAGTCTGTCCGCCAATACGGGACCCATACAGACCCTGACTCTCTGTACATTGTACGAGATGTATGACATGATTACCTGCTGTCATAAAAACCTGCACTTTTTGTATGACGAGTTCAAAATCTGTTTCAGTGAGGCTAACCACAGGCTTAACATTAGTCTATCAGATACAGACCCTTAATGAGTGACACCTACATGTAGGACACCTGACCTATACCCTGTAGTCTGAATGCCAAGTTTTTCACGCTGTGGTTCATTGCATAAAAGAAAGTACTAGTACAAAGCAGTTTCTGGTAGGCCTAACTGGTTAAACTACTGTATGAATTATCAGTGCCAAGAGACTTTCTGAACTTGCTTGAATTGTATCTTGAAAGCTGTCTTTATTGATGACTAAGTAGTCACAATTTTACGTTCAACAAACTCACAATCAACCCATTTCACACCATCACAAATGACACTACTACACCTTTCCTATCTTCCTAGCTCTACAAAAAATAAAATTAAACAAAACAAAAGAATACACAGAAGTATAAGCTGACGACAGCACATAGCTAGTACAGTGTGGTCAATGAGCCCAACTGCCCAACTCCCCAACCCCCACTCCCCCCCCCCAAAAAAAAAAAATGTATTTGATAAGCATAAAATGATAATTCTATCCATGACTGTATAATGAATGCACAATGCACTTTTGACTGTTCAAATCTCCAGAGGCATGACACACACAAACACACACACACACACACACACACACACACAAGCACATCAAATCTCACTTTCTGCAGGAGGGGTACTAAGCCCACTTCCTGCCTTTCCCCCAGAGAAGAGAAAACATAGCCTGGATTCAAAGACTAGCGGTCTTTTTGTTGGCGTGACAAAGGGTTTGTTACCAAAGATGAATCATTGGATATAACCTGCTTCTCTTGGGTTTGAGCTCACAGAGCAGGTGTTACAAAAGTTTCAATCTCAGTACACAATACAATGACAAAGGTGGGTGAGGGAGCATTATGGATGCTCTCTTTAGGTGGAAGCAATGTCTGTACAGACTACAGGTCAAAAGGCAGGAAACTGTTGTACACAAGCAAGGAGTGAGGCTACTTTGTATCCTCTGTTTATGTTGAAGTGTGCTACTGTGTAGGCCTATGTCACTTCTTGTTCAAGCTGAAATGAAATTAAGGGCAAAGTCGCACAGCCAGAAAAGTTCATGCTTCATCAGAACTGGGTGATAATTAAGAAAATCTTAAAAATCTTATTTTTATCAAACAATAATAAAGAAACAGGTACAAAAAATATAATTGATCTCCTGCAAAACTAAATAGATTAGATGATATCAGTGCCGCCCTTCTCTCAAATAAATTTATACGGAAAATGTAAAAATCATGTTGTTGATCAAAGATTTTGTGACTGATGCACCCCCACATAACACACACACAAAAAAAACCCACACAAACAACCTTCTTTTTGAAAGCTATTATAATGCAACAATTTTATGTGAAAGATACAAAGTCTATTCTTTTCATTTAATTTCAACATATAGAAAATACAGTTAAGATTTGTATGCAGGTAATGTGTAAGGCGATGACATCTCTCATTAGCCTCATCTTATTTGCAATCATGTATGGTTGTATTTTATCAATGTTCTGTGAAAACTTCAAATCTAAACCTTTCATTCGATCTGCCTGATTTTGACAAAACTTCTTCTCTTCTGTTTGATTTTTACTAAAGTTATGAAAGTAAGTTGAAAATACAGTGCAGGTACTAGAAAAAATATAGGCTTATAGATTTTGTGGCTTCATGTCAACATTGTTATAAAATGCCAGGGAGGTGGTACATCCTACCTCCCTGGTTATGAATAGAGGCCTACACTACATTTTCAGTTTTCAGTGCCTTATGTTTCTTTAATTCTTTTTCTTGAAATTAAAATCTTTGTTGATATTCATATGTTTGTATTTGTCATGAACTTTTCAAAACACAGCCAAGACAAAGAGAACTTGATCAGTGGAAAACCTGTCAAGCTGACACAAGTCAAAAAATTGGCTAAGTCTAAAATAAAAGTCTACCCTGGATGGTAAAAATGAGTTAGTTCTCTCTTGTGCAAGTTGAAATTCACATCAGGGCCTCCGTGTCCATGTATAATCCATAGTACGTCAAATGATTTCCTCCATCCCTTATGATTCAACATTGGCAAGCTGACTGTGTAGTATTGCCCACCTAATCATTTTTTTTTTCTCTCTCTCTACCAAATTGTACAATTTTGCTGCTGTTTGCTCTGTCCTAGTACAGTCAGTCCGCAGCGCGAGCGAAAACGCACGTATTTATTCAAGTCGTATGCACGGCTGAGGGGTGCTTGCATACGTAATGAGCAGATACATGGTCATGAATAAATCCGTGTAGAACGAATATTTCTTGTCAGTTTTCGACACTTTTAATATCGATTGAAAGAGAAAACATTAGCAAATATGCTCATGATCAAAGTAAAACGGAAAAGAAGAATATAGAATATCAAAATCTCTCTCGAATTCGGTATTGTATTCAAAAATATTCCTTCACGTTTGACGCCAAAAAAATACCCTGAAATCTTTCATGCCCCTCTAAAATATGGTGAAGACTATGTTCGCTAAAGTATATAGTATCACAATAAGGGCAAGTTTTTTCATCTTCATTTCAATACGGGTCAGGAACTAGCAAAATTCAGAGACATGTCTAGCGTCGAGTTTAAAAAGAGTATCCTCGCGTTCGCACCGGAATTCCGGGTCTGTGATTGGTCGAAATCTGCCGCAAGACGCGGCGTGTCGCATTGCGTAGTATCCATTGGCTGCTGACTCAATGCTGTGAGTTCAAAAACTATGTATCAGATAAAAGTGTCATTGATATGAGTAATAGCTGAATAGTGTACAATTAAGTTGGAGGTGATTTTAAAATGAAAGCCTATATTAGTTTCATGAAATCCATGTTTTTTTTAAATGTTAGGTTCCAGATTGTGATCGAATTTTCACTCTCTGTACAAAACTTGAACTTTACACAGAAACCAATGATGTGTATGTGAGTGTGCACTTACAATGACCCTGAACAATGGACCTGGCTACCACCTGTCCCGAGCTCTGCTGCAAGGCACATGAATGCTTTATCAATTATTCATGTGGATTGCCCTGAGCACTGCTAGTCTGAATTCTTGACACAGGGTGAAATGCATGCACATGAAAGAAGTAAGCACATGTTTCCATGTGCTTGCACACACCACATTTCAGAATGAACAAAGACTAGCTGCGATAGTGGAATTCCTCATGAAGCATTCCAATCCTGGTCATGTCCACGACCATTGTCTGGGTATCAACAACACACTCCACGCGTGTTCATTCACTACCCCACTTCTGGTAAGAAAACATAATTTGCCTTGTTTTCAACAGGAAAATTCACAACCTTAAAAATGGTGCCCCTCTTCGTTTTTTAATTGATCATACTCGCTCAAGTTTCACGATTGTGAAATCGAAGAAATTACGGAGATCTATTTTCAATACCAGTCAGGAACTAGCAAAACATCAAACTATGATCTAAAAGCTTCTTGAACACTTGCAAAATAATCGTTTACTTTGATGCTAAAATTGACTACTATATTGAGATCAAAAATAGGGTAATTAGGTATTAGATTAATGAGCATAATCAGCTCTATAACCTACCCAACCATCCTGGGTCAAACAATGCACTGCGAAAGCTACGAAAGCTGTTTTTGCGACCTCTGCAAAAACTCTCCCAAAGTATCGCGAAATCTCGTCAGTCTCAAGGGCACAAACTGCGCAAACGTGATTCTGAATAAAATTGTCGTTCGTGCCTCATTATCGCACGCGCTGCGGACTGACTGAGTACATTTGGCATTTCCTCTTGTTTTGGATGATTGTCTCATTCCCTCAGCCCTTTCTCTCATATTCATTTCCTTTTTTATCTTAATTTCAGTAGCAAGTCTGACTTCGCTGTCATTGAACAAACCACAGGAAAAACAAAACATATTGTGAACACTGTTGGGGGAGTCAAAGCACTATCAAAATAAAAGCCAACCGCTATTGCCAGGTATCGGTGAAAGAATTTGGTTTCTATTGTTTTGGTCTGGCCTTCTTCCTTCCTTGCCGACGCGACAAGTGTAGTGTCTGTCTGTCATTCGCGTTGGTACGTGGGACTGAGATTCCACAGGAAACCAACGATGAGAAATCTGGCCATTAGTCTCTTCTGTACTGCAAAACCCCTTCCTATTTGTGAATATCCAAATTACCTTTAGTGTTGTTATGTCACAGACAACAATACTAACACCCTTTATAGGGAAAAGTGCAGACTATAAAAACAACATCTCAATATTCAACAAAAAATAAATTGTACATTGTAGTCCTATTGGTTCCAAAGTTATAACATTTCTTTGTGTATTTCACTCTTTTTGCCATTCTGATGTATCAAAATAAAATCCTGATGTATGTGCATAACAAAGCAATTTCTTTGCCTGAAGGATTTCAAGAGTTTGTCAAAACAAGAATCTCTTTGGCATAACTGACAGAGTTTAACAACAGTTTTAAACTCTATTCCAAACATCTAGATGTTGTTTTCTGTCATGTAGGAAAGACAATACTTACGTGTAGTTATTAACGATAATGTGGTATAAAATGAGTCATTTTCTCTATTTGCTATCTACTGAAGGAAACCCAACAACTTTGAGCCATTCATTTTTCTTTGTTTTTTTCTTTCTTCATCGGAGTTTCCACACATGGGGGGGGGGGGGGGGGGGGTGTTCCCAAACTATATGAGTTTACCCCACAACCCTGTTTTGTAAGAGGAATCTGGCCTCTTTATTGACCACTCACTCTGTCTATCTCCACTGGGTAGGATTAAAAGGGGGTCTCCTCTTTACAAACCCACCAGGGGGAGAAATCCCAAGACAATGAAAATGCATTGGAGCCTATATCCAACTTGTTTTGCTTGGAATGCTGTGAACAAAGGGTCAGGGCAGTGGGAGATCCACTTCCAGAGGTTCTGTAAAAGAGGATTTTTTTTTTTTTTTTCTGGCAAATTTACATGTGAAGTGGACGGATGGTCACTGATGTAAGGTGAAAATGGGGCAGTCCTGACAAGAATAGTGGAATCCAACAATTCTGCTGTGCTGCAGCCTGCATGGTAATAACCCAAAGCTGCCAACACTCATGCGGTACCAGAAGAAGGAAGATTCCAAGAATAATAGGGGGATACCATTTTACTTGTGTGTGACATACAACTGTATGCATACAGCTATCTCAATACTTCCAAATTCAGGTAGACATACATGTACATGTAAATTTGTATTCTCTTGTCAGAACATGAAGAAATCTTTTTCTTCTTTTTTTTTCCCAGGAAGCCTCCCATAGAACCAGGAAGACTTGTCTGCTTTGCTCTGGTTAAGAAAGCATAAATATTTATACAATGTTGTTTGTTTGTTTGTTTGTTTGTTTGTTTGTGTTTTTTTTTGGGGGGGGGGGAGGCTAATGATGGGGATTACTTGGTGGTATTACAAAGTGGAACACATTTATAAGCAGCTCAATATGGCATTCCAAGATGATTGGAAACTTTTATTTCATTTACATTCAGTTGCCAATGAGGCAGTTTACAACATGTACAAACTACACTGTCTCTCGCAGGTGATGTTCATTATTCTGAAGATTTGTTACCATTTATAAAATGCTGTTTGTTATTCCAAAGGTTCGTTAAATATTCCAAAACACACTAATTCCCAATACCTAGAGGTTGGCAAATCTGAATATGAAAAAGGGTTTGCTATTTAAAATCCAAGCATTGTGGCATTAGTCTGAAATGTTTGTTATTCCAAAGTTTCATAATTCCAAGAATGTAATAAGGATTTATCCCCAAGGTTCAGAACCTTCAGAATATCAAATGAACCATATTTCATTTCAAGATTAACAAACCTTAGGAATAACAAACCTGACACACTTTTTAGATTAACAGACCTTTGGAATATTAAACGAACCTTCAGAATAATGAACCATTGGAATACTGACCTGTAACCATATCTCTCACACCCAGCATACCACTCATTGTTTTGTTTTCGAGAGAATGAAGTGTTTGTCTCACATCATATTCATATCATTACACTGTACTCCATGGCCATCCGCATGCTGTCACCATCATCGTCATCATCGTCATTTTATCACCTCCACGTCCACATCATCAACTACTGACATTTATAAAAGGTTGAAATAAATAGTACTTCAAATTCTTCTCCATCAAGTAATACAGCATCAGCAAGGCACATTAATATCCCCCACAACTGTACCTCCCTGCCTGCCCCCCCCCCCCCCATTTGTGTGAGGGTATGTTTCGTTCAAGCGGCCTCATTTTTTCTCTCTTTATTTTTTTTGTGTTCAAGAATGCCTGTCCTTTGGCTCTGAAGCCAGTCCGGGAAACCCGCTCATGAGCAAAATAATCACTTTGTAGGTAGGCCTATGACGAGTTCACTTTCTTCGTCAATTCCGCCCACGATTCCGCCGTTTGGGCGCTTTTTCTGGAATCATCCCGCGACGCGACGTACGTCGCATCACATCACGCATCCAGCACATACCAGACTGGTATGTGCTGGATGCGTGGTGTGATGCGACGTACGTCGCGTCGCGGGATGATTCCAGAGAAAGCGCCCAAACGGTAAGCGGGCGGCGGAATCGTGGGCGGAATTGACGAAGAAAGTGAACTCGTCATACCTACAAAGTGATTATTTTGCTAACAAACTGGAGTATGTCATCTACCCACCTACTCTATCAGTGTGGAATAGTAATTTGGAATATATGGACAAGATCAGGTTAGTACTGATTTAATTTTTCTCGTTACGAATTTGTGTAAAAAGATGTCAGACTTCAGCTTCACGAGGCTGATTCGTGCGCGGAGAGGTGAGAGCCGCAGAAAAAAGCATCAAAAATATTTAGTCGGATCAGGCCGCTAGGTGCGGCAGTCTTGCATTGTGCGAACGCGCTGGCGCCCGTGTTTTGATGGGCGCTCTGCATCGGTTGATTAAAACTCGATTTTTGAAAAAAAAAAACAGACAGGATTTTTTCTTCTTTTCATCATGGATAGTGGACATGTGTGTGTAACAAAAAATCACCGTGCAAAGTTGCGACAATTTATACGTCAGATGTGAGATGAATAAGAAGTGAATGGGGGGCCTCATGAGGCGTTCCCCGGGGGGCCTCATGAGGCGGGGGGAGGTCCTCATGAGGAGGGACCATCCTCGTACGCGGGGGCGGTCCTCATGAGCGGGTTTCCCGGACTGAAGCTATTGAAAGTAATTTACCGGTACAGTGATGTTGTCATGGTCGATGTTTTCTGTCTTACATCATCAACAAAGTTCCTATATTAAGTATTTATACACCATAATTTCCCTCGAATCGTGGTTGAAAGGATGCGAAAATAAATTGAGACTATTTCAAGACACAAGTAAACTTTTAAGATTGAAATGGACTGGAATGCAAATGCTCGAATTAAAATAGTTAGCTTCCACGCCCTAGTACTCGGGGTCTTCTCTTGGTACTCAATCTGTGTCATGTACTAATGAGGGTAATTTTGCCTCGCTTCTTGTAATCTCAGCCTCACCTGGCCCAAATTGATGGTGACATTGACTTCGTTGAAGTTCATGCCGCGGGACAGTGGAGGACTCTGCCACCATTTTTCCGTTCCGTCGATAGCGTACTCGATAGGGTGTGCCTTCGCCGGATCGTTGGGGTCACAGTTGTCACAGTACTGGCCCTGAATGATGACAGCTTCTCCAGGTCGGTAGATGTCGGCCGTGTTACCAGTCAGTTTGCAGTAGAGTTCGCCTTGCTCTCCGGGGGTTGAAAAGCCCTCGCCGCAAGTAGCCGTCGATTCGATTTTTCGACCACGGGCAATGTTAAAGTATGGAGGATTCAATACAAATGTCTCGTTTTCATGGCCTGTCGCGGAAACGCAGCATAAAGCCGCGAAAAGGAGCGTCAAAGACAGCTCCAGCGCCATTTTCGCGTCCTCCTCCTCACGTCAGTCGTAACTTTTATGATGCTAGCCTAGCCGCGCAAAAGCGGATCGTATCGGGGAACGAACGGGGGCGGCTCAGCTAGCAGCTATCTAGGGCCGGTGTGTGTACGTGTGTGCAGTGTTCAGTCACTTCGGTAAACTTTCGAATAAAATACAAGGAAACAACAACAACAAAGCAAAACAAAGTCGGCTTCGCGATTGGCTGTAGTCACACGCTGGGCAGGGCAGTGTGTGCCCACATCTACCCACACACACACACACACACACTATAACACACAAATTGTGACACACACAACGGTCCAGTGTACTAGCTACTACGGTACTAGGTGTTCACTGCAGAGATTTGTTTAGTACACCTGTACCTCAACACACACCCACACGCCCATCCGTGCCCTTGGCAAAACCAGGGCAGTGATGCCTCACCTCCCTGGCAAAAAATGCATGAAAAGTAAACTCTATACAGTACAAAACACACAATATACACCATGGAGCTACTATGCTAACTAGCCTCATGCTACCATGGAGCAATAGCTCCAAGCTAGTACAATGTACTCCGTATACCAAAAGGATTCCTTCAGGAACTGTTATCTATGAATATTATGTAATCAAATGCATTATATAATATCATACCTGTATTTAATACATAGATGATTGTGCTGTAGGTTATATTTTTCTATGTCTGGCTTCATAATCTTCAACCCCTTAAAGTGCACGACGGTCTACTGACTGCTAATAGGTCCTATAATCTAATACAAGTATGGGAGAAATGCAAATGAAAATAGAAACTAACGCTAAAATTCAAGAGGTGACAAATCTATCTTAAGTTACACTAAAATAGATTTATCTAAGCTGCAGGATGCATAATTATTATGGTCATACTTTTCAACATTTTTTTTCATTCTATATATGAAAAAAATAATTCTTTATGTTTGTGAGAAAAATGCAGTGAATTATATTGCTGGATAATCAGCCAAAAAAAAAACCAATGCAGAAATGAAATTAAACTTAAAATCAAGTAATGATTAAACAAATCAATATACATAAATATACAAATTAGCCGATAGATAACACATGTCTTGATAACTCTATAATGAATTAATCAATAGAAACATGAATAAATGAAAAAAAAACAAAATTAGAGATATCTCATTCATTTTAGAAAAGAAAATAGAATCTGAAGTTTTCATGTTTGTAGGAAAGAACGCGGAAATAAAACCATGAGCCTCGAAAAATACATGAATAATTCAACAAATCAATGAATAGCAAATAGATGAATGGATGAAAGATTAAGTAACTTGAATAAAAATAAATAAAATTATAAGAAGGTAGATAAATTCAGAAATAAAATGAGAGAAGTCTTATTTCTTTTTCTTTTTTAAAAAATAAGAAAACAAGGAGAAATATTGAAAGTTCTCTGCTGGAAATTTTGCAAAAACGTGAGACTTATAGATCTTGCTTGTACTGAGATAGAGGTGTGCAATCAGACTTGTGCTATGGATAGCCGGAGAAATTTCTAACATTGGGCTTTGAAATCAAGGTAAATGTAATCAGAGCATCAGATAGTCATATAGATGCATGTATACTTTTCACAATGCGAAGTGTATGTTTGAATATTAAGAAAAAAAAATCTTCGATATGATAATTATTACAGTGAATTTCTGCTTTCTGATTGAAAGTTTTCAGACTTATCAAGTCTCACAATCATGCGGATTGAGACTTCAAGCCTCAGGGATATTTCACACCCTCACACGCCTGACTTTCACGCCTTAAAAAGCAGACGAAAAACGAAAGCAAAAATCAATGCAATCAAAGAAAAAAAAACACAAAAAACATGGGTTCCCAAACATCAAAAAAAGGTCACATTTTGAGTCAATAATAAAATGGCCAAACCATTATATTTTTCGCATGCACGAGATGATTACACATAAATATTATGAATGAAAAAGCTCCTCGTTTATCGTGACATGGGGGAACCCCTCCCCCTCCCTCAACAAAAACAAAAACAAAAACAAAATGCTTTAAAGTGTTATTGATAAAGGAAGTGATTATCACGTCACCACCTTTCAAAAATCATTTGAGTCTGAAGACGAGAATGATAAAAATAGAAGTTTACACCAGGTAATATGATAATATTCAACAAAATGTTTTTCATTGCTAGGTTTATTTCAGCACAATAGTACATCGTTGATGTGAAAGATATAAAATGATATAAATTCCTCGTGATTTATGTGAAAGCATGGATCTTCCTAGTTTGCTTTTTTTTTCTTTTTTTTTTTTTTACTTTGACGGCTTCTGATACAGTAAAAATGTCAAACTTATCTTATATCCGGTATCACTACAGTTTCGAAAATACGTTTTGCTTGATTTTACGCGAAAGGTGGCCCTTCTCCGGGCGTGGGCCTTCCCGATTTTACTCTTTCATGGAGCGGAAGCATGAATAATATTCGCACAATTTTATGAAAGAGGATCGTGAAGATATTGTAGAAGTTGTGCTGTATACAACTACTGAGGGCGCCCTAACTAATTTGTGCGCGCAGCAGCTGCAGCAATGCGTTGCTTCCTTCAGATTCGTAATCTGGAATAGGGGACGGTGATATATAGTATTGGTCCGAAAGAATAATCGTTATTCCCATGCACCTCGTCCGACAAAGGGTTTGGGTATGAGAACAGATACTGGTCTCCAATTCGGCAGAAAAAACCTGCGAAAATCCCGGCAAAGGGAGCTCAGAAGTCTTGGCAATTTTGAAGGAGCATGCCGAGGAGGAGGATGAGGAGGAGCAGGAGGAGGAGGAGGAGGAAGAGGAGAAGGAAAAGGAGGAGGCCAGGAGAAGGAGAAGGAGAAGGATGAAGAGGAGAAGAAGGAGGAAGAGGAGGAGATGAAGATGGAAAAGGACGAAGAAGAGGAAGAGGAGGAGGACTCCTGAGGAGGAGGAGGAGGAGGAGGAGGAGGAGGAGGAGGAGGAGGAGGAGGAGGATCGAGGAGGAGGTATAGGGGGAGGAGGTATAATAGGGGGAGGAGGATCGAGAACAAGGAGGAGACTGACTGGGAGGAAACGGAGAGAAAATGAGCTTACCAAGGAGAATGATAAGGATGAGAAAGAGCTTGGAGGAGGGGTGGAAGGAGAAAGCAGGAGTGTTATGTCAGTAGGAGAGGGGGGTGAGGAGGAGGACGAGAATTATTGAGGAGAGAACAACGATCTCGCAGAAGAGGTAATAATATTATAGGAAGGTCCAACATTCTACAATATAATTTATCTACAGCGGCACTTCTTTATGACGAGCTCGGTTGTAACACAAGTCTTGTTAAAATAAAATGAGGTAAAAATTCTTGTCCCCCAAATAATTACCTTTATGTTCAATCTGGTATACATAACTGTTCAGACGACATAGCAAAAATTTGTACTGAAACAATGAAATAAAGCTATTGGTCCCTGGCCAGGACTTGACGAGAGTTGCCTATATAATACATTGATCCATAAGAACTGGCGCCATTCCATAAGCATGTGTAGAGTTTGTTTGCAAAAACCGATAAGTCCATATTTGCCAAATGGAGATATTTGCGATTAAAGGTCAAGAAAAATAAAAAGAATAATAAGAAAATGTTTGCTTCTCGTGACCATAACTTCAAAAATGTACCTTTATATGTAGTGACCAATATATAATTTAAAAGGTATTATTTTGTACTTTATGACAGAGACCGTACTTCAAAATCTTCAAAAATGGACTTATCGTTTTTTTTTTTTTGCGAACAAACTCTTCATGTTTTTACGTATGGCAGTTAAATTTTAACACAATTATGTTTGTCCATGAACACTTTCATGTCTGTTTGTTGAAATTCCTCTTTTTGTTTTCTTGCTTATATTGGGTCAGTCAGCGGAGATATAACGATGATTACGAAATAACAGACAGCTAGAGTGTCGATATAGGGAAAAGAACACAATTGGATCAGCAACCATGATCTTCTTATAATACTCAACTGATTGTTAGACTTCATAATACCAGTCAGAGTGCTAGTAGAATTTATTAATTGATACATTTTTAATTTAACGAAAAGATTACTCTGTGTACATATTATAGTGGGGAAAAAAATCTTTTCTCTTTGGCTGCGTTAAGTAGAAAAATCCAATATGATATCAGAAACGTACATGCAGCCCTTTTTTTCCTGCCAACATACCAGTGAGTACTGATATGGTCAAATACCAAATTAATGTATATGCTATGTGGCAGAACATTACTATAAGCATACAATAATTGGAAGAGTCACGTTTCGTGCCAAAACATTTTTTTTCAATGATATACAAGATTATTGTTTGTCTGATTGTTTCAGTTCCTCGTGTCTTGGGGTAACACTTGTGACAAACGAAGCACGAGCGTGTCTGTTGTAATGTGTAAAGAAAAACAAAGCAACCAAACACCCTGGGAAAAAGGCTGAACCACTGTTCAAACACAGAGATTTGTTTCGTTTTCCAGGAGGTGACTTCACTTCCACTGGTTTCATGGACTGCTGCACGCAATGATGATGATGATGATGATGATGATCATCATCATCATCATCATCATCATCATTATTATCATGATTATTATTATTACTATTTGTGTCACAGCAGCGTTCAATAGAGAGTTTCAATTTATCATTATTTTCAAAGCAGAAGGGTCTCATGCTCATTTTATCGTATAACTGTAGTATTTAGGGGTGGATCCAGGAATTCCATAAAGGGGAGGCACCTCGAAAGGGGGGCGCACCCCCCCTTTATTCTTTTTATTTCTTTTGTTTTAAAAAAATACAGAGGGAGCACGCGCCCGGTGCGCCCCCTCTGGATTCCGCCACTGGTATTAAATTTCTAACCAATCAATCAATGATAAAATTATCACGAGATCACAGTTCTGCCCTACTTTGGCAAAAGGGAGCAAGTGACATTTTTATGGATACTGACTTTTTTATTGATTTGGAATATTTGAGGCATGCTCTATTTAACTGAAAAATCCAAAAGTTACAATTTTGGCCCATTTCAGGTGGCAAAAGGAAGCAAGTGCACAAAATTGCCTGAAAAAAATTGGGAAAAGGAAGCAAGTTACAACCTCATGATATGATTGTCACTTGCTTCCCTTTGCCAAATCATTTATATTTACACACAATCTAAAATACTTTGGCAAAAGGGAGCAAGTAACATCCTTATGATATGATTGTCACTTGCTTCCTTTTGTCTGTTTTTTTTTGTTTGCTACAAATCTATAATACTTTGGCAAAAGGAAGCTAGTAACATTCTCATGAAGATTGTCACTTGCTTCCTTTTGCCAGATTTTTCATGTTTGCTAAAAATCTGAAATACTTTGGCAAAAGGAAGCAAGTTACAACCTCATATATGATTGTCACTTGCTTCCTTTTGCTAAATTACCTATATTTGCACACAATCTAAAATACTTCGGCAAAAGGAAGCAAGTGACATCCTTATGATATCGGATTGTCACTTGCTTCCTTTTGCCAATTTTGATATGCTTGCTACAAATCTATAATACTTTGGCAAAAGGAAGCAAGTAACGTACTCATGATATGATTGTGACATGCTTCCTTTTGCCAGATTTTTCATGTTTGCTACAAATCTATAATATTTTGGCAAAAGGAAGCAAGTTACATAATAATGAGTTTCTATGGGAATATCAAAATTCTTCGAATTGTCATAAATGCATCACCATATGACTTGCACCAATACCGACATTATTTCTCATCACAAATTTCCATGTTGAAGGGCCTACCCAAAAACATATTTTCTTCATTTGTAGCATTTGTACTCGATGTCACTTGCTTCCTTTTTGCCAAAGTAGCAGAGTTGTGTCTGGAGTGTGTTTCAAGTTTATGAGGGAGACTAGTTTTGAGACTACAGGTATCCGGTAGCTGAGGAAGACAACAGCGCTGGCTCGAAAGTAGTCTATCCAAAGGATGCGGATATTATTGGTGTGTTTACATTGATATTTACCTATCATACAAAAAATTTAATAATGTCTTCATGTCAACATAATGCATTGATTCGACAATATGAATATCAATACACTTATGATAGGAATGAAAATAACAGCACTATACATATGCAATGAATCAACCCGGGAATACTAATGTAAGAATTACATAAAACGACTGACGTGATTCTAACTTGTGCGTCATTTCATACGTATACGTGTGCAGTAGATCGGCCATTCATGTTTTGCTGAAATAGACGATCTGGAAACAACATGTTCCGACAATAGCTAGCTGACACTGGACAGCTCGACAGCCACATACTCAACTGGCAGATATTGTTTAGTTAAACAGCCGGTGTCCTTGAAAAGTCTTAAAAACTCCTAAATGACAACAACATTCTGCATTTCCAGGTGACGTCTGACCAATAGACATGGATGTCCAGAACATGGTACCACCACACATCACCATTCCGGTTTTAGCTGTGATTGTTCTCGTCTGTCTTGTGTTCATGTTTGGTTTTCGTATGACGAGTCCTCAGCCACCGAGCTTTGATTTCGACGATGATCCCAGCGATAAAAAATCCAGGCGCAGCAGAAAACGCGTGAACACGGTATGGATTCAACTTTGATGTCACTGGGGCATAGAGACGTAGGGTCCTAATTAATTAGAATGTCTCCTTGTGTAGTGTAATAAATCGTAAAAGATTTAAGAGGAGAGCTCACAAGTCTAGTTCAGTAGCTAACGCTTTAAAAGGTAAATTAGGTCACAGACACAGTCACACACAGGTGCCTAGCACGTTAGTCTATAAACGTTATTGTCTGACAGTGCTTTTACACAGGCTACGTTCTACGCTAAAAAAGGAATTTTATTTCTTAAATAAACTTACAAATTACGGTGTAAATTCCTTCCGAGTCTGCTAAGCTAGGACTAGGAGGGGGCAATCGACAATCTACATGGCGTAGGCTAGGTAGCTAGTAGGTACGGAGTTTGGAAGCCATAATTTATGGATAAGATCACAAGTTTGGCTGATTGGGACCTCAGCGGGCAAAATGACTCTAGAATCTGATTGATAGTTTGGGTAACACAGAATTATATTCTCACATTTTTTCACTGTCAGCTTCTCTCTGATCGATGTCAATTACAAATCTCTACGATGCAACTGTGATGTGGGGATGTGGCCACGAATAATACTAGTATTGCAGTAGGCGTAAGTGTTGCAGAGACGGAGTGCATAGTGCATGCAGTCGTAACGAATACTTAGGTCTATTGTAGTAGAATTAGAAAGCGTCTAGTGTCTAGAGGGATCTAGAGTCTGCCAGTTTGAGATTTGCTTGCTACTCATCACATGTGTACACGTGTGCGTTTACTGAAAACGGCAAATATTTCGCGAGGTTTTTATTTTCGTGAATTTCGCGAGTCGGGTGCTATTAGCAAAATTAATTTAAAGACACGCGAAAATATTGACTCTGATCATGCTATGAATGTGACACACGCGTATACAAAACTGTACATTTCTCCGTTAGGTACAGAACTCCAAGATCGCGAATTTAACCACTTGCGAAATCGTTGGGAAGTTCTGATTCGTGAAAATTTAGACTCGCTAAATATATGGCGTACACAGTACCTGGCGGAGGCATACGTTCTGCTATAGTTAGCCAGCAAATGTGGCGAACTGGCAGGGTATGCTGGCTTCTGCTACTGTAACACTTCTGTGGTTCTGTTTAGTGTTATGAATATGACTTATGGGCCCTGGTGCTAGAAACTTGACATGAGATCAAACGCAACTTCACATTAAACGCAAGTGTCGGCAGCTTCCGGCAGCAACTTAGTATTCGATCAAAATCAAATGCAAAGCTGCATTTGATATTTGTGTATGAAATCAAATGCAATTCCTTTCTGCAGCAGATTTGCATTTAAATGCAAAGTTGTGTACGATTTAGAGGACTTGCATCTGGTTTTTGAAGTTCTCGCAACCGGACCCAAAAGCGTCACACGCCAGCTTTCCATCAGAGTAGCTGGCTACAACGTGTATTTTCAGCAGATGATGTGCGTATGCTAGGCGTACGGGCATTCATTTCGGGGAGTAGCGAGTAGCGAATTGGTAACTAACAGTGTGATTTCTGTTGGCATCTGGCAATATTTATGGCAATAATTTCATTATTGATGGCCAAACCTTTTTTTTTTTTTCGTAGTGGCATCATCGAGAAGCAGAAACATGTCAGAATACATTTCTGTAACCTGAAATATCAAATAAGGTCAACACAGTGCATAGCTCCTCAACCCGTGGATTGCCAAGTCTAGACAAGATCTACGTATGTACAGTAGATCCAGGGAGGTGGTAGATCTAGAAATCTGTCATTTACTAGACTTTTCATTACACAGCACATAGACAGATAAATCTGCCTCTTGTTCGGTCACCACTTCAAAACTATAATCATGGTGATGTCATACCCTCACAATTTGTGATGTATTTTAGTTATGACATTTGGGGGAGAATGTTATTTTTAGCTAATACAAGTAAAAGCACGTTCCCATACCAATCAGAGTTAACATTTCTTCTGTTTTATTTTGGGTGGTTTTATATTTTTACATGGCAGAAATATGAGATTTTTGTCATTACTGTGTACAAAATGAAAAAGAAATTGTGAGCATGATGTCGTCAACTTGCTGATTTGAAATTCATAAGCACTGGTCAAGAAATATTTTCCCAAAAAAATTGAAATTTCAAAATGTCCTGTCTTCTTATTTCTCATGTGATTTTTGTCATTTTTGTATAGTTCTGTTGGGAATATTTTTTACTTTCTTTTGAAGTTTATTTATTTTTGAGATGGATTTCCTGTATAATTAAGGGTAAAGAGGTAGCAACTGCCAATCATTGACCAAAGATATGATTTTGATAATTAATACAAAGTTCATCTACGAACCTACAAGTATGAGAGAGCTGTGAAGAAATGACATATTTGTCACCTCCATCTAGCGTTCAGTCAGTGAACATATCTGAAACTTTAAAATACCATTACTTTCTTAGTCTGTGGTGTGATCATGATAAAACATCTGCCATTCTGGGTGCATTTGATATTTGCTCGAAATTTTTAGAAAGAAGAAGTCATTTTGACCATGATGTGGAATTGCACTTTGCCTGGCCACTGGCAGTTACAAATGTAGTTGTCAGGGCAGGTAGCGAGACAAACTTTCCTCCTGAATTTAAAGGGCTTTCATTGAAGCAGCTCCATATAATCGAGGCATTGAACTGTGTCGATCAAAAATTGAAACCAGTGCATATATGGTAGATGATACACACATTTGTGAAATGAACTGAAATGTAGCAGGGAACATTTTTTTTTGTCTTTTAAAAATTTTTTTTTTTACTCTAAGAGAGATATGTGCATGATGAGAAACTCAGAATTCATGAATTCACATCCTCAAGAGACCTCAGTACCAAATACATGGAAGCAGGCAAAATCCACTTTATGTATTTTAAATTATCGAAACTAGCTTCAGCTTCAATTTCAATTGTATTCAACGTAATTATGAATGCACGCCTAGTTCTGCAGTTCATGAGTAACACGTACTTCTCCCCACTTAATTTGGTCCCAATGCACATATTATGTACTTGTAATCTGTTACTGTTCAGACATGCTGGTATTGAGATCAAGAGATGCCTGCATGGCCCAGACAGGACTTTCACCTCTCGGCTGTGGAATATACTATACCAAGTGTACATTACAATTTTAGTAGTTGGAAATTTGCATTTGTGTGTGTGTGTGTTGTTGTTTTTTAATACAAGAAAAACATTTTGGATAGTAGCTGTAATACATGTAGGTGAATTATGAATGTGCCCAGATAATTTGAGTTGGTACTAAAATGAGTTTCATCCCACTTACTGTATAGTGAAGTCATGTGCTGTCTTTCCTTAGTGATGTCTATAGTCTCAAATATGCAACATTCAAATGTTGTATAATAATGATAAATACTGATAATAATGAATACAGCATTTTTGTAATGTGCCATTTATCTGTTGACCTACGTTGTATTCTGAGGTGCAGAGGGACTAACATTACAGCGAGTTTGGTATACAGTTCTTCATTTCAAAGTGAAGAGGAGTTCTAAGGAAAACATAGAAATATTGCACATTTAACAAATATTTAGCCAACACAAGATGCAAAGGTGTGATTATTGCAGGGCCGCAAATTGTTTTTAAACCCAGTCTTTCTACTGGTCCAGCCTGTCCCTGTTGGACCAGTACTTTTTGCGACAATAGATACCCAGTTTTTCCATTTTATTTTACTGGTCCAAGCCTGAAAATTTCTTTGTAACAATTTTTTTTTCCCTTACTGGTTATGTCAAAGTAGTAAACTTGGCAATTCCTGAAAAGTTACTAGTCTGACAGTGATTTTTACTGGTCTGGAATCTTAGGACTGGTGGCAGTGTTAAGCGTTGATTATATTAAAATTTCTATGGATATTGACCGATTCGGGTTCGTTGAGGGCAGCAGACATTTCATGGCACTGGGCGCAGCCATAGTGGGTGTCTCAGCTGACCCCCCCCCCTGCTCTCCCCCACCCCGGGCAACATGTTTATCACGCACTTGTAACAAAGGTTCGCGCACTAAGCAAGCATTCGCGCACTCAGTACGAGACGCCCATTGGCTAAAGCAGTTTTTCATTCTGCGCGCGTGCTAATGTAGGGAGAGGGGTGGGGAGTGGGAAGGGTGGGTCGGCTGAGACACCCACTATGGCTGCGCTCAGTGCCAAAAATACACATAGCGCGTCACAGAATCGGTAGCTCTAGACATTAATTCTGTGCATGCATTGTTCAATACAGTAGGTAATCTACGTTTAGTTGTTCCTTGGTAAAAGATGAACATTGTATTCACAATCTGTTTAAAGATTGAGGTACAATGTGTTTGTAGTTCAAAAGTGAAGGTACAAATCTTCAAATGCAGAGATCTCTTCAATCACTTGTTGCTGTCCTCAGAAACCGGAGAAGACCAGCACCAACGGTACGGTGCCCACGCCCAAGGAGACTCGAGATAAAAGTGCACCATCCACAAAGCATGCACCCAGCACCGGCAATGCGAATACCTCACCCAGGAAAGCCAAGCCCGCTGCACCGAAGAGCGCGCCAAGTGCCCCTGCCAAGCCCAAGAAAGTCGTTGATGCTGGAAACAAGGAGAATGAGGACCCAGAGGGTGGTAAGATCCACAGTTAGCACTTGAGACCTTTTACCTCTCAATACAGAGAGAGCTCTAGAAAAAAGGGGGAAAGGAAACACATGCATTTTATAGGGCATGCAGCAAAAAGAGGAACTCATCAGTGAAAGTTTGATGGAAATCAGACAACCCATTCAAAAGAACAATGCATTTTTAAAGTTTTGGTGCAGCCATCACTGGATGAGAAGACTAACTACCGTTCTTATGTCATAACAATATAAAGAAAATTATGTAAAGAGGACTCCGCAAATTTTGATTTTTGTTTTGAAAAGTATACATTCCTTTGACTTGTTACTGACATGTTATGGGCAATATTATTCCATCTGCTTTCTGAAAAGATAAGTCACATGCTCTTTCATTAAATGCTAGAAAAGTTGAAATGTGTTTAATTTTCTCAATATTTTCTTTCATGTCAGTATCCATACTCGATGCCACAATATATTCATACAATCTTTTCATCCAGCGATTACGGCACAAAAAAACAAAAAACAAAAAACACCTTTTGAATGGATTGTCAATTTTCCTCAAACTTTCATTGATGTGATCTACTAATTTTAGTGCATTCACACAATCCACATAGGATTCTGAGTTTCATTCTTTAAAGACATATGAACCCTTTAAAGATCACGAAGGATTTAAGACCTGCTTTGTGTATCAAATTTTCATGAGTACCCAGCAAGTGTTTTTCGTCATTATATCTTTTTTATAAAAGCAAGAAAGAAAACAGGTAAAGTATTGGACAAGTGTTTTAGTCTACATTTTTGCTGACATGTCTCTCAGTAGCACATCTTGAAAAAGAAAAATGTAATCCATAATACTCATTTTGAGATGTCCTTCTGTGTTCAAGCAAAATGGTCTTGCAATGACAAAAATGTCTTTTCTTTGGATGGGATACATGTAATTTGGAATGCAATGATATAATATGTGAATTAGACCATGGAAATCCCCATCAGAACTATATGCCAAATGCAGTTTTATATCAGACTGATTGATGTACACATAACTTTGCATCAAGTTCTTGCAGGTGTGCCTTTGTCTCGCCTCATTTGATTTGGAAGAGGAAATGTGGAAAGATTGGAATTGTTGCTTCACAAATGGATGAAGTCACAAAATTTGATTTCAGGTAGTTACTGTTAACTGAAGCTAGTGAACTTGTTGTGGTGTTCAGTGGGTTAAAGAACTTGGTAATTCTTTCAAAGAGTTTGCACATTGCAAGTCAATGTAGTATTCAAGCCCCACAATAGTTCCTTTTAAGACTTTTCCAACAGAGCATGGTATGTTTGTGGGGGTGGGGAGGGGGTAGCTTGAGTGGCTTTTGCCAGTATAGGCGATTGCATTGCCTCGATGCTACAGTGTGAGAGGAGTCTAAAGGAATTAAACATCACTTGCTTTCCTGCATACGGCTCATTAGACCTGAAGCCAAGCTATTATTGGTTTCCAGAGAGAAAATCATTCCGCCTTCCCTCGTCGTTTCCCTGATCATCCAGGGTCTAGTTATGTGCCAAGCCTTCCATTTCCATGAATCCGACCTTCACTGTGAGGTAAAGACTGTCAAAGCAGACACATGAAGCACAAAGACATTAATTGATCGTCTTCATCCTTAGAAGCCGGCAACAGGTTCTCTTGCCGATAGAAACGGAAGATGCTGATGCAATGGCGCTAATTCACGACGCGAGATTGGGACAATAGAAGAGTTACTTTTAAAGAAATCTCATACTCCATCTTTCTTTGTCTATTGGCCTGGGAACTGATGAAGGTTACCATGGTAATAAAAAAAAGGATGAGAAAGAAAGGGGGTGGATCAACAGCTTTGAGACCAGCCAAGAGCAATTTTGTCTTTCTATCAGCATTGGTTTGTCTCCCTGTGGCTGAACAGATCCTTAAATGAGTCTGCTGCTCGTTGCTATGGCTACAAAGGGAAATATAAAGAGACAAGAAGAGAAAAGAAATATGACGGAAATGTAGTTTATGGTGGTGGGGGGGGGGGTAGGGAAGAAACGGTAAAGATTCTTCATAAAATGAGGATGAGGATGAGATGGAAAGTCTTGAAAGTTTTTATTGATCGAGAGAGGTAGTCATTCGTGGGAAGATGCATTGATTCTGTTTCTGGCACAGAAATGGGCTTGGCCGAGCCTGGCATGCTTGGTCGGGTGATTGATACAACTGTGCATCACAACATAAATTGTAATTCTTGGAAACAAACAAACGAGAGCACTTTGCTGATTAACAGGAAATCCAATGTTCTCATTTGTAGGAAGTGGAGAGACATTTACTATAGAAAGAAACTAAAATAGAATCAATAGACAACTTTCTATCTCATGCCGTTGACAAAATGGGTTGTTAAAGCCTTTGTATGAGATTGGCTGTTATAAAACCAAAGGATATGTGTTGTACAGACCTGTACATTTCACATTGTGGCATTGGGCCCAGTGATAAAACAAAAGGAGTGCTTGTTTAGATACCATAGATATGATCATTCATTTGTTACACTAATGCAGTTAAATATAACGTTGCTGATGTGGCAAGACCTCTTACAATCTCAATTATTTCTTAGTGTCAAAGATACCAATTCAGTTTCAAGGCAGAACAATTATTAATGTCATACACTTATATGTTGGAACAATGTTTCTGCATTATTTGTCATCAACATTGATGTTATGCTACAAAACTTCTTTTGCTTTTTTTCTGACCTGAAAATGTATGAGGTCCCACCACCCCAGGAACAGTTGAGAGGCCTGGATGGTCCTTATGAACAAGTTTTATTGTATCGCAGTTAAAATGGACAAGCAAATTTTATATTTTTGTACAGCGACGTATCGGTGCAACAACAACTTAATGCATGCCAGTAAAGAGGAGAAAAATAAGAGCAAAAGCAAGAAAGAGGAATGTTCAAATGCCATCAATTGTGATACGCACACAATAAAAGCCAGGGTAAAGTGCTGTCTTGTGAGAATTGCCTTTAAAGTGTACACAGTAGAAAACTCAGGGGACGATGTTGCAGAAGGAAGTTCTGTGCATGTAAATGTCAGCAGGTTGTATGTGCATTACCGCAGGTTTGGGGTCACTGTTAAAGTCAGGTGTCAACTTTCAAAGTCACCGTCTAGATCAATCCATTCAAATAAGAAACAACTGTATGCACTGCTAAGGATGGGGATCATGATTTTTTTTTTCACTCACTGTAAACTCACAAAAGCTAGCCCAAGATGTATAATTCACTTTGATTTCTCAAGTCATCTTTCCTTCTTATGTGCTTCAAGAATGATGCAAATTGTTCTTGGCTACCAGTGATACAATGTACACTCTGCTTTGTTTTGGATGCAATACGTGCACAGATATTTAATTGGGAGCATGCTCAGGGTTTAGAATTAGTGCATGTCCTTTAGCATGACTTTCAATTGAACACATAAATCCTACGGTCATGACAATACATTTATCATTAATACACACTTTGGTCATGCCTTCATGAAATGTGAAAATCAGACCTTTCCTTCCAATCTTGAAGTATTATTACAAGAAGACTCCACGAGATGGTCATTCAAGGAAAACTGTATTTAATAGAAAGATTAATTTAGAACTGTGAGACATGTCAGAGCTTGTTACCTAATGTCATTCCGTGATATTCATATTGTCAATAAAAAGACCAGGAGGTAGCCAAAATATTGCCACCCCCCCCCCCCCCCCCCCCCCCCCCCCCCGTCTCTCTCTCGCTCATTGAAAGACCCCTCCAGATGATTTTCAGACTTTTGAATTTGTATACATCTATAATGAAAATGGTTGATATGCTGGTTGTAGAGTTTCATAAATTATAGTGATTGGGATGAGGAATGTTTGCCAATTCATAACAAATCACAGTGAACAAGGATGATAACATAATGGCTTCACGTAACTGCATTATTGGGTGCTCAAGGAAGCAGAACAAAAAAAGAAAGTATGCATAAATTCTATACAGGCAAAGTTGTTTAAAGCAAGAAGTAGCATTGTAATATGAAATTTTGTTGCAACTTTTAGCTACTGAAATATGAGCCTCTTTGTATGTCATCATCCTTGTTCAGTGTATTAAATGTTTTGGGTTCATCAGAGTATTGGTTTATCCGCTCAAGGACCACAGTAAATTCCACAAATCTATGCCTCAGCGATTTATGTACCGTACGTTACTACATTATACAAGTAATGTGAAATCATAAGAATTGATTTAACTGCCCTTTAATGCTACCGGTGTAGTGGTATTTTAAAAATATCAGGAAGATTTGCTATTCCTGCTCTTAGGAAAATAGACGATTACCAATCAGTGGGAGATTTAGAGTGAATAAGCTTTGAACGTTAGTGGGTGGAAAGCTATGATCTCTGAAGGATATCAATACAAATGTACCAAGACTTTAATAGCGACCGTTGAACTCCACATGTATGCCATGGTTGGGATGACTTCAGGAAAGGGAATGGATGAAGTCAGACAGGCAGAACATGAATTCTTATGAAAAATTTGACTAGAAATGTTTGGTGTTTCAAATACTTGAAAATATTCAAGTTTCTTGTGTTCTTTGTGGAAAGAGTGATTGACATTTGTCACCTCCAAAGGTGTCATCTTCTGACAACTTTGCCATTGGATTGATATAAAGTGTGCTTAAAAAGAGTAATTTAAGTACCACATTTGTCTTGTCACTGGTCAGTAATTAGTCACATTCAGTTTTCACTCGGAGTTCTAGTCATTAACTGATGATTACACCCACCAGAGCTGTAGTTTGATTTTGTGCATTGATGTAGATGTTAAACTGTTTTCTGTTTTCTTTTGGTAATTCCAGTTGATATAAAAAAAAAGTATCTGAGATTTTTGTGAGGGAAAAATGGGAATCGTGTCTGGGGATGATGTCGCTGCCTCATTTCATTTGCTTAAATGCAGATTGTGACCAATATTACCATTTCTAGAAAAGAAAAAATAGAATACAATTCACTTTTAAGGTCAGCTAAACTTTCATCATCTTGTACTGTCAGGCTTTGGTTTTATCTCCTGCAAGTCAAAAGAATTCAAAGAGGGTGTTATTGAGTAAATTGCAGTGTATGAGTGACAATAACAAATTGAATATTGCAAAAGTCAAATGCATATTGAGCATATGAGCACATGTTTACATTTTTATAAAATGCAATGGGTTTTAAATGCTCTGCAAGATTCCTCCTCCCCTCCCCCTTTCTGTACCCTCGAATGACTTGAGGATGTAAAGGATGCTGCCACCTTTGGAGTAGTCAGGCCGGGTAGCGTGGGATGAACGTCGTCGAAAGAGAAAGTGAAATGGAGATTGTGGATTAGAAAGGAGATAGAATAGCAGGAGGGAATGACTCACCTCCGCAAATATTTTGGACCCCCCCCCCCCCAAATCCTACGCCCAGTTCAGTTCATCCCGTACGAATGCATTCTGCAATGTAGCTTGGCATGATAACTCTTTGTCAGGCTGAAAGGATAGTTATGTTCAGGAGGCCTGTTTTAGTAATCATGATGTTTTCAAATTCATGGATACAGTGTACTCCTCCCCCTCTCCCATTATTCCCCCAGGAGGAACAAGTCACAAGCTATTCATGTGTTCATCTGTCCCTACTGTCAAAAGTTGATTTCAGTCCAGTTTGCATGCATTTAGATGTTGATATGTCAGGCAAAGTTTCAATCTTCATGCATCAGGTTCACTTCCTGGTTGAGTGGAACTGCCTCTGCTACAGTACAACTTGTACATTGGAGGTAGTGCATGAAATAGACCAGTTCTGTATTACATATGGGTATTCAGATTTTATGCATGCTTTGTTCTAAAAAGTTGCCCTTAACAACAGCAAAACTTGCCGAAGGTTTGCCCGACCTAGCAACAACTAAGCGAATTCTTCCCTTTAGAAGGAGCTTACTGGGAGGGAGCAGGTTTAATGAAATGCTTTGTGACTTGGCTGTTGGAAAAAAAAATCATACATTGTGATTGATACAGAAACAGTCTATTTTATAACTTGGTCTGTTTATGAAGAGAACATTTTGTAGTAAGGTTTGTTGTAAGCATTGTGTAGTACAGAAGCAGAATCCAGAGTAGATAAATGATAAGGCAGCCTTGTACATGTAGTTTGGGTGATAATGGGGTCTTTGATTGTTGGCTGTTTAATCTTTTGTATGGATTATATAGCAAGTCTTTTTAGAGACTCCAACTCTCCCGTTTTCGACAGGAGATCTCCCGCCGAAAACCCATTTTTGCAAAATCTCCCGTTCTCCCGCTTATGATTTAATTTCTCGCGCCTTGGCTCTGTGTCTCCCGTTGGAAAGGCTTTCTTACTTATTGCTATCGTATGTTGAAAAAAATAAGCCTTAAAAGCACCAGAGAGCATCTAGAACCCTGGGAATTTCACGCTTCGCACACATCAACTTGGAATCTCCCATTTGCTAGGGGTTTCAGGCGGGAGAATCTCCAGATCAGAAGGTGCTTTTGGTTGGAGTCTCTGTCTTTTTCGTTTTCTTGAAGTTTAAAGTTTTTCCCCTGCCCCCACTCCCCACATCTTTTACGAAGTATACCACTACAAAACTGTTCCTGGCATTGAATTCACCATGTGAACTTCACCATGTGAACTTCACCATGTGAACATGCTGTTGTTCTTCCTTTGAATCGTTGTACATAGTCTTTATTCAGGACTTGACATAAATGTCCAAGTGGACTAGGACCAAAAGTATTGATGTTGGGCCACCAAATTTCCAAAAAGGCTATCTTTTGGTGGCCCAATTTGGCAGCTGAAATTCAAAATAAACTTTTATATTTCCTCTTATTTTGGACCACTGCATTTCTTTTTCGGGCCGCCAGAATTTCTCATTCCAAAATTTTAGTGGCCTCCTCCAGAGAAAAAAGGTTAGTATTGTCCCTGTCTATTGCTTGCAGTGGACCACACTGTGTTCTATGGTAATTTCATATATCCATGTACAACTGCATATGTCACAGTGCCGCAGAATGCAGCCTCTATAGGCTAAGAGACTGCATGTATAAAAAAGAAAGAAAAAAGTAATGATTAACAGACTGCATGTATTAAAAAAAGAAAGAAATGATTTGATATCAGTTGCATATCTATGGGATGTTGAGATCTGTTCGTGATCATATGGCATCAGTGGTAGAACTACTTTTGGTTCTTATCACAGTTCTCGAAAGTCATGTTAATGGCATATGGCTTAAAGGGATGCCTCCCCAAAAAACATGAATTTAGGGAATGCATGAATATGAGCAAAAACCTCAGTGAAAGGGATTCATTCCATATGCCACGTGCTCTGATTGTGTAGTCAGATAGTAGGCCTATACTTCAATTTTATAATATGTGAAGTTAAAATCGATCAAGCTGTTGATTTCAGTTGTCAAACTTCTCTGAATCAACTTTCAAGGATCAAGAAGCAAAAAATAAATGAATAAATAAATGAATAGATAAATAGATAAATAAATAAATAAATAAATATATATGTGAGTACTTACGCCATACATGGCATTTCAGGGGTCGCACTTAGCTTTTTTTTTAACTAGCCAGGCGGACTACTTAGAATCAATTTTGACACTGAAGCAATATTTTGGCTAGCCAGACGGACTAGTAACTTCAGAATTTTATGATTTTTAGCTAGTCCGACATGATTTCAGGTGGCCAATGGCCAGCGGACCATCGCTAATTTCGAACCCTGCATTTAAATCTTTAGTTGCCTGGACACAAATGCCACTGAATCGAATAGGGTGCTCTAAACTTTAGACCTTATTTTTACTGCGACAAAAATGTTGAGCCTCCGTGAACCATTTCAAAAACCCTTTCAAAATCAGATCGCTTGTCTGTTTACACTGCTCTGACTGCCCACTCAGATTTTGCCCTAGCAGGCCTTAGATTAACTGGCTTAGTTCTCACAATAACCAGGTTCCCCTCTGATAAACGGTATGATTTTGCTACCATGTTTGCTCAAGTAACAGGTACCAAGTTATTTTAACAGACCTGGAAAATGTGATGAGCGCAGAAACGTGCACATTGTGCAATGTTTATCGGCTGTCATTTGTTTCCTCTAGAGGGTGATGACCTGCACTGATTACTGTATACGCCAAATATTTTGCGAGGTTTTTATTTTCGCGAATTTCACGAGTCAGGTGCTATTCGCCAAAATTAAAGACATGTGAAGATATTGACTCTGATCCCAATGTGAATGTGACGTACGCGTGTACTCTTCTCCGTTCAGTACAGGACTCCACGATCGCGAATTTAACCACTCGCGAGATCGTCGGGAATTCACGATTTGCGAAAATTTAGACTTGCGAAATATATGGCGTATACAGTATCTACTGGGTTACCTCCCCCCCCCCCCAAAGAAAAAGGAAAAATAATTAAAAAAACAAAAAACAAAAAACAGTCTCTTCTCGAAACATGTAACATGTACTGCAGCCAAGCCTGTACTGGGAACAGGAGTCTCTGAAACCACTCCTTGTACATTGAGGTTGGATTGGATATTTGCCTGTTGAAGACAAGTCCCGAGTACCGGGGTATACTTGGGCAGGTGTCTATAGGAAATGCGTGTTGTAGCAAAATCAGCCCATCTTCAACGGGATAAGATTGCCTTTGCCGTATTCTGTCTGTTTCTACTGCAAGCTATCAAAAGGCTACTTGAGCCGTAGCGAGGAGGCTACAGAAACCGACTTTTGCTTCTAAGAGTACAAATGGCGTATGTGAGAAGCAGATTAGGGATTGAACAGAGGACAGGGCACTCTGAACAGGAATTCAAACTTCTCATTTATCTGTCACCATTATACGAAGAATAGGAAATTTGCTTACACTGCAAAGGAGGGAGATAAATACTTTTTGGCATGGTAGAATGGTGGTATTCACATGTGACACCTCCTTGACAGGAAACATTGTATGGATCCTGTCATTGCAAGAGTCCATGAGAAGATCCCCCCCCCCCCCCAACCAGCGGATGGTTAAAAGGGATCGTATAGTTTTGGTTATTAGTTGGGGATTCAGGTTTGAACTTTTAGCGAGATAATTATAAACCACTTTAATATATGAAAAATTAAATAGCATACAATTCTGTGAGGAGTTCAAAGTTTATTTGATGAAAATTTGGTTTGAAATTGCTGAGATATCCAAAAACAAGCATTTATAACAAAGTGATCTTGATAAAAGGTTGGTCCCACGTTTTATTAGGACCATTTTGTTTTTGGATGTCCCAGCCATTTCATAACCGATTTTTATCAAATAAACTTTAATTCCTCTCAGAATGTTAATATTTCATCTATGCAACACTTTAGTGGGTTCTGATTATCTGGCAACAAGTTAAAATCTGAATCCCCATCTCAACCAAAACTATACCATCCCTTTAAAGTGCAAAGTTCTGTGTTCACTTTCAGGTTGACATTGGGAAGTGGAGTCGAATCAGTTATACAGGATTGCAGCAGTTGCAACAATATTGTACATAAAAAAAAGAGACATTTGTGGATTTATGAATGTATTCATAACCTTGTGTGTTCGTGTAAAGTGATGCCTTGCACAAATCTCATTCTGCGCAAAGTTGATGATGTGAGGACTTCAGGATTGCCTCACAAATTTCCCATAGATCTGTGCACAAATTTCCACTAGATTCGTGATTTAAAAATTGCCGTCTCATGAATAATAGACTTGGTAGGAGTACAGTGTATACTGTGAGCAATGATGGCTCTTTTTACCGTGTACATGGGGAGTTGCACAGTTTAATGGAGTAAACATACACTATAGTTTCACATCAGTGCAGGTGCTGGAGTCAAATAGTCAATTAGAGTAATTGGCTTGAGTTAATTGTTTCCTTGGTAAAAGTAAGTATACAGTTTGGTTTAGCATATGATACTTGTAGCCTAAAGGGGGAGGTGATTGTAGTTTCTGATTAATTCTTCAGTGGGTTGAGCTGTTCCTCATAACTCAGTGTAATCAGGATTTAACGACTTTGACTTAATCTAACAAGCTACCCCACCATCATTTCCACTTATCACATTGAGAACAAGATTTCTTTACCAGTAAATTGCACTTCGCGCATTCTGTGTTTTGTCATATGACCTGATGAAGATGATATTTATTTGAATAAAATAAATGTACACTGTAGATCACACTTGAGGTCAAAAGTCATTGGAGGTCACTTATGTTCAGACGACAAACCCTAACCTCGAGGTTAAAGCTCTTGCCCCCTAACTACGACGTGTGTCCACACAACAAATCTTAACCTCGAGGTTACGAAATCTCGAGATCAAATTCCTGCCCCTTTGAGTGCATTAATTTTTGTGTCCACACAGTGCTTAAAGGGACTGGGGATGAGTGTTGGAACCCAAAATGCAAAAGTGCTATTTCATGAAGTGAAACAGGCAAAAACAAGGACCAATGTCTATGAAAGGACTAAGCAATGAAAAAGAATCGATGAAAAATACGGCATTATGAAGATATCTATGATTTTTTGAAGAGCGTTACATGTAACGCTTGTCAAAATCACGGGGGGTCGGCTTAGAGGCTCTCCGTTCAAGTGTTGTTTTTGCCTCCCTCTTTTGTCCGATTTTGGCACAGCGTTAATGTATTGCCTTCTCCTCGGCGAAAAGCAAGCCCAAGATATCGCCCCTATTGCGAGGCGAAACCCGGGTGCCTGTTCACTGGCTAGCGAGCGTTATCGGTGCATTTCCCGGGATCCGCCCGGCAGCTTGTAGCTGGCACGGGTCCGCTTGAACTCTGATCTGCTGGCTGCGTATAAATACCATCCACACTATTCGAAACAATGGAGCCGCAGGTGGAGAGCGAGAGATCTGTCTCCAAGAAGAGGAAGACCATGAAAACCAGTGACAGAGTATGGAGATGGTGACAGAAAAATAAAATGTAGAGTCCCAATTCCCCTCAAGACACTAGAAGATAAGGGGCTGAACGACAGAGATGTCATTTCACTTCGGCTGGATCGGTAATAAATTTGTGAAACTCGGAAGACCTCATAGTCATACTAGTTCAGTGTGAGTAGGACCTATAACAACTGTTACAGTGTTTAGTGTTGTTAGTGTAACATTAATTGATAGAGATGTCACTTAGAGGATCTACACACACTATTGGCCTACTATTTAGTAATACTGATAGTAGGCCTAGATTAGTAATTTTGTTAGGTGTCCTATGCCACACCCTAACATTTTTCTATTAACCAGTTAAACTAAAAGATATACTTGTAGGCCTATCAGAGTTTGCCTGAGATTTTTAATACTCACATATGTGGAGAAAGGCTACATGCAGATTCACAAAAAGGTGTATTCAGAATGCGATTGAGGTATGGTAGGTATCTTAGACCTATGTATTTTGAGACCCATAATTTAATGACATGAAAGTAGAATAGGGCAACATAATCCAGTAGATATACGGTAAAATAGGAATTCGCGTATTATCTACATGCAAAACACTTTATTAGC
The DNA here is from genome assembly GCF_040938485.1 of Diadema antillarum. Taxonomy (NCBI): domain Eukaryota; kingdom Metazoa; phylum Echinodermata; class Echinoidea; order Diadematoida; family Diadematidae; genus Diadema; species Diadema antillarum. Next base: position 208,762 of record NW_027272120.1, on the reverse strand, counting down.
GTGCCATTTCTTAATGTGAACAGCGATTTATGTGTAATTAATAGAGAAGCACATTTCAAAAAGGAGAAATGTTGAGCCAAATTTGGGATGTCATTCATAGGCAAAAAAATTTCCAGTTATGGTAACTACACTTGTATACACAGCCCAGTCGCTGTACGTACGTAGCGACAGGATTCGCACAGTGTACTTACAGCGTGTGGTCGGGCTACAGCTATAATGGCAGAGAAAAAAGGCCTCGGACTAGGAGTGGTAGACGCTGTAAGTACGGTACGCTGTGCGAATCCTGTCGCTATGTACCCGTACCTTGTACCTACGTACAGCAACTGGGCTGTGTATAGTTACCATAAGTTAACATGGAAATTTTTTTGCCTATGAATGACATCCCAAATTTGGCTCAACATTTCTCCTTTTTGAAATGTGCTTCTCTATTACACATAAATCGCTGTTCACAGTAAGAAATGGCACGCTATTTGTGTTTTGCATGTAAATACGCGAATTCCTATTTTACCGTATTCTGGATTATGTTGCCCTATTCTACCTTCATGTCAAATTATGGGTCTCAAAATGTCGAAATAAGAAAGTTACGACACTCATCAGAACTGACGTTTGTTACAAATTGGCGATAGGCGAGAAATCCAATTTTACGAAACGACACTGAATGAATGAAAGTGTCAGCGAATCTGGTAACTCTCGGTTTTTACAAAATACTTTGTGGAGACTCAACTGTGTACCGTATATGTTGTCATCACAGCTATGATCGGACCAAAAACGTGAATTCACATGTTTGGTAAGGTACCAGTACCTTGTTATTGTCTCCGGTACACATGGCATTGCAAAAATGTTGATTGAAGTGTATCTATTGTGCGTACATACATAAGTGGCTAATGGCGTATATGCATTGTAGCGCAGTTCACTCAGTCTCTATAGTGTAGTGGTTAATGGTGTATGCTTTGTAGCACAGTAGGTGCTAATTGTTGAGAAAGGTCTGTCAGATATTATTGTGGGTATCTTTTGTAGAGCAACAGCCAGCATCGCATTCAAGGACCATCCTGACTAGGCAGCTCAGTGAAGCCAGTGACAGCCCCTCTGGTCAGTTGAGACCAGCCCTCCCAGCTACCCAGCTTGATGAAGCCAGTGAAATTCCCTCTCGTCAGTTTTGACCAGCTACCCAGCTCGGTGAAGCCAGTGACATCCCCTCTCATCAATTGAGACCAGCCCTCCTAGCTAACCAGCTTGATGAAGCCAGTGACATTCCCTCTCGTCAGTTTCGACCAGCTAGCGTATACCCGGCTTGGTGAAGCCAGTGATGTCCCCCCTCATCAGTCAAGACCAGCCCTCCCAGCTTGATGAAGCCAGTGACATCCCCTCTTGCCCATTGAGACCAGCCCTTCCGTTGGTACAAAAGGTTTGTACAAACTAACTTTAATTACCTGGGTACCTGGTACTTTTTTAATACACCTAGATCCAACAACTGTTTTGAACCTGCAAATGAAAGTTAATGTTGATATTTAGTACACAAAACATCAATAAATTGAATAGATAACTCTGTGTTCTCAAACGATGCTGTTCTTATTCTTGCTGTAATTTAACTTATAACATTTTTTTTTAAACCCAAAGCTGTGGTAGTGGTTAATAAGATTATAGTTGTCTTGATCATTACTTTTAGGGTTACAAGTTACATAGTTTGTACATTGCAGCCACATATAGGCCTACTATATGATTGTATGTGGAATTATACAGACCCCCAAATCCCTTGCATGTGGCTGGATTGAAAGACATCATAGGCCCGATATGAGGTTGTATACACAACATATAAATAAATAGGGCCTACTTTGTAGATGGGTAATTCCATGAAGTTGGGGCAGTGTCCATGTATGTAGCATCGTGATATTGACAAAATACATGTCAGCATAACTCAATATCAATTATGCTATACATTTATTGTTTGTAGGCTTTACATTTGCATTGAGGCCACACATTTTCCTGGAAATTTTGTGCCATTCAGACTCAATTTTAATGAAGTTATTAAACAATATGTAACACTGTGTCCTGGAGCATCGTGACGTGTCCACGTAGCATCGTGATATTTTAAAATTTGGTCCAAAGAGACAAATTATGGCAATGAGCTTGACCAAAATTTGATGCAATATGCATATTTACAAGGTATGAATAAGATAGCTAAATATCTCAAATTTCCTGTACACAGTTTCAATTTTAAAAGAAAATTACAAAATGTATCACGATGCTATGCGGTGTCCTTTTTTGTGTAAAACTGTGGAAAGGAGAGTTAAGATATTTAGCTATCTGACTAATCTAGTAATTATGCATATTATATCAAATTTGGGTCAAGCTAATTTCCTTAATTTGTCTTTTAGGACCAAATGTTTACTATCACGATGCTACATGGACACGTCACGATGCTACAGGACACCATTACATATCGTTTTAATAATTTCATCAAAATTGAGTCGGAATGGCACAAAATTTCCAGGAAAATGTATGGTCTCAATACAACTGCAAAGCCTATAAACAATACATGTATAGCATAATTAGTATTGAGTTATGCTAAAATGTCACACTTCGTGCCCCAACTTCACAGAATTACCCAGATGCACAATGAGAGGCTGAGGTCATCCCGACGTCATGTGCAGTGTCAACTCATCAAAAATTTGGCTAGGGTCTCTGTAGGTCTTATTTTCCTTTTTATGCCTCCGCCACGAAGTGGTGCCGGAGGCATTATGTTTTCGGGTTGTCCGTCCGTCCGTCCGTCCTTCCGTCCGTCCGTCCGTCCTTCCGTCCTTCCGTCCGTCCGTCCGTCTTTCCGTCCGTCCGTAATGAATTTTGTGGACAAGGTAACTATCAAAACCTGTTGAGGTATCCTAATGAAACTTGGCATGTATGTGTATTAGGGGGTGAAGTTGTGCCTATCAACTTTTGGGTGCACGTGCTCAAGGTCAAAGGTCAAAAGGTCAAGGTCAAATACATAAAATTTCACTATTTCCACCATATCTATGCAATGCCAGAAGATATTTTCTTGAAACTTAGTGTATACATGTATTACCCAATTTAGATTCTCTGGTGAAAGTTTGGGTCATGAGGTCAAAGGTCAAAGGTCAAAAGGTCGAGTAAAAGTATTAAAACTTCTTTTTTTTCTCTCTGTAAATTGGAAAATTGTTCAAGGTATCTTCATGGAACATAGTATATACATGTACTGACTGGCAGTGATTATCTAGAGAATGTAGGGTTCATGGGGTCAAAGGTCAGGGGTCAAAGGTCAAGTGCAGCACATCAAAATTTTACTATTTCCCTCATGTTCATGCAATGCCAGCAGGATTATTATTTTTTTTTACACTTGGTGTATGCGTGTGTAACCTAATAGAAATTCTCTGGAGAGTTTTTTTTTTCTTTTTCTTTTTTTTTTTGCCTCAAAGGTCAAAATGTCAAAGATCAAGTGAAAGTGCTGAACTAACTTTTCCTCCATATCTCAGAAGTGGCTCAGTTTATTGTGAAACTTACTGCATATTTATGCATGTTCTACCTGAAAGTGATTACTAGTATCTTATGAATTTTAGGGTCAAAGGCCAGATGAACATGGTAACAATTTACTATCCAGTACAGAAATTGCACTTTTTCTCCATACCGGTACCATGAAAATTACTCAATGCATAAATGTATGAATGGGTCAAAGTCAAGTTAAAGTCCTTAAATCCCCAAATACATGCTCTCCTATTCATCCAATTAAACCAAGGTCAAGGAAGGTGAACATTCAACACATTTGTGACAAAGTTGTCATTTCAATATTTTGCCAGTTTTGTGAAAATGTAATCACAATTGTCCACATGTACTATCTAGACCTATTAGGAAAATCATGCATTATGGCGGAGGCATACCAGTCGCCATAGCGACATTTCTAGTTGCTATTTAAGTTCTACAGTAGACAGTCTATTTCTAACATATTTCATGGAGTTTTCTCTGTTGCATGTATGTGAGCACTACAAGATAAAGCTACCTGGTAGACTCTACACTGAAATACATGGGATAGCAAGTTCTGTGACTAAATTTACTGATTGGTGAAGAACTAACGGGACTATCCTAATTGTAAGTCCGTGTTAATGCCTTTCATTGTGTCTGATATACAGATGAACTCCAGTCCAGATGCCCCTGTGAAATGGAAAAAGGACAAGTTCATGAATGCCGTTGCCTTCTCCAATTAGTTGTGGAGGAAAATGCTACTCTGAGGAAAGGACTTGGGTCAAATTGAAGTGGATCAAAACCTGGTGAGAGTGCTGACAGATATTGATTTTATCAGAGCCTGGGCAGATGTAAGGAGATAACAGGTTACTGTAAAAGTGGATATTTTAGCGCGACTAATTTTTTGCGGTCGGCGGGGTAAGAAGAGCTTCGCATGTTTATAGTTCCGCGGAATCAAGACATCAACTACTTGAACAAATGGCGAGCAAAAATATTCGCATGCTTTTATTTTCGCGCTAGTTTCGGCTTACGCGAAATGCGTGAAAATTTCAACCAACACCGCAAGAAATTTCCACTTTTACAGTAGATGATGAAGACGTCCCTTTGGCATGCATATTAGGGAATTTTTATGTAAATATCATAAATAAAATGAGCTATTTTCATTGGACTTTCAGCATATAACATAATTGCTTTCATCAGTACTAAACTTGTCATTGCTTGAATGATAGTCTTTAAAGAGAATATTTACTATGTGTATTACTGAATAGTTAATTGAGTCTATATGAGTAGTAAAATAATTTTTCATTGTAAATGTGTAGTAGTTACTTTATTACCAACATTCAGTCATTAGATGAGAGATCAATAGAATGTGCTTGTTGGCCTCTATTGCAGTGGAACAGCTAGCATCACATCCAAGTGCCATCACAGATATCCAGGTTGTTGAAGCCAGTGACACCCCCTCTCGCCAAATAAGACTGCCTCTTCTAGGCTACGCAGCTCGGTGAGACCTGTGACATCCATCTCGCCAGTGGAAACCAGCCCTCTCTGCCACCAAGCTCAGTGAATCCAGTGACATCCCCTCTCATCAATCAGAACCAGCCCTCCCAACTACTTAGCTCCATGAAGCCAGTGACATCCCCTCTCATGTTCTTCTTTGTGGCTGGCAAATGTTTGAAAACTGAACTTGGATGACTTCAATATCATAATTATGTTGAGTGCATCCAAGTGATGGCAATGATAATAGCTCTGACACCAGTTCTTCCTGTAGGCCTACTGTCAATTTATGCCTTCATTGTGTATTATAGCAAAAGACATGTTAGTAATGAAAAAGCTGCACCTTTGTACCAGGATTGTTGGGGATTCTGATAAATGCGCATTGAACATGAATAACATCAATTCCAATCATAGACTACATTCATGTGATGGCAGTGATAACTGATATGACACTACATTTATATCTCTGAACTCTCTATTTCTGTCTTTCCTGTGAGGTAACAACAAACATGTTAGTACTCAAATGTGTGAATCAGAATGAAACAGTGAATTGATTGCCTGGAAAATTTGTTCTTGCCCCATGTAGCAAGTAGGGAAAATAAATCCTGTAAACTCCTAAACTGCATGTGCGTTAAACTGTTACTGGAAACTGAAAGGGCTGCAATATCCAGGCACAAAGTGTTTTGTCCTTTTTTAGCTCACCTGAGCCGAAGGCTCAAGTGAGCTATTGCGATCGCTCTTCGTCCGGCGTCCGTCGTGCGTCTTCCGTCGTCCGTCGTGCGTAAACTTTTTACATTTTCATCTTCTTCTCGAGAACCCCATGACCGATTTTCACCAAACTTGGCAGGTAGCATCCCTAGGGGGATAGGATCTCAATTTGTTCAAATGGGCACCATGGCCCACCTGGGGGGCCCCAGGGGGGCCCAAACACCCTAAAATTAAGGAATCTTTAAAAATCTTCTTCTCTAGAACCAGAAGTGATAGGGCTTAATTGATACTATGAGTAAGTACATTGATGACTGTAGTTTCAAGTTTGTTCATGGGGGAATCAGGGGTGCCCCCCTTGGGACCCAGGGGAGGGGGGTGGGGAGGAGTCCTAATGGGGCCTAAATTGTACATTTTCATCTTCACTTTGAGATCGCCATATCTGATTTTCACCAAACTTGGTAGGTAGCATCCCTAGGGGGATAGGATCTCAATTTGTTCAAATGGGCACCATTGCCCACCTGGGGGTCCCTAGGGGGCCAAACCCCCTAAAATTAAGGAACCTTTAAAAATCTTCTCTAGAACCAGAAATGATAGGGCTAAGATGATACTATGAGTTAGTACATTGATGACTGTAGTTTCAAGTTTTTTTCATGGGGTTGGCGGATTCATTCCCCCCCCCCCCCCCCCCCCCCACGCCCTTAGGACCCAGGAGAGGGCTGGGGAGAAGTCCAACACTTGTAATGGAGCCTGAATTGTACATGTTCATCTTCTTCTTGAAAACCTCAAGATGAATTTTGACCAAACTTAGCAGGTAGCATCCCTAGGGGGATAGAATCTCAATTCCTTCAAATGGGCACCATGTCCCTCTTGGGGGCCCCCTAGGGGGCCCACCCCCCCCCCCCCCCCCCCCCCCCCCCACATTGAGGAATATTTAAAATCTTCTGCTCTAGAACCAGAAATGATAAAGCAAAGTTAATACCATGAGTTTGAACATTGATGACTTTAGTTCCAAGTTTGTTAATTGCAGATTCAGATCCAGGACTGCCTGCCCCCTCCCCCCCGAGTTGAGGGGGGGGGGGAGGGATCCATATGCAGACCTAAAGTTTCCAATGTTCTCAGGTAAGAGTGTGCAAGAATGCATGGAAGGTGAAATTGCGATACTCAGGTGAGCGCGTGACCCGCGGGTCTCTTGTTTTTCATTTGGTCTTTTTTCCCCCTGTGTTTCCCAGGTGTTTCAGAGGTGAAAAACTACAATTACTCCGTTACGATAAAATATTGCATCAGTGTTTTAAAGTGAACTTAAGCAGGGCTGTCATGCACAACAGTGTACATCACTGAAGGGCCTTTCACACATTTCATTATTGCTCTAACTATTATTATTATTACTACTACTACTATTGTTGTTGTTGCTAATTTTTTATTACTATCATCATCTTCATAATGATTATTATCCTCATCATTTATGTGATCACTGATATCATGCCATGTGTTACATTCAAGTGGCACAGCAGGTCCTACACAGTAGCATTGTCCATCAGCATTTTGGAAGACACTTTTTCAGCACAAAATTTTGTGATAACTCTATCAAATCACATTATTATGAGGACAATATTTTTGTGGTAAATGGAGTTTGTGCCCTTGTAATATTCATTGCATCTATATTTTGTGGCCAAAAAAAAAAAAAGTATGAATTTTGATAAACAAATGTGTTGGAAGTGCTTCAAACAAGATGTTCAGTTTTCATTCACATAGATATAAAAATACATTGTAATATACATTTTGGTAGGTCCCTACATGATGTTCTGATATAATTGTATATGCTCAAACCCTAAACCAATTGTGGTTTGACAATGCAATATGTAGAAGGTCTCCACACTGAAATGGTATAGTGTTCTTTGTACTTGAAGTCATTAACCCTGTGACATTGATTCTTGGACTTTCACTTCAATATTTTTTCCCTGCAAATGTACAAGTTATTTGAAAGTGGTTGCATTTGTAAGGTTCTTTTAATTTACATGTTATAGTATTATTATCATAATTGTTCAATATGATAGGAGTATAATGTGTAGATGCCCAAATTGACTAATGACAGAATGCTGAGCAGTTTCTTTTTTCTTTTTTTTTCTGCAAATGATTACCTTACCTGTGTCAATTGGCAATCTTTGCTTTACAATTATTTCTATTATGACATTTTATATTTAAAAGATATAGGCCTACATGCAAGTAGCCAGCACACATTTGTTATCTCTACATTGTATATCACATCACATTACTGTGAGAGCAGTTTCTAAATACATGTAGCACATTTGCAATTAGAACCTGTGCTCATGATGCAACACCAAATGCAAATATACATGCAAAGATAAAAGAAAATGTAAGGTCAGTGTACCCTGGTACACACAACTTCTAATGTAGGTCCCATGTACACATGCAATTTATATGTGCACATGAAATTTGTATTTATGCATGGTAGTATAACGTAAGTGTAGGGATTTATTTTGAACCTTTTATTATAAGTATATCCCCCCTTCTTTTATTACAGGTACCACCCCTCTACACATAAATACGTCAACCCACACATACAGTAGTACCGGTATTCACATCCACATGCATCCACACACCCCACCTACAATTGTATCACAGACACACCACATATCACATGACATTTTCCACTCTTTCACTTCTCACCCATTGTTCCCTGTAATACTGAAATCATGCCTAAATCACCCAAGCCTGCACATCATTTACATATTATTATGAATATTTAGTTTTAACCTTTGTTTCTTTATTTGCATGTTTTGTTATGTTGATTTTGTGTATGCATATTTATGTAACAACCCACATTTACATGTAAACCCATGCCAAATTATGTGAAGAATAAACTGGCTACAAGTTAGTTAGCCAGGGGACTCCTTCCAAGTAACACATGTGTGCTGCCCTAGTTTGCTTTTAGTGTGATGAGTGCTAGAGAGCTAAGTGAACCCTAGCCCTACATAAGTAATGTGTTAGATTTAAATTCACTGAAATATCACAACAAGATATTACCTGTGTATACAGGCCTAGCTAATTGTTAAGCGTCAATTTACCAATGAGAAAAAAATGTGTTCTGATGATAAAAACCCAATCAGGGTTCTAGATAAAACTGAGTGAATGTTGTTGACCTATGTGGAAATAATTGACTTGAACAGATTATTCCTTGTGTCTTGATTTTCTCCTTGTATAGGTGAACAAGACATTGCATCATGCATGGTTGCATTGTACATACGATAAATAAGAAAATGTATAAGATAGCCTCAGAAATTGTTGGATTGGTTATTAGACTATTACAGGTGTCACATTATTCAGTCTAGAAGACTGAAAATGATCTGATTCCCAACATTTTTGTGTGTATCTGTGAAATAATTCCAATTAACCCTATTTATACAGAAAATAGGTAAGGCCTAAGCCATACCAATGACCAACTTTCTAACCTAGTATGTGCATGTGTCAATTGTGAAGAAAATCATCCACAATAAATGTTACAACTATTAAAGTCACATGAAATTACAAATACATGACAAGTTGTACCGGTAATAAAAATGAACTATTAGTTAGTTCCAATGCAAGTTTAGATATAACATTGTACCGGATACTTCGAATTCTCTGGCCTACTCGGTACTTGTGTTTCAAATCTTTGAAGAAAAAAAAAATGGGTTTGCCATGAAGATTGCATTGAATTGCATGTACATGTAATAACACAACCCGTTTGTGTTTCATGTAATAATTACATGAATTGTAAATTATTGTAAATTGAGATTTCGTTGATTTTTTTTTTTCTACGTAGCCCGACCAGACGCCGTGCGAAGCACGGCAGTTACTGCGTACATGGTACCGACCTAGCGCTGGGCCGGCTGTGTCCGTCCTTACCCGGAAAAGTTTCTATATGTACGTACACGCACAGCCCAGTCGCTGTACATATAGGCCCGCCCGGCGTCTGGTCGGGCTACGTATTACTTTACCGCATTCACCTATCCCGCTTTCGGTACTTCTCAACGAAGAATCTTGTAATAAATGGAGTTTGATGGCTTTTAGGATACGTAGCCTACCGAGTCTTCTGACGATAGAACTAGCTCTCATAATATCTTGGAAGAAGGACATGTGAATCTGAAAAGGAGGAGTCCTTTGATTTTAGGTTAGCGCTCTCATCAAATGAAAACACGCAAGATCGTACAGCAGCTCGAGCTTAGAAGCACTAGCACTGGACACTGTGTATGATGATGCGAGTTATGGCAAGTGAAGTGCGGCCAGCGCTCGCCGCGCCCATAGCACAGCCAGCCGTAGAGCTAGCCACAATTGCTCTACGTATAACTACTAGTAGTTCCGCAGCTCACTCGGCATGTTGGCTTGATTTCGCTGTAAGTTGGCTTGATGTTCGCAGTCAACAAGCAGTATTCCGCAATTCAAATACGTATCGCCATCGTATCGAAGGGTCTTTTTCCAGAAAAGTATGTTTTGTTTTTCGCTTTTTAAAACATTTGAGAAGATTCCGATTTCCAAGATATTTTCACACATGTTAAGTTACATATCTACCTTTCATTTTATACCCAAAGCACCTTCTCTTTCGCATGTTTTGCACAACCGAACACTCATCCCCAGTCCCTTTAATATGAAGCCACATGAAGCTGTTTTGATACTAGTAATTAATTGAGTTTGCCTATCTTCTCTCTTGCTCACTGCCCCCCCCCCCCCCCCTCTCTCTCTCTCTCCCTCCCAACCTTCACACCAAAGCTATTGGAGTTGCCTCTGGTCCTTACCTGTACGTCTACAAAAACCTGAGGCCTTACTTCAAATTCACACTGCCGCCTCTGGATGTTAACCCTGTGGAGCAGGATCTCTGGAACCAGGCAAGAGACGTAAGTGATGGATACGGCTCTAGTCCTTGATGAAATGAACTTACAGACTGACGTAATCATGGTGTGCATATATATTTGAAATCGAATGGTCAGAATTATGCCTTGTTGTATATGATAAGTGTGTGTGTGTGACAGTATGCTTTCACACCTTTATTTTGAATGTAGGACTGCACTGATTCTGGCCTGGGATTTTCTTTTTCTTTGGTGGATTGGTCCTTGTTGTTTACTTGTACCATATATCCATGTATTTCAATCCTACTACTAGTAAATCTAGTTAACAGCACGACTACTCAAACTCTCGTGATTATAAAAGTGTTAGGCATATCTCCTTGCTTTTTCATTGTGATGGAGGTTACTTCATGCGACTTTTTCCTCGAAAAAGAAGTTTATTCCATTGATCTCCAACCTTGCTACTTATACATTTTGTTGTTGTTGTTTGTTTGTTTGTTTTCTTGCTGTTTATACATCTTTTAAAAATTTAATTCAAGTCATTGCTGCATTGATATGTAATCAAACTGTGATAAAAAACATAATATCAGCAAAGGATAGTTGAATGTGACTGTGTGGCTATCAACTGTTTGTATGTTGCATCCAGCTTATTTCATGGGTCTTGAAATGGATCTTGCATGCACTACATCAATTTTTTACACAGAGAAATGTCAAATCAAATTCTGACTTTTGTTTGAAGTGGATGAAACATGTGAGTGAGCAATTAAAGGCATAATTTACCATTTGCAGATGAAACAAAAACCCATCATTACAATTGTAGTGCTTTAAAATAGTTCTAAAATGTGAGTTAGTGATAGAAACAACCACTGTAAAAATTTGATTCCGTATAATCAATGTTAAGTATTGCTAAATACACAAAATATGAACAATAGTTATAATAAGAATGCTTCTAGATTTAACCATCTACAGTTACGGTTTACTGAGAAAAATACTGATATCACCGTATATTTTAGGCTTTATTGCTAACATTTTATATAGTAGGATGTTTTGTGATACAACAGACCTACACATATGCATCAAATGTGATATCTTGAACATTTTTAAAATCACTGCTCCCAAAGGTAAACTGGCCCTTTAAGCACTGCGAATTCAGGAACCCGCAAGTTTGTTTTTGAGCCGCTCAGCCCCCAAAAATATCAATTTCTACAGTACCGGTACTCTGTATCTTGATACTTAAAGTACCTGTGTAGATTGCAGTGTTCAGGGCCAGAGATGAATGGGAAATGTTTTATAGCTTTCCCTGACATCATAATTGGTTTTGTATGCGTTGGCAGTAAAAGAGAAAGCTGTCCTTTAAAGAAAAATGGCTGGAACATGGACAGAACAGCCTCATTGCCCAAATATGCGACCTTCTGTTCATTTGCAGGACAAAATTGACGTCACTGTTCTCCGTGAGATGCTTGACAGCATACGAAGAGAAGGGAACGAGGGCGCTCTCACAGTTAGGTCACTTAGGTAAGTTGCATTCCTTATCTCTCTTCAAACAGTTTGACAAAGAGGATAGAGAGAATTGTCCAACTCTGCACAGGGTGATCAGCTTACAGATAATCTCAAAGCAATCCTCTGTTTTAAAAAAAAAAAAGAAGAAGAAAAGAAAAAAAAAATATGCATATACAATCCACAGGTTAAGTTAATCCATCTTGGATTATTCATGCTCTTCCATGAAGAAAAACGTTCTACAATTCTAACTTCTCCAGTTGTCCAAACCTTGTTTTTAAAAAAGAAAAGAAAAGAATAGTCATTATGTCTTCCTGATATGCAACACAAATGGTTTGAAATTATCTTAAGTATCTTGCAAACATCGAGAGGGTAGAACTAAATCTGTTTTGGGGTATTCTACAGGTTTCTCATGCTACAGGACAGAGAACAGATGGAGGCCTTTGCGAATTTACACAAAGTTGGTCAGCTGAAGAGACAGGTACGTAAATGGCGATGGTTAACCATAATTGTACAAATATGATAATTCCAAGTATTCACAAGAACAGTGTCAAAATATTTCAATGAAATTCAAAGAAGGACAGTTTCAATGAATTAGTAGTGGTTTTTTTTGTGTGTGTGTGTGTGTGTGATACACTTTCGATGTTTACCATCATTGTCACCACTAGATAAAGTGATGTTTTTAGTTTCTTTATATACATTCAGTCAAATTATTGGTCATCACTTCAAATATAGCCAACAGCCCACAATTTAGTGCATTACCTCAATAAAGAAACAAACCCCAATTCATCGTGTACGTATCATGCTAACGGATGTTTACACAATTTGGATTGTCATATAAATATGTATGCCCATACAAATGATAAGACTAGATCCCAGAAGGATATTCCCCCCTCACCCACGTACACACATAAATTACTGTTTGGCACCAGACATGAAATATGCCCACCAAAGAAGATATGTACGAATATGCACAATTCCACACACAAAATACACTAGTGATTTGTGAATGGCCCTTCAGCCCAGAAACAATGTTCACTGTCAATTAGCAACCTTACTGCAGACTTTATTGCCATTCAAATGCAGTCAATTCTCCTGTAAGTCATATGGGCATTTTGGATATTTGATGTAAATATTGAGATATCCCCTCTGCCCCACCCCCAGACTGTCATCACCTGCCTGGATACGTTGAAGAAGAGCACTGCCGATGATGATGCCATAAGCTGTCTGGTCGTTGGCACAGAGAGTCGGGAGATTTACATCTTGGACCCGGAAGCTTTTACAATCCTCTGCAAGGTCAGTGGAGTTATGGCTAGAAATTCCTCTAGCCTCCCTTTAGTTTCTCACTTGATGAATAAGTTCTATTGCCAAGCAATGACTTTACGTGTACAATGGTATGTTCTTATTCCAATTTCATGAGCATTGATTTGTTATGAATGAAGTGAGAATGGATGTTTATGAAATGAAATGATTTTCTTTTATCTTGACACGAATGTTGTAGTCACATTTACAACATGTATCTTTGGAAATTGATATGATGGTCTAGTCTTCTTGTCCGCCTTTCACCTTGTTAAATGTGCCTCATATGTGTCTGTACCTCATAATGTGTCTTGTACCTCATATGCATCTGTCTGTACTGCAACAAGGAATTTTTCTTTTTAAACAAAATACCTATAAGTCTGAGGCCTCTTCAAGCCCTCATCTAAGGTTGACTCTAGGGTTGATAAAGACCCAAAACTAGTCATTAAGCCTGTTAAGAACAAGTCCAGAGTATACTCGGGCAGATGTCTATGGGAAATGCATGTTATAGCAAAATCAGCCCGTCCCCAATGGGTAAAGCAGTCAGTGTGTATTCAATGCTTTGTATCTAAATCTTGTTTTGACATGCCTTTATAAGGTCTGCATTAGAATCCTTTTTTGCCCACATTGCTATCATTGACTTTAAAATGTATTACCAGGTACTTGAACAACATTTTGCAAATCTTTGTGTGCAAGTTGGTATTGTGAATGACAGAAATAAAAATTTTAGGCTAAAATTGCCCCTAATCATGGCTATCTGCCTTTACTCGCCATCACAAAGCTGAAAGCCTTTGTATCTTGGCATCATTGTAAGCAAATTTTGCTATAAATCTATTGTGTAGCTTTGTCGGCAATCAGTATGGGCCTCTGTTTGTGGAATGAGGTGGTGATTTACTAAGGCAAAATCTACATCCCTGCATGTTTTGAATGTTTTGAATTACCTTTAAAAGCATTTTTGTTTTCTCATACCATACCAATCTCAGATGAATGTTCCGAGTGTCCCGGTGTTTCTCAGCGTGTCTGGTCTGTATGACGTTGAGTTCCGGGTGGTCATGTCATGCAGAAACGGCAATGTGTATACCCTGAAGAGGTACCGTTACCCTTTAAATTTCTTCTTCATTGCACCACTAGGTAAAGACCTAAAATTAGGCATGAAATGTCAATCAAAATTTTAATTTGATGTTCTGTATGCTGTAGACTTCTGATATATATAAAGAAAGTGTAAATTGCTTATCATTTATACAAATTTACATCTGTTTCTTTTTTCTAATATGTCACAAAGTAATGTTGCTGTCATCTCTTTGAAATAAACAGTCGTAATGTCTTGTAAAGATATATTAGGACAATCAAAGCATCCCTCGCATGCAAAAATTATGTGTAACATTATTTCAGTTTGTAATACATTTGTATGCTGCTGTAAGGTTTGAATTGACTCTGTCTATGTGTTCTCAGCCTCATAAAAACATAGAATTGCCTTCTCCTGAGCAAGCTAAAAATGACTTTGCAAGGAAAATAGTAATTTGATCTCTCTGCCCACCTCCCCAAATCTGTTGTTTTGCAGGGGAATGAAGATGGCCAAATTTTGTTTCGAGCTCAACTCCCAGCCAGTGGGCCTGGAGCGGGTGGGCAAGAACGTCATTGTTGGTTGTATGGACCAGACCTTACAGTGCTACACCACCAAGGTAAATAGTAATGGCCACTCCCTGCCCCCCCCCCCCCCCCCCCCCCCCAAAAAAAAAAAAAAAAAAAAACCAAACAAACAAAAACGAACAAACAAACAAACAAAAAAAGCAACAACAACAAACAAACAATCCAAAAATAACCCCCCAACAAACGAACAATCAGACCAAAAACGGAAACAAACTCAAAGTGACATGGTTGCCTACTAAACACATAAAGCCGTGTTTCTTGCAAAATAACCAGTTCTAGTCAGCAACTCTTATGAGGTAATAGCCCAATGCCATAGATATCAGTGGCTGCACCTTCTGTGTCAGTGTTTTATGAATGCCAAGTTGCTAGTTGCAACAATCTACTTTACACTTATCCTCAACAACTTCATCATCACCCACAATGACAATTTTTTTTTCACAAAGTGAACTGAGGCAAGAAGTTACACTTTATCATAATCATCTATTTCACCAGAGAAAGTGAGAATGCAAACTGTGGTACAGAGAGGCAGAGTACAGAACAATCGCAAATAGAACAGGCATCTATAACAAAGAGCAGGGGTGACATGTTTGCAAGGATTCAAGTTTTGAGTGATTTAGCATAATGCATTGCAATGCAAACAGCTGCCTGCCCTCAGCACCGTCTCAGCAGTCAAACTAAGTGTAAGTTTTGAAAGTTCTCAGGACTTACAGTTGATGTGAAAAATGTTAAGACGCCTTTGATGCCTGACGGCACTATGCACAATCCCCACCAAGTGTTACACAAAGTATATAGTGATACCACATGTTGCCACGGGTTAGTCTATAATGATTTTGCGTTAGCAGGTGATGAGAGCCAGAAGTGCCCTGAATGCACATATACCATAAAATGATACTAACAGGAGTTTTGGTAGCCCCCCATGAAAGTACATATTATGTGCAGATTATACACATAGATTAAAAAGCTGTAGAACTTATAGTAAAAGGGAAGCAAAGCAAACACCTGGACCAAGGGGCTTGGATGGTTGTAATGTCCGAGATTCCTAGGTGTAAAGCCTTGCCTAATGTCCTACCACGTTTCCTGACCCCCAACAGGGCAAAAAGTTGTGGACAGTGTACCTGCCAGCGGCCATCACCACCATGGACCTGATGGATCACCGGCAGAAGGGCTTCAAGGCTGTCATGGTGGCCCTCAGGAACGGGGAGGTGCACATCTATCGGGACAAGTTCCTCATCAACTCCATCAAGACAGAGGTGAGGCCAGGGAGACTTTGAGAAGGACAAAGTATCCCCGCGGCTACTTAGTAGGAAGTTAAAAGTTAGCGTAGTTGTGCTCAGCATGTGTAAACCACTAAGTGGCAACCCGGCTACAGTATTCCTCAGGGATTTTAATGAGTGCAGATGAAGAGCAAGTTTGATTCCAGCAACTGGGATAAGATATGTTGCAAGGTGCTTTGAGCACCCCTGCACAAAAGATAGGTTTGTTTTTTTTTTTTAATGATGAAGACATTTCTTTGTGAAGCAAGTTGATTTGAGGTTTATTTTTCAACACTCTCTTCTTCCAATATCAAAATGAGAAATTTATTGCTCATGAGTGGGGAAAAAAAATCAATTCAATCAAATATCCAATGATAGCTGATTAGTCCATCGTGATGGATGTATTTGTAAAAGTAATTGATAGCAAAAGCTTTGATGCAGTAGGGACTTTGGACTGCTAGTTAATCTGCTACATAGAGACTCGGTGGTCTTTTTCGTAGATTTGGCAGACAGGCACCCAACTGTATGAGTCTCGCTTATAATGCAAATGTGCTTCCATCCGACATTCTGGTTGGTACAAATCTGACCATGTCATTTGACTTTGTGGCTCTGGCTCTGGCCTTCATGCCCCTCCGACTCCCACAGGACATCATCACCGGGCTGAAGTTTGGTCGCTTTGGCCGGGAGGACAGCACTCTTGTCATGAGCACCAAGCGAGGGGGGCTGATTATCAAGATCCTCAAGCGCAACGCCCTGTTCGAGGACAAGGACGTCCTGAGGGGACCGCCCGCGTCTCAGCAGCAGAAGCTGAACGTCCCTAAAAAGACGAAGGTGTTTGTGGATCAAACCATGAGGGAGAGGGAGCATGGCATTTGTGAGTCCATGAGTCAATCGCAGTACTGTAAAACCAGAAATTTTTGTGTACATGAAACTTTTGTGAATGTCACAAGGAGCCAAGATTCGTGAAAGGTTTTGTCTACACAATGCACTGAATGCCAGTGGCAGTTCACGAAAGTTTCATGCCACGAAAAAAGCCGTCTGCTCCATTTCACAAAAGTTTTGTGCTGAAATGTTTGTGGTTTTACTGTATCAAACCTTCATTCAAAACTCAAGCATGCTTCTATCGAGAGTGGTTGTGGTATTCTGTCTACTATTTTGTATGATTTGTTTGTGTTATGTTCAGTTTCTCTACACACCATGTCTTCTCCATGGACACCATAGTTGCATGGTGAAGGTTGGGGTGGCAGGGTGCTAGATTCAGTTAGAACTTGGTGTCAAGAACAAATTTGTTGCACTCATAGATGTTTGCAGGTAGATTTCTGCTGGGGATGGAGATACTCCACTGTTCCCTATGTTCCCAAGTACTTGATTTCATATTCCTTGTCTAAACTTTACCGACATTTTTCTTTTTATCATCTCAGACAAACTTTGTCACCTGTTTGTTTCTCTCTAAAATTGCATTTGGGTGTAGGACTATCCCCTGACTGCATATGATCATGGTTTTGTCTTTCAAAAGGGAAGTTATTTAGATAGTAATGCCTCAGGAGTCCCCATTGTATTAATTAGAAACACTTGTCAATCAAATTCTTCCCCATCAGCCATGCACCGCATGTTTCAGCATGATCTGTACCGGCTGCGGCTGACCACAGCGAGAGCCTTCGTGAAGGCCATGGATTCTAGCAGCACGCCGGTGTCCACCAACCCCAACGAACCCATCAAGCTGTCTGCACAGGTGATGCTCATTTTGTGACTTAAAAATGTCAAAGTTGATGTGTTTCACTACAGACATATTTGCTGGAGCAACATCAAGTGGGTCATTGGCCACAATATGGTTGAAATTTTGTGCTTGTGTGCTATTTCTTTCTTGTGCTCTGTTGTATCAGGAATATATTCTACTCTTAGTATAAACCCATATGAGTTACCTGCAGAAATGTGGAAGGAAATGCCATCGTACAAATTTCTTACATTTGTCCTGATCGTGTGGCCAAAACAACAACAACAACAACAACAAATGTTACAAGATGAAAACAACAGCATCAATATTCATGTTTGATGCTGTTATTGGTGTTGGCATTACCTCCCAATAACTGCATTAAAGGACAAGTCCACCTTCATATACATAAGGATTGAGAGAATGCAGCAATATTAGTAGAACACATCTGTGAAAGTTTGAGGAAAATCGGACAATCTATTCAAAAGTTATGAATTTTTGAAGTATCTGCCCAATCACTGCTGGATGAGAAGACTACTACGGTGTATGATGTCACATGCATACAACGATATAGGGAAAATAAAAAGAGAATTTCACAAAACTTTACTTTTTTAATAAAGTTCACATTCCTTCGACTTGTTACTGATGTATGTTAAGGGTAATATTATTCCCCCTGCCTTCTGAAAGAGAGAAGTCGAGTGCTCTTTTGTTATGCAAGAAAAAATGGAAATATGCTGAATTTCCTTTACTCTTTCTTTATATTGTTGTACACATGTGACATCACAAGCTATAGTGGTCTTTTCATTCAGCCATGACTGAGCAGAAACTTCAAAAATTCATAACTTTTGAACGGATTTTCTGGTTTTCCCCAAACTTTCGCTGATGTGTTCTACTAATATTCCTGCATTCACTCAACCCACATGTCTATGAAGGTGAACTTGTCCTTTAAATTGAGCTCCAATAGCAACAGCCAAATGAACACAGGTGATACTGATCATTGCTATCAATCTCAAACACCCGGTGTTATCTTAAATTACACCACCACATAGTCAAGTGACCGATATCT
Source organism: Diadema antillarum (assembly GCF_040938485.1). Lineage (NCBI taxonomy): Eukaryota > Metazoa > Echinodermata > Echinoidea > Diadematoida > Diadematidae > Diadema > Diadema antillarum. Next base: position 189,772 of record NW_027272120.1, on the reverse strand, counting down.
TTTTGTCCCTCGCTGACACAGCCCATTCAGCAACAATTTCTTTTTTGTTTTTATCTTTATAATCTCTCATGTTTTCCAGATTCAGGGCATTGGTCCCACTTTTAAGCTGACCGTCCAGCTGCAGAATACGTCCATCAACAAGCCATCCATGAAGCTCCTAATCAGCTTCTTGTATGACGAGAAACTCTACTCTCTGCAGAAGACCATGATTCCTGTAAGTGCTGCCATCATGACGATGAGTACTGTAAACTTCTTCAAACTCTGCTGAGATGTTCTCCAGTTGTATATGCTCCGAAGGATGGTCTGAAGATACTTCACCCTTTCTGTGCCCAGGGGTTTGTTCCATGAAAGTCCTATGAAAAGACTTATTGCTCATAAGACACACTTATTAGAGACTTCATGAAATAGATTTTTCTTCTCTTTGTAAGTCTCTCATAGCTACGTATGTAGCACACACACAAAAAAAAGCTGCCGAAAACTGCTTATCCAATGGTGGCGAGCCAATGGAGTAAAATGGAGTCGAAAGGGGCCTGAGCTTTTGATCCTAGCTGAATCTTCGTCACAGGCAAAATGACAAACAGGCAGGGAAAGCAATCACATATAAGGACTACACACAACATGAACAGTCATGGGAGGGCTTGGGACACAGAACAAAGAAAACAAAAGGGAAGGGTTGGAGGTCATGGGCAAGGAGCCCAACAGGTAAATGGATGGGGATTAAAGCAGGAGGGTGTACAGACAAAAAGGCAGAGGAGGGTCAGTGATAATCCCAAGGACCCATGGGGGCAACCTGCGAAGGATAAGGATGAATAGGAGGCAACATCAAACCTGTTTGGCTCCTTGGCCATGGCTTCCAACCCTTCCCTTTTGTTTTCTTTGTTCTGTGTCCCTAGCCCTCCCATGACTGTTCTTGTTGTGTGCAGTCCCCATATGTGATTGCCTTCCCTGCCTGTTTGTCATTTTGCCTCTGACAAAGATTCTGCTAAGATCGAAAGCTCAGGACCATTATGACTCCATAGCTACGTATGAGCGACTCTGGCCATTCTGAGATTTATGTAAAGACTTTTAAGTGATGACTTGAAGGAATGGACCCTGGGCTTCATAGGCATCCAGTATACAAATAATGACTGCTATGAGGGGCACAGTTAAAATTATGGGCCCAAGGTGATGTGAAAACAGTAACTATGCCTGAAGCGAAGCTGAGGGCATGGTTATGGTTTTCACATCACCGAGGGCCTGCATAATTTTAACTGTGCCCCGAATATCAAGCAGTCATTATTTGTTTTATATACCGAAAATATAGATTCTGAAATATAGATACCAAAAATATAGATTCTAGTCTCTTTAACAGCACTCGTAATCAATGCTGATCGACAGCGCGGCGGTCGTATCATTGGTGCGTACATATGAGTGATCATCTATGTGTACAGTGTATGGCGTTCCGACTTTCTCCAAACCTATTTACAGGGCACAGTGACCGCTAGTGTCTTTTATAAAATGGGTTCAAGAATGTAGCCAATTGGAAGCGCTGAAATGAGTCACGTGTGCGTGCATTATTTTCTTCAGGTAAGCACTAAGAAGAGTCTCTCTTCCACCTCCCTGGCCTGACGTACGTCACAATGTTTTACACTAGCAGTGCGCACTCAATCAGTTGTTACAAGTGCGTCACGCGCTACTATACGCGCTGTCAATCCTGTAAACAACTTCTAGTTCGGGCCGCGGGCTGCCACAACAGCCGGCGGCCTTTCTTGTGCATAACAGTACGTGGCGTACGTATACTCTTATACGTACGTACAGTACTTATAGTGTGCGGGATTTCCGAGTGCGACGTGCGTAAATGTTTGGGACGAACATCTTCGGACATCTTGACTTTTGAGCGAGTGCTACATGTAGCTGACTGGTATTGACCCACAAAGGTACGTGAATAATGCTGTTAGTTTTCGACCCATTTTATAAAACTAATGATGCACAGGATTATTTCGTGGCGTTAGTGAAGGTGCGGCTCACTCTCGAGTATTGACAACGGTTGCAAACATGCACTCGGCTGCGCCTCGTGCATGTCGCACCATTGTCAATACTCTCGAGCGCGCCGCACCTTCACTAACACACTCTATCCTGTGCATCATTAGTATATTACAGCACGCTGATCGAATGTGCGGCGGTCGTATCATTGGTGCATGCATATGAGCGATCTATGTGTAAGGGGTCGCGACTGTCTCCAAACCTCTTTACAGGGCACAGTTGATTTACTGTGCCCCGGTGCCGGGCACAGTAAATCAAAAATGGGGCACAGCTATTTTCATGACTCCGCTTTTAACAAATCAGATGAGAGGATTCCAGGCCTCGAATTAACCGACGGCCACCGACGGCCATGGCCGTCGGTGCCCCTCTCGTTGGCCGCAATGCCTTTTTTTCCTTGATCAAAGTTACAGCCAAAAAAAATGTGCCCTTTTTCTTGTGGCCGTGGTGCCCTTTTAGAATGAAAGTTATTATTTATGACGTATAATATGCCCTTTCTCAAAGTCTACACTTTAATAAGCTTGAACAACTTTCCTGATCTCAAATATCATACCTTCAGTTCACTCGCGTCCCAATATATCTGATTCAAACTCAAAGTATCTTTCCGAGATACGAGACGATGTGTACATACATGTACGCCGGACCGGCTTTTACCGTCCCGACTGCCTCCGCAGGGCAGCGGCCATAGAGTTACTAGCTAGGCAGCGGCGAGCCGGAGCAAGTGGTCGCAAGCCGTGCTAAAAAATGCCAGGCCTGTCGGACGCCTGCGAGCATTGCCATCTCTCTCGCGCGCTCTGCATTCATGCCCGCATGCTCAAAGCAAAATGGCGCTGGAAGTGCTCCAAAGCGAGCGCGGCGTATGCGTTGAGAACGTACTGTATTACAGAACCTACATCGTATTGCGTATGGCCTACTGCCTAACGTCGTCTGCTGCGGAGAGATCTGATGCGTGCGTGCGCTGCTGGAGTGTAGCAGCACGGTCGATAGCATACAGCTCTATGGGGCATTCACATCACGTATAAACACCCAACATGCCCTTTCAAATGTGGCCTTGGTGCCCCTCTGACTGACCTAAGTGCCCTTTAATGGCTAGGCTTTTGGAAAAAGTGCCCTTTTCTAAATGGCCTTGCCCCTCCAAAATCCTATTTCAAGGCCTGGGATTCTATATATGAGATGATCCATCCAAGCTGGACCTTGTTGTACAGTTACCAAGCCCACTGTCATGTAGCAAATGTGCCTCAGTCCAACAGGAAGGCCACAGGGACACAGCAGAGATTAGAGGGATTAGGCAATCTCTGTTCATTGACAATTAGTTTCTGGACATCTGTGCCAATCGGCAAAGAAACCACAGTAAGGGTATAGCAGCTCAAGCTGTGATCAAACTGGCAACTCTATGGAAAAGACTTACAGCAAAAGCAAACGTAATAGTGTTAAACTGCAAGTGCAAGTATATTGATTATACTGTGACGTATGTTTTCATATCATTTACAATTTACGTTTTCTCCTTATATTCGAGTACATGGATCAGTATATCTAAATAGTGAATATTTGTTGCTACTGGTCAGTGAGACATTTATAGCATTGATGAAATATATGCATATCATGACGGTTCATTTGAGAAGCAATGCGACATGCAGAGAGATGGATATCTGTACACTTGTGCCTCTCATGATTTTGTTTTTGTTTGATTGTGTTTGTTTCTTCATCTGGTTTTCTTCAGGTTCCGATGCTAGTCCCTGGGTTGAATTACTCTTTTGAGACACTAGTCGAGTGCCTGAGTGATAAAGGAATAGCAGATGTTATAAAGGTAAGGGAAGTCACTTATGAGACTTGGAATGAAGGGTAAAAAACCCTTACTCATCCCATTTCTCCCCCTCCCCCTTTCAGTCCTTCATCGAACTTTATGCATAGAATTCATGTGTCTATCATTAAATCTGATAATACCGCTGGCAACATCTTTGACCAAAATGCCATTGACATTTTGAGATATCAGTTCCGAGAGGGTTCACATGCATGTTGTTGTTGCTGGTGGTTTTTTTTTTATTGCCTCTGCACTGAGAGTACCAAAGGCATTCTGTTTTTGAATTACCTCTCCAAATGTTTTAAGTTGTTTACACAGTGACTGGAAACATGTGTATCACCTCCTAATCAAACTTGACGTGAAGATGTCAGAAGGAAAGTCTTGTGAGTGCTAGATTGTATCACTAATTACCATCAGTGTATACTGTAAAACATGATATATTCGCGGCATGAATTTTTCGCGAATTGGAGCCGACGACCTTTTTTGCGGCATGAAATTTTCGCGAACTGGAACTGGTATTCAATGCATATAGTGTAGAAAAGAACTTTCGCGTGCATTTTAATTTCGCGAATCTTCGCACTCGCGAAATTAAAATGCACGCGAACATTTCTCATTTTACAGTACTCAACATGACCATTGCCTGATGCTGTGCTATGCACATTTTGTATTTGATAGGTATTTGTGCTAAAGGAAGGTCGAAGCGTACCCGTCATCACAGCCGTCATCAACATGCCCGTCAGCGAAACTATGGTGGTCGTATGAGGCAAGCTTCTCCAACTCCTACTAACTGTATGTGAAGCATCACAGAGGGAGACAGGTTGAGAGTCTCTGTATGTGACGTCCACGAGTACTTGACCCGTTGATTTTTCTACAGGACGCATTCCCCATAGATGCCTGCCCAAGTATACTCGCGACTAGTCTTCAATGGGTGAACAGGGTCAATACATGTTACCTTCACCTGGTTAGATGTGGAATTTTGCATCATTTCCTCAGTTTCTGTGATGGATCATTTTTTTTTTTTAATCCATCCCCCATATATTTCTGCCCTAGAAATACTGTAAAATCTGTTATTTCTGCAAATTTCGCGAATCTCTCTTGGACCACGCATTTATCAACATGCGAAAATGTCGCTCATGTGCTGATGTGATAGTGCACTTATGACAGCTTCCATGTCAATTCACAAAAAACAACATCTCGCAAAAATGTCCATGACCCCCTCATTTGCAAAAATATCAGTACGCGAAGATAACTGCTGATAGAGTAATACCTTTTGACCAGTTACCCTTTTGCTCATTAATTTTTGAGAAATCCACAATTACTGCCAATCTCCAGTTTATTTTGGGGTATATTTGATGAGCATTGAAACATGGGGTTGTTACGAATTGAAAGCATTTTTGGATAGATATGATGGCTCTCTGGTCAAAGGTCATGCTCAGATTCTAATGTTGCATCACTATGTGCAATACCTTTAAAAAATGATGCAACATGATTTCATTAAATTTGCTCTGTTGATGTCATATCATGGGACTGCTGACTGATGGTATCTTCATGGCTAAATATGATAGTCACCTTGGCGGAGTTATATAATAGTAAGGACAATGTTGTACTGTTTATTAATACCTGTTGGTCAGCATAATCATTCCAAATGTTGAGACAAGTTTGCTGGTTAGCTTGTTGATTTAAAATAACTGGCTATCCTCCTTCACGGGATTATATAAGAGTACAGCCTGTCCCAATTTTATGTTTCTTTTAAAGCCCACAAGCCAGCAGTGAAGAAGCCTTTATTAGCAGCCCAAGCACAAAATGCAATTGTGTTCTGAAAGTGCCGACGGCGTTACATCTTTGGGTCGTCCGTCCCTTCATCCCACCCAGATCTTGTTATCGTGATTTGTGAAAACCCATTTTCTGGATTTCCTTGGTATCTGGCCCAGGTATGCTGGGTGAATTGTAGATGTGCTGATACGATTTTGGGTAAAATTGTTCAAAGACAAAGATATCTGCTATGTAAGTGCTTGAAGTAAATGTGAATATTCAGGATCACTTTCCAGCACTCCCTGGTTTACCCCTTCCAGTGTTCTGAGTAAACTGCAATTATCAAGTCTTTTAATCTTGTTTTGAAATTACATTCCCTCTCACTGTTAATGTTAAGGAATGTCCCAATAGCCGGTGGGATCCCCATATAGTCATGTCTGTAATGCTGTGTCATGAAAGTGGGTGGAGTTCCTATATGTCAAAACATGCAGTTCAAATTGTACTTCACCGTGCAGTGTTTGGTTGTTATTTTTTCATTAGTAGAAAAATTATATGAGTGCCATCAAACAAACGGTGGTAAATTGGTACTAGTGGTTTACACCAGAATAGACTGTCGACACTTGTTTGTTTTTCATTATTTTTACAGGATGCCATTTGATAATATGTAGATCATACAAGCAGCTTAGAAATGACACATAATGTCAATCTTCTTCATATTGTTGACACATGCCCAAATACAAATGAATGAAAGGCTTACAGATAACAGTAACATAAAGATAGACGGCTCACATTATGCTTCAACTAGATTGGTTTTGTGTGTATGGGAGCTAATGAAAAGAGGAAAGGAAAGAAAAGCAGATATCTTAATTTACAGTAATGTAGAATTTTATGTCCTATTTGATGATTTGAACGATATTGAAGGGAATCCCTAATCATATTTACCACAATCCTCACCCCAAAACTTTATCTCTAGATTGTTTTGTGAATGCAGTAGATGCAACTATTCAAGAAATGCTGATAACCAAAAATCAGTGTTTACCAACCGACGTTTTATTTCCTCATTCTATCTACACATCCTCTCTTTACAGGTAGAATATGCTAAGCTTAAAAAGAAAATAGAACAAAGAAAGAAAAAAAATTGTGGGACCAAGGATAAACATTAACATGGCCTTATAGTATTTCAGTGATGTTTTCATGCATGGTGTTACAGCCACAGGGAAAAAGCAATGAGAGAAAGTCAAAGACAGAAATACCTTTTTTTGCTAACTGCAAGCGCCAGATTTTGTTTTCGCATAATTTGATGGACATACCGGTAATCGTGACGCCACCAGCTGTGTCATATTTTCATACAGTTACGCAACAGAGATACTAGACATGAATGCTCTTGGAAAGTAATTGACCTTTACTCCCAAGTCTCCTCTCAAGTGGAGGGTTAATGTAGTCCCACCTCCTGCTCCCTGTGTATCCCTGTCTGGAGGGTGACTAACTGAAATCAAAGGTCAGTGCTGGAAATGAACTTTTGCGTGAGTGCTTTGTTTACAGCACTCATCGTTTGTCCTCTTTGTCTGGTACTCCATACGTCAGCTCTTTTAAGGTACGAGTTATTTGTGAATGATTAACATCATGCCAAGTGCGCTGCCTCCCATAATGCTGTACAAATGATAAGCACCAGTGATTGTGCATGGCAGGATTGCTACGCAAAGTGAGAGCCAAATACAGATCAACCGTGTGTAAATGCTCGATGAGCCTCCTTGTTCTTATGTTGATGTTCACGAGAGTAATTAATAGCATGGGCAACACACTGTCCAATTAGCAGAAATAAAGAAAGTGTCTACCTGATGCAAAGTAAACATTGGAACATGCATTATGTGATGATGACTGCCAATTCTGTGTCTGCAGAGTTGCATTTGACCAGATAAAGTAACTGGACTGGCAGATGGCAAGGATGCTAAAAATGTTGCAACATTTGGTGGCTAACTATTTAAACTGTAATCCAGGTCATTATATACCCGGTAGTCATTTTAGGGTTGCAGGGAGGGTAGCAGGGTGAGAGACAGTTTCATTTATAAAAAAAAAAAAAAATGAAGAGAATTCAACAGCCTTATATGAAGAGGTGTGTGCAAAATATTAGCAATGCACACCCCTCCCTCCCCCCAAAAGGACACCTACATACTGAAGTTATTACAATCAACAAAAATCAGACTGGTCTTTATGTCGTGCAGGTTTTGAGCTGCAGGAGTTGTAAACAACTTCATGGTGACTAGAAGATGTTTTGCAGAACACAGCCCAGTTTGTTCAAACTCAAATGCATGTTTAAACACATTTTCCACTTCACCGTGTTCTTGTATATTGCTAGCTTGGTAATTTATCGTCAAGCTCACTTTGATATCTTATTAGACAGTGTGATATCTCATCAGATGACACACATGTCTAATTTGTTATTGACTGACAAGGTGATGTCTGCAACTCGTTCAGCATCTCGTATGTTGCTTTCATTTGTCGTAATTTTTTTACAGCATACTGCATCATGCTGTAAATTTTCATACAAATGTATACCTGCATTTACAAATGTTAAAATGTCCTTTTTAACTTGTACATCGTACTGGCGGGCATGTAGTTGAAATCATCATTTCAAAACCATGTCTAGTGGTTACATGACATACCCAGGATACTTAAATTTTGCATTTATGATGGCCTGAAAAGCCAAGCAATTGTTTCACCTTGATTGTTTGTTATATCAAGCACTCTCTGAACTAACATCCATTTTTTTTTTTTTTTTTTTTTTTTTTTTTACTGATAGGTAACACAAAAATGTGACCAGTGTATTTAGGGGGGAAATATATATATACATGTATGACTTATCATTCGCTGTTATGTTTGCAGTGTTGCTGCTTAGGGCAGTGAGGCTGATACCACTGCATGTGCAGACTGACACATGAAGATGTCTGATTTCTGCAGAAATAATGATTTCCTTGGTTGCCGAAGGAGTTTTAAAAAGTGATTTCTTTAAAGGTCCTGTTTACCTTTGGGAACAGTGATTTCAAAAAAAATCAAGATATGACATTTAATGCATATGTGTAGGTCTGTTGTACGACAAAATATCCTATCATATAAAGTTTTCACTATAAAGCCTAACATATAAGGAGATATATGTATTTTTCTCATTAAACCGTAACTGTAGACGGTTTAGTCTGGAAACATTTTCATTATAACTATTGTTCACATTTCGTATATTCAACAATACTTAACATCGATTTTACAGATTCAGATTTTTACAGTGGTTGTTTCTATCCATAACTCAGATTTTAAAACTATTTTAAAGCACTAATGCTGGGTTTTTGTTTCATCTGCAAATGGTAAATTATGCCTTTAAGAATGGAAGGACATCCGAATGAATGTTGCACAATGCTGTTCAGCCGTATTGGTACACGTTGTATACAGAAATAAGAGCGCTCTTTATTGAAATAATGATGAATTGGCATATTTAGGATGTTTTCTTGCACAATACATGCAACTGAGCTGCCAGGCCTTATCAAATATTTGTTGCTGATGTACATACAAACTTGGGATTTGAGTAAATATAAGGTGTGAGATGAACACTTTTGTAAAGACATCATGAAGATGGATATATGATACATTGTATTAAGTGTTTTATGAATAGAATGATTATGTGTATATATGTGATCAATAAATTGACATGAAAAGCACTTGTGTTGACTTATGTATATGATTCCTTGGATCTTTGAGAGTGGCAAATGGACTTGTAACCTGTTTATACAGTGGGTGGGTGTCGAAAAAGCAGCCTCTTTCATGCTTATAGTGCTTGGCCTGGTATTGCGCCAGTAGGCCCCACTGCTTCTATGCCCATGGTCACCGAGTTCCCCTCCGATACACCCGCGGGCTTTTGAATTTTTTTACATAACTATAAAACATGATTGAGCACCAAAGTGTGCAATCCGTGGGACATTTATCACTTGGTCACAACGGTTGTGTAGGTTGGCTGGTGATTGATAACATCGGAATCTGCAAAAAAACGGCTTTTTAAAACCGGGTAGCATTAATTATACTGCAGTCGAGGCTCTTCGAGGCTGCTATTGCAGGCTCTGAAACCACCCCCTATAGGGGGTTTCAGAACCTGACCTGATCGGATCTCCTTTTCTGAATTCTGTTTGTTTATAATGAGCTGAAAGGCTGCTCGAGGCTGCTATAGGAGGCTTCAGAACCCCCCTTTTGCTAAGTATGAAAAGGGTAACAGGAGGAACATTCTCCGATAAAGTGTGCAAAACTGCGATTTTTCGTGTCGCCAGCATGTTTATACAGTTTAAATCAATATTTTGTCCCTCAGAAATTAATTTTTTTGCTTAAATTCATCTGAGAGGTCGGACCTGTAAAATGAATATCAATAAAGCTATTGGGATATCCGGGATAATATTAGAAATACGATCCGAAGTTTGATGTAACCCTAAAAACCCCATGTCGCCAGGACAGGAAGTATTCATATAACAAGTTCTTACTTGTTAACATATCATTCAGATCAAATCTTTTGCACCTCATTACATTGCCCCTCGAGTGCCTGAATGAAAAATAATATTACATAACAATATGATGTTTTGATATTTTTCTAAGAAATGATTTATATCGTGTCGCCAAATCACAGTCAGATACGTTACCTTTTTTTTTCAGACTCTTGAGAGAAGATCAAAGAAATGCCACATGGCAGTGTAATTTCATGTGTTAAACAAAGTCAACCTAACGCATATATGGAACCATGATTTATTCATTAAATCTCTTGTTACAAAAAATATACTGATCCGAAGCCGCGGAAGCCTCATGTTACGATAAGCTGACATCAGATACGTTACTTAAACTTTGCTTCATTCAGAAAAAAGTATGCTGTAAATAAAAACGAATCTCAGATACTTTTGAATACTTAAGGTAATGATTAATCACACAACAGAAATTGTTTGAGAAAATGAGTATTTTAGTAGATAACACTTGTAGTATGAGAACGGTAACGGCACGTCAGATACGTTACCATAAAAAATGTCAGATACGTTACCAATAAAATGTATCGTGCAGCAAGGTTATCCGCGCCACGCTTTTGCGCGCGGATTTAACCGGTTTACAACGGGCTCTCTTATTATGACTTGCTAAAAGGATAGTTCTAAGAGGAATTAGGAGTTTATTTGAAGAAAATCGGTTTTGAAGTGGCCGATATGTCCAATACTCAAGTAAAAGAATAAGTTTCTAACAAAATGTGGTGGCTCATCTCCTTTTATTTGGATATCTTTCTTGTACTTTATTTTGGACATCTCAGTCACTTCGGGGCCGTTTTCATGAAGTAAATACTTAATTCTTCATAGAGTTATATGCTGCAAAGTATTTCGTGTAAGTGGATTTCGATTATCTTGCAAAAGGTTAAAGGGATTGTATAGTTTTGGTTGAGACCAAATTTCAGGTTTCTAACATTTTTGGTGAGAAAATGAAAAACCTCTTATGAAATATGAAAGAGCATCTAATTCTATGAGGAATTCAACATTTATTTGATGAAAATTGGTTTTGAAATGGCTGAGATATCTAAAAAGGGTGATTCTAATAAAGTGTGGGACCCACACTTTATTACGATCGCTTTGTTTTACTTTGTTTTTGGATGTTTCAGTCATTCCAAACCCAATTTTCATTAAATAAACTTTGAATTGCTCTTAAAATGGTATGCTCTGTACTATTAGTGTTTTCTTGATATCTCGCAAAAAGTTAAAAGCCCAATTCTCATCTCCACCAATATTGTAACATCCCTTTAAAACCTATACTCATCTAAACCAGAAATGTACTATCACTTATTGTGGCATTTACAAAAAGTGCCGTCAGACATGTTACAAATTCATTTTCTTTCTGCTTTGTTGTGTTTGAGTGTGTGCCTGTGTGCGTGTTTTGTTCCACAATAAGATAGAAAGACTTTAGAGGCTGAGTTTTGGTACCCACCTTTTTTTCAACTTCACAGCAAACGCAACTACATGAACGGTCTACCTTTCGTTATTACCTTTCATTATAATGTTGCATCTTATTTACATAAAATGGGGTTAGTATTATGGTTAAAGTCAAGATCACTCCCTTCGTTGCAGGTTCATGTTCTGAAAATTTCGATAGGATTTGATGTTTAACAATTTCTAACGTTTTGCATCAGGTTTTTTAATTATATGTTTGAGTGATCGGGGTTTGATGTAAATTGGTAGTTTATTATGTCAATAAACATAAATACTTTGTCAGATACGTTACCATCGCTTATTGGTTCTTCAGACCTAATTTATTACAGACAGGAACAAAGGAAATTGAATTTATATTTATCACTTGCTTATATCTTTTCCAATTTCATTCTTACCGTCTTCCGTGTATCATAATAACAAAATTTCGGAACTACATCAGAAAAGAAGCATTGTGGAATTGTGCCTGCTTGACTCTCGTATTTCACGTACATCTCAAAGTTTTATTGCAGAATAATCTAATCTTCTATCGATGACGATAATATTTTTATGCCTCCGCCACGAAGTGGTGCCGGAGGCATTATGTTTTCGGGTTGTCCGTCCGTCCGTCCTTCCGTCCGTCCTTCCGTCCGTCCGTAATGAATTTTGTGGACAGGGTAACTATCAAAACCTTTTGAGGTATCCTAATGAAACTTGGCATGTATGTGTATTAGGGGGTGAAGTTGTGCCTATCAACTTTTGGGTACACATGCTCAAGGTCAAAGGTCAAAAGGTCAAGGTCAAATACATAAAATCTTACTATTTCCACCATATCAACGCAATGCCTGAAGATATTTTCTTGAAACTTAGTGTATACATGTATTATCCAATTAAGATTCTCTGGGGAAAGTTTGGGTCATAAGGTCAAAGGTCAAAGGTCAAAAGGTCAAGTGAAAATATTAAAACTTTACCTTTTTTCTCTGTACCTTGGAAATTGTTCAAGATATCTTCATGGAACATAGTATATATACATGTACTGACTGGCAGTGATTATCTAGAGAATTTAGGGTTCATGGGGTCAAAGGTCAGGGGTCAAAGGTCAATGGCAACACTTCAAAATTTTACTATTTCCCTCATGTTTACGCAATGCCAGCGGGATTATTTTTTTTACACTTGGTGTATGCATGTGTAACCTAATAGAGATTCTCTGGAAAGTTTTTTTTTTCTTTTGTTTTTGCCTCAAAGGTCAAAAGGTCAAAGACCAAGTGAAAGTGCTGAACTAATTTTTTCCTCCATATCTCGGAAGTGGCTCAAGTTCTCTTGAAACGTACTACATATCTATGCATGTTCTGCCTGACAGTGATTATCTTATGAATTTTAGGGTCAAAGGCCTGATGAAAATGGTAACAATCTACTATTCAATACAGAAATTGCACTTTTTCTCCATACCTTGAAAATTGCTCAATGCATAAACATATGAATGGGTCAAAGTCAAGTTAAAGTCCTTAAATCCCAAATACAGCATACATGCTCTCCTATTCATCCAATTAAACCTAGGTCAAGGAAGGTGAACATTCAACACATTTGTGACAAACTTGTCATATTAATATTTTGCCAATTTTGTGAAAATGTAATCACACATTGTCCACGTGTACTATCTAGACCTATTAGGAGAATCATGCATTGATGGCGGAGGCATACCAGTCGCCATAGCGACATTTCTAGTTTACGTTTAGAAGTGCGGTGTTTTAACGAAAATAATCATATTGTGATGTTCTTGCAAGTTAAAATGAATATATATTGGCATGATTGGTGTCGGGTTTAAAATTGTATAGTAACGGAACGTCTAATGCGTCAGATACATTACCACACACCGTTCTTCTTTCGATCCGAAATGTATTTAATCTGGCAGAGATGTTACCTGGCATTTGCTATTTATGAGAAGTATAATACTTGTTCATAAAGTTGCATACATAATCAATGATATTATTGTTGTAATTCAAATGCAGGTAAAAAGTTAGATTTATAGGGCAACATATTTCAAGCCGAAATATGTACATGTTCTTGATTTTTATTTAGCCTTCATTTTATAAATTACGATCATTCTTATTACAGATTAGATCAAAGCTGACTCTAAAATGTTTCCACGATGCTTGTAGATGTTTAAGCTTGTAGTTTTACATCATCATTGCCATTTTTAAGCACGAAATAAGCAGACAATCAACAGTTTTGTAAGAGGCTACCTCTGGTAACGTATCTGGTATTTGGTTTTAATATGCAAAAAAAGGACTCTACGTTTGGAAATGTTTCTAGGAAAAGTATGGGCTCTCAAAAATAACCCATTGATTGTTTTGTATTCCTAATGGATTGAAGTTTCTGAAATGATGAAAAATAAATGAAATCTCTGATGTTGAATTTTTGTCATTTCTACAACGGTAATTGCACGCTTTATCGGAGAATGGCCCAGGAGATGAAAGGCAGTGGAAGAGAGGTGTAAGTGTAAGGTGTAAATGTAAGTGTTGCATGTGTGTGTTTATTATGTGTGTTGAGGAAAACACAGGCTGTGTAATTATGTGTCTCTGGCATGTGCTTTGTTACTTGTCATAGAAACAGGTATTTGTGAATAGAAATTGAGTTGAGTGGGTCTGAATAAATGGTGTATCTAAAATTTTGGTGTAGGGATGAAGTACCAAATACCCTGGCGATCAGTTAAAGTTAAATCTTAGTTTCCAAACACCTGCAGAAACTGTCAACTTTTGCAAAAAGAAAACAACAACAACAAAGCTGGAAATGTCGCTACGGCGACTGGTATGCCTCCGCCATAATGCATGATTCTCCTAATAGGTCTGTAGTACATGTGGACAATGTGTGATTACATTTTCACAAAATTGGCAAAATATTGAAATGACATGTTTGTCACAAATGTGTTGAATGTTCACCTTCCTTGACCTATGTTTAATTGGATGAATGGGAGAGCATGTACATCATGTATTTGGGGATTTTAGGACTTTTACTTGACTTTGACCCTTTCATACGTTTATGAGTACTTTTCAAGGTATTATGAAGAAAAAGTGCCATTTCTGTATTGAATAGTAAATTGTTCCATTTTCTTCTGGCCTTTGACCCTTGCACTTTGACCCTAAAATTCAGAAGAGAATCACTGTCAGGCAGAACATGCGTAAACATGTATACAATGTACTAAGTTTCAAGATAACTTGAGCCACTTCGAGATATGGAGGAAGAAGTAAATTTCAGCACTTTCACTTGATCTTTGACCTTTTGACCTTTGACCTTTTGGCAAAAAAAAAAAAAACTTCCCAGAGAATGTCTATTGGGTTATACATGCATGCAACAAGTTGAAAAAATTAACCCTGCAGACAATTGCACATAATAAGGGGGATACTCTGTAAAACGAGGAATGTTCGCGTACATGTTAATTTCGCGAATTTCGCGAGCGGCAAGATTCGCGAAATTTAAATGCACGCAAAAGTTCATGTCTACACTATGTGCATTGAATGACAGTGGCAGTTCGCGAAAATTTCATGCCGCAAAAGAGGCCGTCGGCTCCAATTCGCGAAAAATTCATGCCGCGAATATATCATGTTTTACAGCAGTAAAATTCTGAGGTTTGCCCTTGACCTTTGACCACTGACCTTTGGCCCTATGAACCCAAAATTCCCTAGATAATCACTGCCACTCGGTACATGCATATACTATTTTCCATGGAGATACCTTGAACCATTTCCAAGATATGGAGAAAAAAGTGAAATTTTAACTTTACTTGACTTTTGACCTTTGACCTTTGACCTCATGACCCCAAACTTTCAACAGAGAATCTTAATTGGACCTATACATTGTATACACTACGTTTCAAGAAAATATCCTCAGGTATTGCGTAGATATGGGGGAAATAGTGAAATTTTGAGCATTTGACCTTGACCCTTTGACCTTGAGCATGTGCACCCAAACGTTGATAGGCACAACTTCACCCCCTAATACACGTACATGACAAGTTCCATTAGAATACCTCAAAAGGTTTTTTAGTTACGCTGTCCACAAAATTCATTTCGGGCGGACGGAAGGACGGACGGAGTTGGACGGACAACCCTAAAACATAATGCCTCCGGCACCTCTTCGTGGCGGAGGCATAAAAAACAAAATGGACAGATATGAAATACTAGTAAGGACTGCATGAAATAATGGTGTGATAACATAATTTCAGTTTGGTAACAATGAAAATATGAAATACTAGCCAAAAAGGTACACATGTAGGCCTACATGTCCAATCGCGGTTACTAGGTAATGTTAAAGATACTAGATTTCTATGAAAAGTACAATGTATCGACAAAAGCTATGTTGAAAGCTGTTTTCTTGTTCGATGCCGCACACTATACGTCGTCACAGTCTTGCCAATTTCCAGTCGTACGACTGGGTCTTAACGCCAGTCGTAGAGATTTGACATGTTGAATTTCTACGACCGGTCGTGGGCTTTCAGCCATTCACAATACAGCAAAAGTGCAAGCGCATGCAGTAAAATCTATCGCAGACAGAACAGTCGTAAGCTTCCTCGTAAGGTCAGGTCGGATAGTGTGCGTTGGCAGGTCGTACGACTGGCGGGAGTCGGGATCGAGTCGTGTAGTGTGCGGCGGGCTTAAACTTGAGCATGCGTTGCAGGTTTTCCTGAATGTACTCACAGATTTTTTTTTTTTTTAATACATACCCTGGTACATATAGACACTCGGGAAGTCATGCGTGTGTGCACATGCAGAGTAGGCACATGCTGCAAGGGTGGGCAGGAACAAGTGAAGAAACATGAGAAACATTTGTAACACTTCCTACTTCGGATCCTAGTATTCGCCACACTTCCTAGTATTCGCCACAGTGAGTTGACCAGACGAAGGCAGGATTATAGACCAACATGTCACATACAACTCAGTTTCTATAACACCTTTGCTACAGTACTATGGTGTTGCAATGTAATATAAGATTTTTTCCACATGTTGAAGGAAATTTTGGCACATCAAGGTGAATTGTCCTACCCCCTCTCAAATACTAGTAACCTAGAATGTATCACATCTTCGGAATTTAATTTCAATTTGCATTGTTGTTTTGGGTTTTACCTTGACAATGACAAAAAATCTACTGTATCTCAGATATCCCGTTGATCTTATTATAGATGGACTACCGCCCTTATGCAATCTAGACACAAGCACACACTAAATAGGTCGTGATTATACGGCATGCAGTGTCGTGCTATTTTTTCCCGAGGAGTCGATATCTCCACGCCCTCGTCGGAGAAATGGCACAACATGTTGAAGTGTACACGCTCCTTTTCATGCCGCACTACTCGCTGTCACGTTGATCAACATGTTGTTGCACTGGGGCCGGCGAAGACTGTTGTTTTCCTCGTAGTCGCCGAGGAAGACTGTTCAAACCAGTTGCTATAAAAACAATATTGAAACATTCGTCGTGACAAAGATGCTTCAAAAAGCAATTGAACTACGATACAAAACAGCTAAAGTCCAAAAACTGTTCAGGTTTCCTCCAGCTACAGCCGAATTGAACATGTGAGTGATGAGTGAGACTACTTATAAGAATTAACGCCGAGAAAATAGAATTCATTTCTCTTGGATACTGGCTGAAGACATAGACTAAACTCACGTGTATATAAACACGATCCACGTGCCAGCATATCGGGGCGCATTGTCATCGCCCTGCAAAATCGTGCTGTACGCTCAAAGAATGTGTCTCTGCACGAGGTCGGTAACTGGACGTACATGTAGGAACCTACACATCCTTATTCACACGCGTGCAGGGCTGCCCAAGGAAACCCAATACGAATGCATATGCATGATAAACGGTCATACTATGGTAGATTTAATTTTAAGCATACTCGTGTTTGGTGCCGCTTTTCGAGAGGACCTGTTTCGTAATTCATGCATTTGCCACATTGTTCAGGACGGATACGATTTCTGGTGAACTGTGTGTGAGCCATTGAAATTTATTGCCGTACTGCCGCTCGCTCTGCTGTGCTGTGGTGCTTGGTTGCCTTGGACAAGAGACAAGAGCCTCTCACGTTAGATCAGGAAAGCTCGTACGGAGAAGCAGGCCCCGTTTTTCATCACCTCCAGCATAATTTCTGCTGACTATAGAACGGTGCAGCAGTGATCTGATTTTTATGCTCAAAACCCTACGACTAGGACATAGAAAGTCTACAGATACAAGTCTACAACCACGACAACGGAATAACCAGTGCAGTGTGCAACCGTTTTTACTACCGACTGACACCCACTCGGTGACAGTGCAGTGATTGAGAGACGAAGTAGCCTACTTTGTCGCATGCGGCTCCTGGCTTTGCCTTTTGTGGTCGGCCGTGATGGGTTAATCAGCTGTTAATTGACTGCCTGGAAATCAGTAGTCTAAATACACTACATTTTGCCTGTTTAACAACCAACTTATGCAGCGACATTGACCATGGTGGATAGTCAGGATAAATAACGCATGTGGTCGTGGATCCTATTCCTGCAGGCGATGGCAGGTAAGACTAATGTTAGTCGGTATAAACTGTTACTAGTTCAAAAGTTAGAATCTACTAGAGTCTACTGTTGGTTCAAGTGTTCTAGTAGTAAATTTAAATTGAATTGTTTTACTTTCTAGTCTGCTTGTAGTAACGTTAACCAGTTGAGTTAGATCTTTTGTTAATGTTACTTCGATCTAGTAACCATACTGTCGACTTGGTTGTGACACTGAAAGTGAGAGATGTCTTGGTGCTTAAAGATCTTAGAAATATCCTGTATAGACTACTAGATTGGCCCAGTGATGTGTTCGGAGCATTCGGTCGTGTTTAGTGGCTTTTCTATCATTACGTACTGAGTAGCTATTCTAGACGTCTGATATATATAAATAAATTCAGTAAACCCTGGCCTGGCCTGGCCAATCGAGGAGCCTGGCTGGCCGCTTTTTATGCATGCAGTGCAGCTAGCTAGCCTAGCTGGCCAGTAGTCTGCAGCTGCTATACATGCTGCAAGTATGCCTAGCGCGTCCGATCATTGCAAGTCAGGCGACCTCGCACTCGCGGAATTGTCACGTTACGGTACACGAGACACGGCGCCTTGGCTCCACAGTCTCGTCGATTTCGCGGAGGTTCGCTGGCGCATTTCTGCTCGCGCGTGTGTCGTCGCGTGCTTTAAATTGTTTGTGGCTTCTCTCATTACCTCGACATACAATATAGATTACATCTGGAAGAAGGGAAGATAGATAATGTGTTTCTCATCCAGCGGAATCGACGTCACGCGCTTGTATCCCGTCTACTGCAGTAGAATGAATTTCTTTATAGAATACTGAAATGGTATACAATATTCGAATAATTTGTCTGCACCTTTTGGCTTTACCTCCAACATGATTGGTAAAGTGTACAACGAACACTGTATAGTTGTAGGTATAGAAACACATGGCACAGTGACAAAATTGATTGATCACCAGCATTTCCATCAGCTTTTAATCAGTTCCCATGGCAACCATGCACCATGTGGTGATTTAAATTTAGGCTTAAATTGATTTTACTGCCATTCAAATGTTTAGAAGTTTTCTGTTTTGTTTTGTTTTGTTTTGTTTTTAGCTCTTTCTACAAACCACTAGTTCAGTTCACTTGATGTACTTTGATACAAATTGTGAAATTTTTACTGGGACATTGGTTTGTTTCAATGTTTGTCTTTGTCATTGCTCTGCCAAAATCTGTCCTGCATCCAGGTACTACACTGCGTACAATTTTATGCCACATGAGGTTTAGATGGGATAACCTGTACAGATAGCTTTTTTTGAGAGAGAGAGGGAGCTTTGTCAGGGAATTACAGTGAAACTACAAATTAAAGGGATGGTACAGTTTTGGTTTACACTGTAGGTGGGGGCTTCAGGTTGTCAATGTTATATTCAATGATTATATTCTTTGAGGTACAGGTAATTAAAAACCTCATAAAACATGAAAGAGCATATAATTCTAAGAGCAATTCAAAGTTTATTTGATGAAATTTGGCTTTGAAGTGGCTGAAATATCCAAAAAGCAATCCTGACAAAAGATGAGACCAACCTTTTATGAGGACCACTTTGTTTTACTTTGTTTTGGATATCTCGGCCATTTCAAAACAGATTTTCATCAACTAAACTTTGAATTCCTCATAGAAGTGTATGCTCTTTAACATGACATTGAGTGGTTTCTAAGTATCTCGCAAAAAGTTAGAAGCTGAATCCTCGCCTCAACCATGAAAAATAAGAATCTTTCCTTGGTTTGTTTGGTTGTTGTTTTTATGATTCAACAAAAACAGACCTACATTGTACCATGTCTCGCACCTACAGCATGTATGGCGTGTGATTCTCACCCCCCCCCCCCCCCCCCTCCATATCAACCCATCTCACACTCGGTTGCCCAGTAATCATTTTCTCATGCCTCCTCCTCCCCCCCCCCCCCCCCCCCCAAAAAAAAAAAATAATAATAATAATAATAAAATGAAATAAAATAAAATAAAATAAAAAATATATAAAAATGAAGTAAATAAAAGTAAAAATAAAAATAAAATGAATAAATAAATAAATTGATTAATTAATTAATAAATAGATAAAAAAGAAGGAAAGAAATGCTGCAGTTACAGACAAACGTTGGCTGAGAAGCCTGCTGGGTGAGTTAGGTAAACTTACAATGTAGTCTTCTTCTTTTTGTTGACTAGAGTATACCAGGTACACATGACTGTGGCCTGTAGGGATTTGTTTTTTTATTTCATTTCTGAATAGATAATCCAAAGAGGTCTCTACAAGTCTACTAAGTCGTGTCAGTCATCTACATCTACTAAGTCATGTTAGTCAGTCATTCTAGACCCATTCACCATATAGACCAAGATTTGGGCAAAAAAAATGTTCAAATGATGTCTTGGAGGACCATCTTTCATAACAAATAGATGAGAATTACAGTATGCAAGTAATACACGAAAGTGTGCACCAAATTGTACAATTTCTATTTTCAAGATAAAAAAGCTCAATACAGTGGTGGGGGCATCCGCTCCACCCTGCCCCTTCATTCTTCTGCTTAAAATCACAATTTCTCACTCCCAGCCAGTTGAAAAACTTGGTATCTCTACAAAAATAAAATAAATGAATAAAAATATACAGGTGTAGCTCACCAAATACTAAGGAAGTACAATGTAACTTTATACTCTTAATATGAATTAATGTGACCTAAATGATACACTGCACTGTGCATACTTTGGTACCCGGTACCCACTATTGATTGGCTTACCTGTTTGTGTAGATCTACTTTTAAATTTAGTTTATAAACCAAAATGTTCACAGATATGAGCAGTGAATGTAACACCCAAGCCAGGTTGGCAAGAAGATACCATTGTACAGTACTTCCATACACCAACAGGGGTTTCGCTGGGTAGACAGCAGAGTAGACAATCCAAGATACATGTACAATATTTTGCACAATGACTTGTGTGCACTGAATTATCACAAATGATGCCTCCAAGATATGAAAGCTTTTTTTCTTTTTCCAAATCATGTGTTGCCAAACAAATTGATAAGATAATTGTGAAGTGTTGGTGCAGATATTCAACTTGTGAACAGACATGCCTTGATCCAAAACAAGAAAAACAACTTTGTGTCTGAGAGGGTCAAAGACCAATCCTTTGTCAGTCAAGTGGCCATGAGCGGTTTATGGCACATGATAGTACATGTGTAGTGATTGCATTGAAAAGAGGAAACCATTTCAGTTGACTCTGTGCAGCAGTTGATGTGCGGTACATGTAGGGGTTTTTTATTTCTTCTTTTTTGTCAGTTTGTTTTTTCTAGTTTCTTTGCTTCATATAGGATACTGGTGTTGCCTCATGGTACTGTAAAGGTTGATAGTTTCGTGCGTGTAATTTTTCACGCTCAGCTGGGTAAGATGAATTTCACTTGTTTTGAATTCTGTGGAATCAAGACATCAACTACAACTGGTTGTACTGGAACATATGGCAAGCAAAATCATTCATGTGCTTTTATTTTTCGCGCTGGTTTCTCGTTGCGCGAAATGCACGAAAATTTCAACACTGAAAAATTCCATTTTCACAGTATTTCTCTTTGCACATTGAAAATGGCTGATTTGAAATCTACAGATACAGTGTAGGCCTAAGTAACTAGTAATTTTCAAGTGACTTAGGCTCCTACAATTTTGTAATGCCAGTGGCTTGCTGAAATTACTGTATTGTATTTTGGAACTAGAAAGTGTAGTGTCACTGCCATCTCATTATCAGGTGCAGATCCAGGGGTGGTATTCTGAGGTCGTAATTAAGTCTGTAATTAACTTCGTGATTAAGTCGTGAAGTTAATAGGCCCTTAATCATGGGCAAAATCGGTATTCTGAGGACGTAATTAAAGTATGATTAAGTCCCCTGTAATTATCTTAGGTCCCTCCCATCTAATTGTTATTCCATCCAATCAGACGAGTTGTTAGAAGCCAAAATGATGATTACACGCGCAAATATGCCCTCAATGCGCGCTCCTGCACGCCCCTGTAATTACAGCCCAAGAGCTCCGTGCGCACACTCCGATATTTGATTACAACCCCTCACCTACGCACGCGAAGGTCTCAACCTCTTTGCTCAAATAAAATGACAAAATTCTTCGAAGATCGGCTAGTGGTATTTCTTTTTTTCTCTGAATTCTACGGATACCATGATAACAAGATTCAACTGCTCCTCGGTTACCGAAGACGGTAGGCATCGTTGTGGTAGAGAAAACACGATGTAACGCGTGATATCGGAGTAGTTAATGACACTCTTTGGTATCATTAAGTTTTCCATTAACTTTCATACTTAATCACACCCTCAGAATACCGATTCGTAATTAACTCTGTGATTAAGTCCTCTCAGAGGTGCACGCGCATTGATACGCGCAAACGCGTAGGTCCTTCCCGCCAAAACGCTTGTTGCTATGGTAGTTAATATACCCCCTACTTAATCATGCTCTCAGAATACCAATTCGGTAATTAAGTGCTAATCAGACACTTAATTAGCTCTCAGAATACGGCCCCTGGAATCCCATAAGGGGGGGGGGGGGGCACACGCACTCCCCCCTCCATTTTTTTTCCCATTTATTTCTTTTGTTTTAACAAAAAAATAAAGGGGGGCGCCCAGTGCGCTACCCCCTGGCTCCGCCACTGATTAGGATATTTGTATGGAAATTTTTTTTTTTAAGCAGATTGAATCTAAGTTTAAATTGGAGTGAGTGTCTATCAATTCTTTCATTTCTTTGTAAAAGCTGTAGACATACTTCATGTGAATTGATAAATCTTCTAATGTGATGAAAAACTTGAAAGTCCATGTATAGTGTACTGTAGAACCAGAATTTTTTACACACATTTTTATTTCGTGAATTTCGCAAGAGCCAAGATTCACAAAATTCAAATGAACCTGAAAGTTCTTGTCTACACTACATGTACAAGTTGTACAGTATGCTTCGGATGACAGTGTGACAATGTGAGGACTCAGGGTTTAATCTTATCTCAGATTTGTTTTACTCTGCCCGAAACCCACTTTTCAGACTTTTTGGCAATTCAAATTCAAATTCATTGAGATGTCCACAGTTTGAATGCACTTCGGACTTTTTTTTTTCGTATAATAGGTTTCAGGTATTTTCATATTGTGTTGTGTTTTTTTTTGCCAGTACTCTCACACCCCAGAGTATTGCTAACATACACACATTTGTGAAATTGAATTTATCCAAATAATTTATCAAATTTTTATCATATAAATCAAGTTTGCTTCTGCAATATGACTTTTTGAACACAAATTTTTGCTTCTGAACAAGGCTTACATGTTGTACGTTCCGTGGAATATAAACTTGGGACCATTTGGCACTTTACACTTCTAAAATGCCAATGTGCATTTTGTTTTCTCTCAGATGTGTAGATGATGAAATGGCATCTCGCACACCACAGCCATCATCAAGTCAACCACCACCTATTGAAGATTTTGAAGCCGTAAGCTGGGATGAACTGCCCCATGACAATTCAGACAAGATGCGAGAGAACGCAACACCAGACGCTGGGGAGAGGACTCTGATGGAGAGAGGGGGCCATCCTCGCACCCAGACCACGCCCAGATATGAGACAGAACCCTCCAGTACTCTTTTCGACCCTTTCCCTGGTGCCTTGTCAGAGCCGGAGGGTCAGGGTGAAGACCTGCTGTTGGCAGGACAATCCACCTCTGGGGCTAGCCCATCTGATATACTGATAGCAGAAGATGGGATGAATCCAATGCCAGCCGCGAGTCCCTCCTGTGATTCGTCACTCGGTGACTCTAGGTCACCTGATGTCCTCTGGAGAGGTGAGTTGATGTAGCAATAACAAAGGGTCTGTGGCACAGTTATTGTTTGGGTGAAAGAATGCCCTCGTATGTACATGTACAGTGGACTCCTGTTATAACGAAGACCTCGGGACCGGCAGTTTTCTTTCGTAATATCGAAATTTTGTTGCGACCGAATAAACAATAAGAATACAAAGAGTGGATAATGTTGCGGCCAGAATTTTTACTTCATTGTAACCGGAATTTTGTTATAACCGTGTTTGTTATAACGGGAGTGCACTGTAATCTAAATCGCCAAAAATCAAGATGAGCATAAAGCACCAAATAAAGTGAGCTGTGTTTCAGGCTGAAATTCTATCTGTTTTAACTTCACTGACACTCTTTCTGTTTACTTTAAGTTTCCCATGAATGCTCGCGATTGGTTTCAGCTATTCATGTTTAAAAACTAACCTGTTATTTTTGCGATCAAAATATGCAGTAGTTTGATATCTTAAGCTCAAAAGTCACTGCATTAAAGGTGTAGGCATGCGTAGTTCTTCTCTGATAGATTTTCCCAGTTTTGTTGGCAGTTTACATTTGTGTTCATCCTTGTGTTGCTATTTTCGAAATTGATACTGTGATCACCTTTCTATCCCATGCTAACAAAAGATATTTTCTTCTTTTTAGCAGAGCTGAGTGAAATGCAAGTAGATGAAGACCTTTTTGAAGACGGATGTGGCGCGCGGAAGAAAGAGCCAGCTCAATCAATGAATAACAACCCACTTTTTGTCTCCAAATAGGAGACTTGATCTTGCCTCAAGAAACATGTGGAGGCAACAATTGCACGGTGGAAGCACAGTGCAGATTTACTTAGGGGATAGCAGGGGTGACCAATGTAGTACAATTTTGGGTGCACAAGGGTGAATGCAGGAGAATATAAACTGTAGTGTGGTGTCAATAGTAGGCTGCCAGCTTTCTCCATAACAAAACTGGTCTGTTATTTAGTTTGTGGTTTTTTTAGTTGAATTATTGAATACACTATGTATGTGCAGAGAATGTGGCTCACACTATGCTCAGAAAGTACTAAGTCAGGCAGATTACTATCCTATACAGTTTTAAGTTGTAATGTTTAGATGGCAATTCCTTGCCCATTAGTTATATTGTTTATTGAGGGACCTTCACTATTTCTCTGTTCTTAATGTATGCTTGCATTAGTTCAAAGTCTAGAATTAAAGTAAATTGATTGGAGGATTTTTTATGTTTTCTGCTTAATCTGAAAAGGATATTGTGAAGAAAGGTGAGAGGTTGTAGCAAATCTCAAGAAAGCTTGCAAAGCTCTGTAGTAACCTGTATTTTACAAGAAAGAGACCTCCAAACAGACAGCAATGATGATTTTTTTTTTTTTTTTTTTTTTTTTTTTTGACTGGCAGCAATCCACATGTGTCATGCTGCAGCGTCTATATTGTATGATGTGACATTGTTTTGTCATCAATGTTGGCATACTTTGGCATACAATACTTTGCCTGCAAAAATCTCATGTGATGAGGAAATATTATGCTATTCTACAGATATTTGTGTGCTCCTTTTTCAGTATCTGCACATCAGTAGTTGCTTTCTTTGAACTATATGTACATTTACGACGCATATCATAGTGAGTCCCATCATGTTGATGATTAAATTTGTTTGTATTTCCAAATTTACAGATAGCTGCGTCTCAGATATGTCTGAAACATCCTCATCTGGTTCTGCTAATTGCTCTACAGTAAGTGAGAAAGAGATTTTAGGGTGGTCTGTTCAGAAGACCATTCATTCATACTTAACTGATTGTTGACTGGTGATAATTTCTAGTCACAGTATGAATAAGTGTGAATAAGTGCTTTCTTTTAAATAATGTGCCGTCTACTCACAATTGCTATAGTACAGTGGAATTCTTAAACTCGCTTTGTTCATCGAAGTCTTGCCACTAATTTCCAAATTCATTACCGTATTCAAGATGCGAATTATGCATTCCACAGAGCTTGAACTCTATACTCAAGTATTACAACCCTTAGTAGAATCTACGATAAATCTATTGCTGTGAATTTCTTCGCCATTTCAGATTACAAGGTACCCCATTTTCTTATCCAATTGCTTGTACTTTTCATTTCCAGACATCACCAAAGGATGAATCCAATGGAAGTGCGTTGACTGGGCATAGTTCCAGTGGGATGAACAGTGATCAGGAGAAGCAGAAAAAGATCACCCAGGCAACCTTTGACAAAGTGCTAGTGGATGCCAACCAGAGGAGACAAATACGAAACAAGGCCAGGAACACTGGCACTGACTCCGGCTCCGACTCAAGTTCTGGAAACATGGATATGAGAACGGTAATAAGCACTTCCGCCAATGCCATGAAGCTCGAGTCTACGTCGGATTCCTCCGGCATTGGGGCTAACTACCCATCTTCGGTCCAGTGCGACCTCGAGTTGCCGGGCCCATCGCGCCCCCAATTGCTGCAGAGTGGGGTGACCAACAGCAGTACTGGAGTCTCCACCATGTATAACAGCCAGGGGAACAAGGTGTCAGACGAGAGTAAACAGGAAAGCATGTCTAGCGGTAGCAGTGGGAACCGCAAGAGGCATATTCCTTGGTCAATAGCAAGACACTACTACCAGACCAAGCGAGCAGCCATGTCACCCGAAACCCAAAATGCAGCAGACGAAACCAACTCCGAATTCAGTTCAGTCGCACTGAAGCGCCCAGCACAAACAGATCGCAAGCGAAAGCGATTCCATCGCACTTTTACCGCCTTGCGTCAGTGTGGCCTGCTGGATCTTACGATGCAAACGGCCTCCCTCATGGAACAAAACACAAAGCTGCAGAAGCAGCTGAGTGACTTGCATCGCCAAGCACATGTAATGTACCATACTGTTACCCACTTCTCCAAAATCCAGCCCAATGCATTTGGCACTCCTGAGGCAAAGAAAGTTATGGACGGCCTTAAGGCAATGGTGGACAAGAATCCTGCAAATATGGTTGACATGTCATCCTTCGAGTCCACGTCAAGGACATCACCTGCCATTGACAGTGGCGCATTTACTCTCAGCAACTTGCCCCTGTCATTTGTGGAGGGTTCGACATCATCGACATTCATGAACCCTGGTCCTGTGGGATCCCAAGAGACCAGCACCCAAAGAACTAGTGCTGAGAATGCCATGCAGTCATCTGGAGTCTCAGTCTCTGCAAATTCCAGCACATCAAGTCCCAAGCAGTGACTCTGCTTCCAGTGTTCCCATTTTTAGTCCTGAATGTCATTTTCCCATAGGTACCTCCAGCCTAAAGCTATCTAGTATTGGGGTGAGTTAGTTGCTCACATTTGTCTATTACTAGTGCTGTGGTCCAACTGTTATCATCCAAGAATTGCTGTTGCCTTATCCTTGTGTATGTTTTAGCCTGTTTTGCAGTAGCGTATTTCAAAGGCCCTCGCACCTGTGTTAGTGCTGACAATTACAAGCGAAGTGAGCAGGAGCCAAATGCCTCATGCAAAAGCCTTCTGAGATCGGCAAATGTGATTATTATTCATGAGATGGCAGGAAGCTTAATTTGCACACAACACCTACTGAACAATTTAATCATTGAATACTGCAGTTCTGCAATTCAGCTAATGGAATTGTTAGATTTTCCAATTGGTTGTCATAAGCTTCTTGGAATAGAGCTTCACTGATTGGTTGTGGTCTTTACTACTGAATGCTGGTAGCAAACTAAAATATTCAAAGGCATAAGTTCAGAAATGCTGATGGTTCTCAAAACGTCCTTTCACTGATGGCGTGATGCTGTCTTACATGAGACCTACTGCTCACTTCTCTTGCAGATACTACGGTGAAAGTGCCTTTGACAAAGGCTAGTGTTGCGCAGGACAAAGAGTATGCCAAGGAACACTCTGTTTTGAAGTTTTTGTGTCAGTGTGGAATTGTGATGTGTCATATTTATCTTTCTCATGTGTGTACATTCATTGACGATAACCCTATTCCAGGAGATGACAGCAGTGACAAACCTGAAATATGCCAAGATGGCCAATGCTAAGAAGGCACAAAAGTGTTTGTGCAATAGGAATCTGACCCACGTATGTATAACATCTTGTTTCTACAAGATGCTACCTTTTTTTTTTTTAATCCTGAGGCAGTCAGTCAAATCAAAAGTTGCTTGTTCTCGTGTCAAGATATTAATGTAAGATGGTTCTAGCATCAGTACAGCAAATGTGACGTACTAAATTGTATTCAGTGTGATAACTGTTTGTTGTTGTGTGTTATTATCATTTTTTTATTAATTTCCAGGATTCATTTAGAATGTGCACTTAAATCAAAAGAGGAATTGAACGAAGACAAATACCAAAATCAGTGATCTTCTGATCTTTGTCGGAGGTTCTTCAGAACGAGTAATCGAAGATGAAATTTATTTATTGTTTCTTTCAAGCTTGAGAAAGAAAGTAATACTGGAAAAAAAAGGTATGTAGAACATAAATCTTCTCCCACTGACAATAATGTAAATTGCGGACTGTACTCCTTTGAAAAGATATTTCTTCCTGCTGTACTAAATGTAGGCGTCACGATGTTTTGAATGGTAGTACAAACCATTTTTGTATGGAATAAAAGTATTCAGCATGCTATTGTGCTATTAAAAAGATGTAAGGAATCCCGATGCAACAAAATTCCCCCCTGAAAGTGCTTGCTATTCATATTGAATGTCATTTTTTAATGTGAAGTATAAGTCTGCTTTCATGGGTTCCTCTGTAATGCAGTACAAATACTTTTCCCATTTGGCCTTGTAATTCAGTGGCACAGGTTGAAAGAATGTTATATTGACAGAATTGCCACATTTGTTCATATCTTATACTTTGACTCGGGAAAAAGATGTGTGAAGGTGATTTTTCTTTCCTTCAGAATTCGACACTGAGTAATAACTTGAATGCATTGACTAATGAGGTACCACTCCTCATACATTGCACCAAAACATTATATGGTGTATGCTTCTGTACATTTTCTATCATCATAGGATAACCTGATATGTGGGCAGGTGCTGTTCAACAATATTTCATTGAGAACATGAAATTCAAACATACATCGTACATGTACCTCTCAAATTTTTGAAAGTGTCAGAACCTGTTGACATGAAAAGAATTTCATTCGGGAAGAAAAAGTGAATTGGCTTCTTGTAGTGTCATTATTTCGAGTTGCAAATGGTACTGACATATATTTTTGCTGTGGATCAGAAATAATCGTGTGAAACAACCATATTCTTTCAGTCAACTGCAGATGATATCTCTCCCGCCCCCTTGAATATTTCCAGAACTGTTAAATTGTATATGTATTATGTTTTACAGAGTTGGCAATTCTTTACATCTACTTCATCACAGAAAAAGAAAAAGAAAAAGATGCTGCAATCAGGACTCGTTTAGATTATAAAGTTTAATGGATGATTTTGGACATGTAATATGAAATTGTACCAGCACCTGTAATGTGATGAGGTTTATCTTTGCATTATGTATCCATACCCTCACTGTAGTCAAGTAGCAAATATGGATATTCCTACAAGATCAAGACAAAATCATAGGTTTAAAAGAGTGCAAATGTGTGATGTCTATTCAGAATGAGTGACAAATTTACTGGTTATCATTTCTTTTCTGCAAAGGAAATATTACTTCAGAATGACAAGGTTTTACTGGTTTGTGCTTCCAGTGTCTATCAAGGTTTTGTGCACTAAACAGATTGTCATACCAATTCTTTTTTCACATGATGGTGTTGTGTTTTGTTTGAAGGTTATGTGTTATCGTGTCAATGTCATAATGTTTACATTATGTTTCAGGGGAGGTGAGTGCACTTCCGTTGAGCACGACCAATGTACACCATGGACGAAGAAAGACGTGTTTACTGTGTTTCCTGTAAGATATTTTCTTTTACATTCATTCAATCCATTGATTGCTGTTGTTTTCATTGCCAGTGTGATGAGTTGTACCACTTTTACTTTCCACCTTCATGCGTCTACTCAACACGCACAAAACATGCACATACTGTGCTGGTATGTGAAAAGAGATAAGAGCAAAGTTAATGAATAGAGCTGTTATTTGCAAACCAGCATTTGCACACTCTCTATCCATTTCCTAATGGTTATTGTCATCTGAAAAGCAGCTGTTAAGTTTGCAAGTCAAACTGCCTTCAAGTCCTTGAAATGGGAAACTTTGTGACCCATGTCCCCATGTCTTGTAAAGCCAAAGGAAATACAAAAATTGGTATCCCAAAGGGACGAATTGATGTGAGTATTGCATAGCATTACATAACAATTTGTACTTGTCAGAGCCCTTGTTTGCCAATGATAAATTAAGCTATTCCAGCAATCTTATGCACTTCCAAGTTTGCCAGTAGCCCAAAATGACGGTTTTCAAGAAGATGTGTTAATTTCAAAGCCACACAGAGCATAATTTACTGTTCAAGGGTACCCATGATGCTTTGCAGTCAAGTGATCTGCTACATGTACCCACATGTATACATTTACAATTGTTGTGTATTTGTGTAAGAAGACAGTTCTTTTTCCCATCTGTGTTTTCCTTTTTCATTGACAAATGTACTTTTTTTTGGTACAGTTTTCTATGCATCGATGTACATTTGGCTGGCAGTTGTCGTACTGTGGCACTGTGAAGTGTGTTTGAACGGAATGTGCCCTTTTTAACGAAAGTTATCATCAGATCAAAGAGAACAACATCACTTCAGATAACTCTTATCAGTGTTAGTCATGTGTATAGATTTCAATAGCTCCTAGAAATGATTGGCAGGTCATCGCTATTGTTATCAAAGAAATGATTGAGGAAGAGCAAGAAATGACAATATTTTCAAATACTGTATGATTCGAATGTGTTTTTGTTTGTTAACCTTAAGTATTGTGTAGGCAGTTAAAAACACGTCTCACAGTATAAATAGAAGTATTTGATGTACAATTGTTGTTACCTGCTTGAAAACTGATGCCAGATAGCTGGTTAATGTTAAAGCCACAATTGTGCACTTGTAAATAATTAAAGTAAATATCTAAATTAAAACATTTCCTATGAAAATGCAAAATCCTTGTGTGAATACCTCATTTGTTTTTGCGAGCTCATCCTGAAATCTGTCAACAAAGGAGATACTGCATGAAGATGTTTGATGTGGATCATATGGGAAAATAATTCATGCATATCATATGTGAACATGAGTTGACATGTCAATACATTACATGTACTTACCATATATATATATGAGTATACATATACAATGTATATATATTTATATATGTACAACAGTATGTATGTATATATACATATATATATATATATATATATAATGTATTGCAGAGCGCAAGACAGATGGTATAGATATATTTATGTATATATATATATATATATATATATGTACATATATATATATATAATACACTGTACATATATATACAAGTATATATATATATATATATATGTATATATACATATATATTGTACATTGAGTGTGTGCGAATGAATAAACAAAAAGATCTACGATTTGTAGTTTCAACTAATGTCTTCAGGTCACATTCAAAGCTATTGCAATACACACAAATTTGTCGAACAAGGATTTTATAAGTTCTATTTTTCCAAAGAGTGTGAAATTTCTCCCTTTCCATAAAATCTCAGAATTGTATTCTATGCACTTTTATGTCCAATTTAAGTATTTTGTATCTTTTTGTTTGTTGTTATCGTAAATGCCAAGATATTTCACCGGGTCTGTTGACCACGTCGAATCATTTAAATTTTTAGTTTGGTAAGGTATTGATATTGCATTAGCTTTACATACAAATTATCATATATATATATATATATATATATACAATGTATATTTATTATATATATATTTTTCTAAATATATATGCTGTATATATATACAGGGCGTATCAAAAAAAAGTTACACTTTTGAAAAAATTGTTTAAATTACATTTCAAAATATTTGGAAGATTTTTCCATATTTATGGATACCCAGTAGTCTCATCTATCAAGTGCAATCAACAAAACAAATTTTTTTTCACGCTTGGCTGAACACTGATGCTCTTTGTCCAGAGTGTGAAAAATGGCTTGTGCCAAATTGAAAGAAGATGGAAAATTCAGCCAGCAGTCCAAATAAGTGTTGTCATTCAAACAAATTGCTCTTTTGCTCACAGTTTTGATTATGTTATGATAGTTTAGGAATTTTCTGGAGATTTTCTGTCACGTTTGAAATGATTCCATTGTATTGTGGAAGGTTGATTAAAAACATCAAGATCTTTTAAGCACAGTTATCACAAATCACGCACACACATATCGAACCCACATGACAGTCACTCAGTCAAGAAGAAAAGTACAAAATTAATGCATCCTCAGATCAGTTTCAATCAATACAATCAATCCAATCAATCAATCCAATCAATCAATCAATCAATCATTCAATCAATCAATTAATCATTCATTTAATCAATCAATCAGTCAGCCAGTCACAATTGTATGCATGTTTAAAGTGACAGATCGACATAGGGAAATTATGCATCCTCAGATCATTCAATCAATACAATCAATCAATCAATCAATCAATCAATCAATCAATAATTCATTCAATCAATTATTCAATCAATCAATCAATCAATCAATCAGTCAGTCACAATTGTATATGCATGTTTAAAGTGACAGATCGATATAGGGAATAATTAATTATCACACCCCCCCCCCCCCCCCCGGTGGCTTAAAGGCTCGGTTTTCTGTTTTGTTCAGGTTTAGGGTACTGTATTTTGTTCATTCCAAAATGGCCACTGCTCACTGCTCTCTTCCCTTGTTGTTTGGTACTGATGTGTCCGTGTATTGTGAAAACTGTGCTTTGAAGTAATTACATACTCCAATTCTCACCAATTAATTTACAAATGAAATCATTTAGATTACGATAAAGCTGACCAAAAAAAAAATCTAAGACTATCATTATGTAATCAAAGCTTTAAGCAAAATAGCAATTTGTTTGAATGAGAACTCTTTCAATTTGGCGCAAGTCATTTTTCACACTCTGGACAAAGAGCGTCAGTGTTCAGCCAAGCGTGAACAAAAATTAGTTTTGTTGATTGCACTTGATAGATGAGACTATTGGGCATCCATAAATATGAAGAAATCTTCCAAATATTTTGAAATGTAATTTAGACAATTTTTTCAAAAGTGTAACGTGGTTTGTTTGTTTTTTTTTTATACGCCCTGTATATATACATACATACATCATACATATTATAATTCAATGAATTCCGGGCCTGCCATACAAAGTGCAACCAAACTTCCTTACAGCGTCAAGAGCAATGTTATAAGATTCAACAATATTAACAAAACGATATGACATCGACATCTGGGGCCACACAATTGGGATACATGTATCTTAATTTTAAGATTTTCCGAATTTTCATCAACAGTGTTCGGTAGTTTGACACCATATATGTTTGTTTTGTTTTACCTTACTTGTCGAAACATCTGCTACACCGTGTACTAATTGAGATGATAAGGCCGATAGAGGGCAGCTTTGTATCACACCTTTTTATACAATTGTTTGATTTTTAAGTCTTTGGTAACCCAACCATGATTTATCGTATACTGCCTGTCGCATTACCATACAGCAGTTAATTCCATTTTATGAAAGATTAACTTACAATGGAGCCACGAAAATATATGATTTTACATTGTCAAGCTCTTTCTCGAAATCTTATAGAAGGCCCTTTTCTCCCTTATAAATAAAATCTGTACACATTGTTTCTGGGTCACTGAAAGTTCATTTTGACAAAAGCTTCCTTTAGGACTATCGATCAAAATATGTCGAATATCATCTTAAAACATTTGTGAAATTTAACTTATAAACCATAACTTCCTGTGTTTTTATTGTTTGACATAGATAGTAATGCAGTATTCTTCTATCTTTCATGTAAATTTGCGTCATCTTCAGACAATATCGAAGTCAACGTTTTGTATGAGTGTATCTCACATAATGATGTATTTCTTTTGAGTGAATGTCATTCCGAATAGTATTCGTTTTGATTTGCTGACATTTAATAATCCTCCCAGATGTTTAAGATGATCCGATTGTAGATTGCTTGTTGTTCCAAAAACGAAGAAATCATGGGGGGATCCGTCATTTGCACATGCTGGACCTTATACCTGTGGAATCAGTTGCCTCAAGCTATCCGTTACATTTCGAATGATGACTCCTTTAAAGTTGCCCTTAAGACTAAATTGTTCGTAACCGTTTTCCAGTCGAATTGTATAATACGATTTTTTTTTCATCATCCTTATTGTGTCATTCATTTTCATGTGCATGTTTGTGTAATGATTTTTGTACTACTTTGCCTCTGCGCCTTGAGCACGTTAGTTATGTGGAATTGGCGCATTATAAGTGCCCTGTATTATTATTATCATTATTAAGTAAAGAATCGTTAAATTAACAAATGTCTTTTCTTCGTAGAGTTTCAGAGCATGTAAGTTTAAACGAAGTGCATTTTTGGTCACACGTCAAAATTGGTCATAATGACAGTCAAATAAACATAATGAACATACCTTTTTCAGCATTAGCCAATAATACAATCGACAGTAATAACCAGAGATGTTTGTCTCCGAGTTAACTGCTTAGTATTCGGGTATTTTTCTTCGTTGTTATTTTTGTTTTGTTTTGCTGTATATAATTTCAGTTTTCGAACCAAACATTAAAATCTACATGATTATGGCGCAGTTTATAGGTAACGATTATCGGATATAGGCATAATAAACGCAACAGAAACCTGCTTTAGTAAATAAAGACCCCATCTTCTTCTTTGTGTTTTTTTTTTCAACCAAGTGAATATCACTGACGAAATGCTATTTTTCATAAACTTGATGTAGTTGGTGCATGCATATTGACTACAAAAAAAAAAAAAAAAACTAATTTCACAATATAACATACGAATACTAGTGACACTCCACCTTCATTGGCACGAGACATTATTTTACTTCAGTGTATTTAGGTTTAACCGCAGTTAGGACTTCTTTTGAACGATTCGTAAACCATGTTTAAATAAAATCAGTTTAGGTGTCGCGCTTCCCGTAAGGGAATTTCTATTCATTAATTTATTTCGTGTCATACTTCTGAAACTTTAACCACTAACAAAATTGGTCACAATTAATCACATATTCCACTCACATTCATTGATATATAAAAATGGAGGAAAGTATACGTGCTACGCATGTTGATCGATTCGTTTTGTCAGGAGCGGTCACGTATAAACAATATCTATTATTTCTTTTCACTTTTTAGGATCCGTATGTTTCCTTTCCGCTTTCGTTTCGGTGGATATTTTGTGTTTTTGTCTTTGCTTTTGTTTATTTGTCTATAATGGGTGGTGCTGGTGCTTCTTATGGAAGAAAGGTAGCTGAAGATCATCCTTGCGTCACTCTCGGCAAAGACTGATTTGTCTGTGCACTCTCCCTCTGCAGGATCGATTTATAGAGTTGTTTTGATCCTTATTATTTGCGAGCGTGTGTGTCCGCAGATATTGGGTCATTTGTGCTTGTTTGCGCGGCAATTGAAGTGCTCGTGGTGAATGATAAATTCCCATCAGCTGGGCCATCATTATCTTTTCTATTATCAATATCATTATTGTTGTCATTATTTTCATTTCTATTATTATTATCGTTATTATTATTATTATTATTATTATTATTATCATTATTATCATTATCATCATTACATATGCTTTGATACGTCTGATACGTCTGATAACATTTGGTTGACTCTCACTTTCACTTTGTTGTCTCCTCTTGGTATACACCTTAGTAGGGCTTGCTGCTTCTCAGCCCCCCCCCCCCCCCCATGCTGTTGCTATTTCACTCTTTTCCTTTCTTTATCCCTCTCTTGTTCCCTATCTTGTTTGATGTTGCCTCCCTATTCATCCTTAAATCCTTCACAGGTTGCCCCCGTGGTCCTCGGGATCATTACTGACCCTCCTCTGCCTTTTGTTTGTCCACCCTCCCGCTCTAATCCCCCTCCCTTTACCTGTTGGGCTACTTGCCCATGACCCCCTACCCTCCCCTTTTGTTTTCTTTGTTCTGTGTCCTTAGCCAGTCCCTACTGTTCTTGTTGTGTGAAGTCCTTATATTATGTGATTGCCTTCTCTGCCTGTCTGGCATTTTGTCTCTGATGAAGATTCTGTTCGGATCGAAAGCTCAGGCCCCTTTTGACTCCATTCTATTCAAGACTCGTAATATTGCTGAGTTTGATGCATATTAACTTTGAACGTGATGGCTTCACAACGTTTGCTTCTCTCATTGGGACTTCTGGAAAGTAAATGATTTTTGTGTCATTCCAAGATGTCAATGGCTATTGTGAATGATTATCACCGTTAAGAAACGAGGTTTTTGAGAACGTCAACACAGCAACAACGACAACAAAGGGGGAGAGAATTTGCGAGAGAAAGAATAATGCGAGGATCTCTTTTTTTTTTCAGATGTATATTAGTGGGGCAGATATGTGAAAAAGATGCTCACAACCGGCGGAAAGTATGAAATTTTACATATAGGGGTATTTTGAGGCGCTGATTTAAAAAATTGCCGGATTCAAGAGATCTGGCCACGGGGTCGGCCGCCATTTTGAATTCCATTATGGCCGCCGTCAAAGATCCCTATCTTCAGTTCTGAATGACATTAGCCATTGGAATTTGATACATAAAAGCATGGTGATATGATGACTTCAATAACGGACTTATTTGATATGTCTGACAAGCTGCACGGCAGCCAATTTGAATTTTACATTGTGACGTAAGTGAAAGGTGCATTATGCTTCCTTTTTGCTGCACTTTTTGACATGCCCGTGAATGTTAGTAGTGATGTTTGTCTTTGTAGCCACATTGGAATTCAAAATAGCAGGCATTGCGTTTGTCAGACATATCACATCAGTTAATATTTTAACTCAGTATGTTTAAATACTTGTTTACACCTAATTTCAGCGTCACTCACCACTTAGAAATCGAGATAGGGATTTTGAATATTTCGTCGAGGCGGCCATATTGGAATTCAAAATGGCGGCCATTCGATGTTTGTCAGACACTCCAAATCAATCTGTCATCAAAGTCAATGTGTCAAAACGCTCATGTGTACCAGATTTTGGTGCAACAGGTCATTCAGAACTGAAGATAGGAATCTTTGAATTTGTCTTGTGATGGCGGCCATATTGGAATTCAAAATGGCGGCCGACCCCGTGGTCAGATCTCTTGGATCCGGCAATATTTGAAATCAGCGCCCCAAAATATCCCTATATGCAAAATTTCAACTTTCCGCCGGATGTGAGCATTTCGAGCAATTTTTGCTTCGGGCTGATATTGTGGCCAGAAAATGGACATACATGTATTTTGGCCATGCTACCAGACATCACTGCCTTCAAAAAACAATCACCCAGGGAATGGTTGAGGGAAAACGTAAAAGAGGAAGACCTGCAGCAAGCTGGCTTGATGACATCAAACAGGTGACTGATGGAGCAAGCATTACAGGGCTCACACCTGTAAATAAAATGGAATGTCCCAGACCCCTTCACAAATTCGTACCTAAGCTACCAAAATAAATGAAGAAAAATTAATTAAAAATCAATGATGCAGTTTGGCAAAAAAACTGAATAGCTGATGAGTATGAATTCCTCTACAAACTGCACTTTGGTTGGAAGATGAAAGCTTTTCTGATGGAATC
This sequence comes from Diadema antillarum, assembly GCF_040938485.1. NCBI lineage: Eukaryota > Metazoa > Echinodermata > Echinoidea > Diadematoida > Diadematidae > Diadema > Diadema antillarum. Next base: position 152,191 of record NW_027272120.1, on the reverse strand, counting down.
TGAGGGGACTATATTTCATTGGCTGCATGTATAGAAAAAAAAAGGTGATTTTTTGAGTGAAAAGAACTCGTAGTCTGGCTTTGCGGACCCTTGGACAGAATTTGAGCCGAAGAACCCACCCTGGAAATTTGATGGATGAAAAGGTATATCTCACTTATCCAGGTTAGTGAAGATGAAACACTTCATTTCTCCCAGCTATTTTACAGAATTTTTTGAAATTTGAATTTTAACATACGTCTCTATGGGGAATTATTTACCCATGTGAGCCCTGCAGAGGCTACTAGAGCTGCCGCTGACCGCAGACGATGGCGTTCTCTCATCCGAGCCACACCTGCATAAAAATTTGTATGCTCCGTGATTAGAGAGAGAGAGAGAGAGAGAGAAACCACCGTTGACAGATTTGTGTCAATACACTCGCACTTCCCCGGGGAAGTCGGCGCTTGTAGCGCATGTAACAACACGTGCACGCACCTACATTATACAGATGTATGGAATAGATAAGGGGGAAAATACATGTAAATTTGAGTTGTTTTTACCTGACGAAAGTGTGGCATAAACAACAGATCAGTGGTTTAGCGATGTGAGTCTAAAAATAGGAAAGGCATAACAGTCACATATTCAGACACGTTTAATGATTTAAAAAAGAAAGAGACAAAACATTTGCATTTTTCATATCTCTAAGCCATATATAGGCCTCATTGTGCTTTTTGTTTTGTTTTTGTTTTTGTTTTTGTTTTTGAAAAAATACCGAAAATCAAAACAGTCACACGAAATAAGGAACAGAAGTACCAAATTAGGCACAATTACAATTATTTCAATTTTCATAAAACAAAAAGTAGTGGGACAAAATAAAGAAACCACTAGACCTATATTATAGGCCTATATGATAAGTTATGGTCCAAAAATCGTGCTGAGAGAAGGGAAGGAGACAGGGAGAGAGAAAGGAGGAAATGTGCGAACAAAATCTGCAGAATCATGACATTAATAGAGAGAAAGTCATTACAAAGAGTATGGATACATTGGTGCTGTTGATTGTAAATTTTCAGCGATGGGACATGAACAGGGACCTTTTCAACAACAAAAAAATGCAGCAAAATGCATAGCCATCTTGCAGAATGCTGAAATCGATCCTGTGGCTATTTGACGTAACTGTATACTACTCGGGACTCCATCAAAAGTATACGCTCTAGTTGAAGACTATGATATTGATATAAATATGTAGGTCGGTCGTAATTTCTGCAATAATGATTAAGATTCACAAATCAAGTGGATTGGCAAGGGTTCAATCGTTATTTGTTGCCGTATCCTCGTGTACACGCAGCTGATGCGCGTCATTTTATTTTCTGTCCGAATGCACCAAATTAGCTGACATATTTTATTATATATATATTGAACATTGATCGAGCTCATTATACAAGCCCGTGTTTTCCGCAAAATATCGCCGGAGGCATACTTTGCTCAAATTTATAAAAAAAAGAAGAAGCTAGGTACATTGAACTTGACGCATTTCTTTTGTGTGTGGGTGTGTATGTTCAATTTCAACCAAAAACAAAAAACAAAAAACAAAAACCCAACAACAACACGAAAGCAGTTGATGGATCAAACGAAAACTGATTCCGCAGTTAGTGTACACAGACGGTTCGAGATGAAAATTATGTTTAAAATCGTTTTATTTGATTGTGATCAAGTTTTATCAGAAAAAAAAATGGTAAGGAATCAATCCATGATTTTCCGTTGTGCAGTTATATGAATATTATGTAGGCATGCATGTATATATATATATATATATATATATATATATATATATATATATATATATATATATATATATATTAATCCAACTTTGGAGACTTAGATTTCTACTAGGACTTATATTTTGTCGTTTTTTACAAAGTTTGTACGTAATGGTAGTGAGGAAAGGAGAATTCTTCTTTCCATTGGTAGGCCTACTTAATCGTGTTGACAAAAGTTGTCATGCATGACTGCCATGAGCACATTAACTTTAACGTGCCAGTTGCATTTTATCGAAGTTGGATTGTTATTACGAAGGAACACTGAATGTCTTACTGAATTGGATGAGATCTGTCGATGAGAGTGATCAACTTAACAAACCAGCCTGCATGACTGCAGGCATGCATGTGTTTAGGGTTTCCTTTTACCTTTTATGGTTCATAACCTTCGCTATGACCTCCTGTCTGATATCATGGACCTACACGTCATGCTAACACAAAAGGCCAACCCACACAGGCATCTTTCTCTCTGTTCATGATTCAAGACACTGTCCCTGCGAGTTATGTCTTGAATATGAACAAAAAAAATTGGACTATGTGAAGAAGAAGAGTTCTCCTTCCCTCACATCAGGGAGGTGAGAGGTCTCACCTCCCTGCTCACATCCAACAAAAGCCTATACTTGCATCGTATGTCACAACTCCCTCCACTTTTTTTTTCTTCTCTTCCTTCCTCACCTCCTTTTTTTTCTCATCTCAGCCCATCATTTTGCAATACACTGTACAGTATATCATTTTCACTCATCTGCATTTTTTTTTTTTTTTTGGGGGGGGGGGGGGGGGGGGGCTTGTTTAACAAGCTCTGCTTTTCAAGGTCCCACCAGGCCAGGGAGGTGATCTGGTAATATCAAGGAGGTTCGAGAAATGGAGTCACATGATCCCATGCTCGAAGCCGCCGCTCAAAAACATTTGAAGCATGTGTAAACTGGATCTGCCGCTCAGATGCGAAGACAACTGACTCGTGTCTCATTGCATAATCACCAGCCACTTTCCAATGAAGATATATGTCTTTGTGATGGTAATTACTTTTCGCTATCCCTACTTATAGAAATTGCTCAATATATTGCTGAAATAGATAACTCGACTGTACGTGTCTGACATACTAATTTATAAAGAACTATTGGCCTACTTGAAGATGATACCATATTAGTTTCATTTGGCGGAAATAATTAGAAAATTGATAAAACCGGCTTTCCATGAGGGCAAAATTTCAAACACTTTCACAAAATACAGCTCAGATTTACACTTTTGCACATATTTTCGAACGGAATTGACTTTTGCTTTATATGCTTTATCATTAGGTGAAATTTCATTGCATTTGTATAAACGAGCAGCATATACCCGATATTATGTTATTAGCATTAAAAATGAATCTTCAGATTGCTCAGAAAGATGGCGGCTTCAAGCATCGATCATCAAAGGCACAAATGCACCTGTGGAATTCTTTTGTCCATCCATAGAAAACTGGCAGCTGATTGAATAATTGCAGTCAGTTGTAACTCCATCTCTCGAACCTCCTTGGTAATACCATGGAGCTACCATTTGGTAGCTCCATGGTAATACCACCTCCTGGTACCACATAACATGTCCCCATGAGGGGTTTGTGTTTATTCATGAAAATACATTGACAATTATGAAATATAAGTAGGGTTCCTATTCATACACGTAGTAGCCCCCTAGAGTTGGATTACATTTTGTTTTGTTTTGTTTTTGTTTTTGTTTTTGTTTTGTTTTGTTTTTTTGCTCCCCCCCCCCCCCCCCCCCCTTGCTTGTTTGTTTGGTCCCCCACCGGGTTCGCCCACCCTCCTGATTACGGTACACGTGTTTTGTGCAGTGGTTCCGTTCCAGTGGTGTGTTCTGGTGTCGATCTGAGCCGGCGGGCGAATGCAGAACGCGAAGAATCAAGACACGCAGAATGCAGTCGACCAATCCAGCAAGTAAAGCGGTAATACAGTCCACGCGTTCAACGTGTGTGAAAGTGGATGGATTTGGGCCGCTGACTGGGGACCCCAGGTGCTATCATTCATTTGATGCTGTGAAGGTGAAAGTATTCTCATAAGACACAGTTCGTTACATACTCGAAAGAATATCTAGATCTATGATTTATCCAAACCACGTGTTTCTAGTGATGTAACTGCTTTGTCAATCCCAAACTTTTAAGGCAGTCATTAGTGTAGTCCCATAAGTTGAAAAATATGTTTGTAATGATGTGATGTAGAACTTTCATACTAGAAAGGGGGTATGGAGAGAAAATTTGCGCAGTCACTAGGGTCATTGTAGGTAATGTGGGTATAGACATCGGCCCTAGACATCTACTGTGAATTTCCGATGAATTTAAGCGGGTAGACTTCAGGCTGGGGAAAGAGTTCCATATGCACCCCCATACTGCATGCACCTGGGGCGCGGGGTCCGCAAATAATTTACTCTAGTCTAGCAGTGCAGTAGCATACACAGAGTCGCAGATCAATGACGTTGTCATTACCCTACCCTAACCCTCAAGCAAGGCTTAACCCTAACCCTGGGGTGCTCCTTCACATAGTTATACTGTGGTAAAGATGTGCCATGGCTTTTCTCCAGACAAGGCTTAGAAAAATGAGATGCACTAGAGTAACTGCGTCAGTAAGCGGCCGTGCAGCCGTTCGCGGCAGGTACAACATACACAGTAATATACAGCTAAACACAGCATTGCACTGTTACATGCACACTACACATATACTAACAATCAACAAAAACCAACCGATAAAATGGGCACGATCTCTGACGAAAGTGAAAATTTCTCACCTAAATGACAACATATCGCATCCAAAATGAAATTTTCGGTACTTCTTAACATAACAATTAAGAAATAATGGTCCAAGAAACTTGATTTTTTGTCGTTTTCCCGATGCTCATGGATTTTGAAAACATATCCTCACATAAAATAGAACTTTCGCGAGCCGACGTGGGCCGCCATTTGTTCGGAAAGTGGATGTTGCCATCGAAAAAATTCAGAAAAACACGAGAAAGACATCAACAACACCGCCATAATTGTGATCTTGTTTGCGGCTAATGCATGTGCGCCTGCTATTTTCACGTGCTTTCGCAATGGGAATTTGCGCTTACGCAATGTTCGCGAGACATGTGAAGGCGTTCAGCTAAAGATCGCGGAGCACGCGCGTTTTGCATAGGGATTGTACATCGTGCCGCAAGCAGAAATACTATGTCGCATTATCGCCCTTATCGGCGAAAATTGTGCCGGGTTTTGCCCAGGTAAATCATGAAAACTGCGTTGGTCTATGATAAATTTCTTTCATGAAAACAATTGCGTTAATGAATAATCTTGTCTATGATATATGAAATGGTTGAAAATAATTTGCCTGATTTGTTTACAAGTTGGAAAAACCCTTAACAATGCTTAAACTGCCGCAAACGGGATATTTTACTCTAGACCTAGTCTAGCTTGCTTGGCACTGATCAGTGGTGCCAGATGGCGAGATGCATGGTACAGTTTGGAGGCTGGGCTAGCAGTCCGGAAGTCTTGGGTTCGAATCCCGATGGAATCCCATGTTCTTTGCTCATTTTTCCACTAATAAATTATAATCATCATGGTCAGTTTGCCTCTGTTTGCATTTATTACAATATATATGTAGCAGTAAGAAATATATATACCAATGTGGGAGAACAGATATCCTGTGATCAGTGTGGACACACTGTATAGTGATAGGAGAGCTACCTGTACCAGGCAGCTTGGGCACTTATCAAGCGTTGTCAGCTAGCTTCATCACCTCCATCTCTAAAGTTCATGTTGGTCTCAGTATTTACATTTATGGTCATGTCTGTGAGATTTTGAATTATGTAATTCAGTGGTTTAGCTTTTATTTAGTCTGAAACCCTTATTTGTCCTTACTTTGGCAAACAGTAATTCATGGCCTAGGGTCTGCTCATAGTCATAGTCATATCATTTGTTACGACGACTTCGAAAACAAGACCGATTTTTGATCTCGCAGTTTTTAAATGCAGGCAAATATTTGACTCAGTTGCAGGCAACAAAACTGTGAAACCTCATTGATCAAATTGGCAATTACCAGTGAAGGAGACGACTGAGGATAAGAAATGTACACTGTTAAATTAAGAAAATTGGATGGTAGATAAGTGCTGATGTGAAATAAGCAAGCACCAAGATTCTCTTTTGATAAATCAGTTTTTACATCTGAGTGACAACCAATCAAGAGCCATCATTCAGTTGTCTGTATGAAATGGAAAGTATGGGAACTATGTCACAATTCTTTAAGTAATGGAACGAAGCAGTTTGTGTCATATGTGAACATGATTTATTGTTTGTATGCGTGCTAAACCCTTTTTTATTTCATCAGATATGTCTGGTACAATTAGATATTTGACAATAAGCTTCTCTTCTCTCTCTTCAATAAACCAGGCCTGCAGCAGTATGGCAGCCAATTTCTTTGATCTGTTGGGGATGCCCCCCGATGCCCAACTTGGGGTGATCGTCAGGGGTGCTGTTGCCAAGGCTACCCACATTGTCCAGTCTGGGTCTCACCAGGATGCAGCTGAGCTGATCGGCTTCTGCTCTCACATGTTCCAAAGGAATCCAGAGCTCGTCGAGACAGGGGAGGTTCTAGACTTTGTCAAGCTCTTGTGTTTTCCAGTGACTCGAGCCTGGGTGAGGGACAGTGGCCGTGGCAATAAGGATGCTGGTGAAGGGCATGTTTTCCAAGCAGTTTGTGAGTTTTTAGCTATGTGTGTGGCTTCTCCATTTAGACTACATCAGCCGGAAGTAGGTGACGTTGTGATGACAAAGTGCAGAGAGAGTCTCTTGCACTATAGGTATGTAATTTTCTTCTCTGTTTCATTCGATACATGTATGTCCTTGCAAGTCAAATATTCATAGATATTTGGGGGAAATTCTTAGAGTGTAGGGAACATTCTTGGAGGACAGAGATATATGCTTTCAAGTCTTCAACAAGTAACTTTGACATAAAGCATGTAGATTAATACTATTAGAATGGACATTTTTGTGCTAATGATATTAAGCATGGGACCAATCTTGTTGATTTTTTTTAAAGTAACATAAAAGTAAAATTTGTTATTGGCTTTTGTGGACAAGATGTTGGCACATATTTCATGCTAAAGTATTACACATAATTAGTGTATGAATTTTACAAAAGCTTAATGCTAAATTCATTATATAATTTGGCTATTGAACATCTGTATGTCTCTGTTGATAGTGGGGTAGTGACTGATTTTCACACTTGTGCAATGTTATAACACAGTGGTCACTAGTAGGGTTGTACGTGTTACGCGTGCCCCGTGCAATGACATATTGGGATCCTTTCATTTCAGGGGAGAGCATCATGGTGGGAGTCACTCAAACCACGAGGAAGAGGATACTGGGCATAACATTTGTGATATGAGCATATCATCGACCCTGACTGTCCTCAGCAGGGTTGCAGAGCAGTTTGAGGGGGACAAAGGTCGAATGTGCGACAAGGACGCAGATTCGTGGAGGGACCTTTCAGACCTAATGCTGGACATGCTGGATGTAGCTGAACCATCTATGTGTGTGCAGCTGGCCCAGCTCGCAAACTCGTCCCTCAGCACGAGAGCAGGGAAAAGAACCAAAGAGGAAATGCGAGACTTAACGTGGAAGCAAGTTTTGAAGATGCATTTGCGAGCCAGAGATTACTCTGAGGAAATGAATGAAAACGTTTTCCTCCTCCTGTGCGCCCTGTCCGATGAATTTCTGCCATGCGCCAAGAATGGAAAACATGGCAAAAGCAGTGATTCGGATGCTGACAAGAACGTGCACACGTCAGACGCAAGACTCCTGAGGGACGCGACGTTTTGGGAACTGGTCCAAGTTGGGCTGGTCCACTCCAATCCCCTAACTCGCAAGCGTGCTGCGTACCTCTTGAAGCGAACTGTTGATGTGGCAGCGACTTGGAAAGCCCTCATTCCCACGGAGTGTGAGTCTGAACCCTCCCACCAACCCCTCTTTAGCTGGAATCCTTCCTCCAAAGACAAGCTCCTGAGACTCTGGCTGGAGTTTTTTCTGATATATGAAACACTTGATGAAGTGCAGGTATGGAACTTCACTCAACTTGGAAATTATACGCAGTTATTTTTTACCTAAATCATATTTTGATTGTTGCATACATATGTTTGATAAGATGTATTGTGTCATATTGCAGTTATCTCATGTTTTATGTGACCTGCCTGAGAAACAAATTGAATATGAATTCTCACAATTATTTCAATGAAGAAGAAAAGTTATGTTACCTCTTGTTGATAAAGATGTGATGGGAGATGTCCTTCTTCATGATAAACATCTCATTATATAGCCAAAGAAAAAAACGGAAGTGTTCATACAGTCGAGCCACTCATCTATTTTTTATGCTATGTACATGACACTTGCAAAGTGATCTGATTGCGTACAAAATAATCAGCACTCTATTCACATTTCATGTATGCTGATATGGATTATAAAATCTGTAAATCTTCAATTGAAATTCCTGTCATTACAATGCATCCCGTGGTACATGATTGTGTGTGCTTTGTGTGTGCGCACTCATAAAAACTTCTTCAAATGGGTATCAATGTCAGTATGTTGAATGAATTAAGTGAGCCTCTATATACAATGGCTGGTGCATCCTATTATTTTACAGGCCCTTAGCCAGGCCATCAAAGATTGTGGCAATATTAGACAAACATACCCTATGATTGTTGCCATAATTTTCGTAGATCCATGTTGTGACGCCGGTACTACCACGGATTGCCAACATAGCCAGAGCCACTTATGTCTCAAACATCAAAGGTATTGTGTCTGCAAATTCATCGTCCCCTTTGGAATATTTCTGATTCACTCAAAATACAAGAAATAATGATATACAAGTAGTATCTATTGAAATTTGTTGGTCTTCACAAAGTTAAGACGCTGATGATGGGATTTCTTTATGTGGCCATCAGATACTTCTAATGTAAGGCTGGTCAATCTGCATATTTTTTTCTCATGTCATAATTTACAAAGGTTGGCTGTACCATAGGTTAAAGTGTTGCTGTAAAGCCAGTTCTTTTCTTGGGCATTTTAATTTTGCGAATGCCACAAGAACCAATATTGCCAAAATTAAAATGCACAGGGAAGTTCTTGTCTACACTATAGTGCATTTGATGCCGATGGCAATTTGCAAAAATTTTGTACCATGAAAAAGGCCATGGGCTCCAATTTGTAAAAAATCTATGCCATGAACATTTCTTGCTTTCCAGTATTCCATGCTGTGTTCATGTTGCCAGTTTCTGAATCATCAAACCAAAACTAAATTTATATGGGTATTCCCAAAGTAAACCGGTACATTTCAGGGATGTTGGGTTATTTTCCGTTTCCACTGTTCATTACAAATACAATATGATCTTTCAAAACACTTTCATGAGATATAACTTTGCCCCAAAATTACTTCAAACTAGCAATCTATTAGACGTTTGTTAATATGAAATTTTGGGGCAAACGTCTGTAAAGCTGGACTGAAGTCTATGTTTTAACATGCAATAAGAAGGTCAAATAATAAAAGTTCATTGAAAATTTGTCGTTTTCAACTGAATGGCCTGATATTGACTAGAAAGGATAATAGCAGCCCTTAAGCTCTTTTTACACTATGTTTTATACCATTTCTAGACTTAGTGGTCAACATATGTTACTTGAACTGACCAAACTGTCACATTTTTGTCAGTTCCGACATCCCTTGAAAAGTACCCTTTTACTGTGGAAATACTGATATGTATTTTCATGTTTTCTTTTACTCAGAACACAATGCTGGGTGTACATTGCACTCCAGCTGGTTGTGCATTCTCTACCAGCGTTGCTTTGTCCATCAGAGCAAAACGGTGACAAGGCTTGGTGTTGCCAACTTCCTGGGCCTGGACCTTGAGCAAAGTTCCCTGCTTCGTCAAGATGGGGTCAAGGTAAAACTGATACCTCATCTGTAGTCTGACTAACTTTGGTACAGATTTTGATGCTGTTTGGTCGCATGTTTAGAGGGAAAGAAAAAAATATTTTCCATATACCTGCAGAAACTATAAATATTTGCTCTGAAATGGTCAGACATGCATAAGTAATGTGTGAAATGATACTGTAATAACACAATTTGAATTGGGTGATGACAAAAATGTGAAATATTAGTGAAAAAGGTGTGCAATAATGCAATCTCAGAGCATATCTGATCGTGGTTGGTGCTTAGTGTTTCATGATCAATTACTTATCAAACCATAGCAGTATCCATCAATTTTCTGTGCGAGAGTGAATTGCATGCAGCTTGTTGGGAAATACAATTGTATGGGCCCAATTGATCATCATGTGAACGTTCTACCTACCCACTACTGGGGGGTGTTTCATCAACGTTTGTCAGCGCTGACAACTGTCAGCACCGACAATTTCAGCAAAATCCTTGGTTTTGATTGGATGAGATGCTCTGGTCACTGATTGTTACTATGGTGATTGTCAGCGATGACAACTTTTAGTGCAGACAAACGTTGATGAAACACCTCCCTGAAGGGGGAGAGTGCTTCAGGAATACAAATCTTGTACACTGAATGAAACTGTTGTACCACTTTTGATGTCAAAATATTCCAGAACAGCTCATTATCCTGGCAAACCGTGTTAGCTAGGCAAGTTTCTCATGGTAGACCCTTTCGATGTATTGCAAGTAAATTCCAAGTGATGTAAGATTAATTTTGAGCCCTCCTAAGAACTATGTTTTACCTCTAATGCCAAATGAGCATTGTTGGTTTATCCCTGAGTGAACGACTTCTAATAAGAATGAGGAAAAGTACACGACTAATGGCATTTTTTAAAGGTTGACTTTTTTTAATGTCGACAGTGAAGTGTAAGATGCACAGGGTAGATTTTTAAGAATGTCAGATGGGGACTTTGAGAGAGTCTCCTTACTCTTGAGATTTTGTGTGGGAGGATGAAGGATGGTAAGTTGACTGAAGCAAAGGCTGCATTGATATCTGGCCGTGTCAAGGGAGTGTGTGTAGGAATAGTGTCTTAATAGTGTCATTGTCGGTGTTACAGTGTTGAGGTGTATGTTGATGTAGAAGAACTCGGTGTTCACAGATGTCTAACTCCATGTCCTGTGGTGTTACTCATATTATGTCTGTTAGCTTTCTCAGTGTGCCTTGAATGTTTGGTAATGTCTCAATTCTCTCTTTTTCTCTAATCATTAACCCATTGAAGATGAGTCCCGAATATTCTTGGGCAGGTGTCTATGGGAAATTTGTGTGCAGCAAAATCAACCTGTCCTCAATGGGACAATTTTTAAATTTTTTTGTTGAAATATTACTCTTCCTGTCTCAATAAGCATATCAAAGTGACTCTCACCTGAGTTTATAAAAGTACACGTTGCAAACTGCAGTAAAAAAAAAAAAATTATCAATCAGGACATGGCTGCGGTTTGCTGTAAACACCATCTTGACACTAGTTTGTGGTTCTTGTTCCTCCCCTCCTGGTAGTTCATTCTGGGCCCCCTGCTGAATGCCCTACACGAGGAGTACCTCTACACCAAGGCCCCGGAGGACACCCAAGGAGAACATCCTCCCATTGGCTTGGCCCTGACCAAGTTCATGTCGGCCTGCGTCTCCCAGCTGCCATTGGAGACCCATACAGGTGAGCCAAATCAAGGCCCAAGAGGCCAGCTTTGTGAGAAAATTATTGCAGTGTTTTTAATTGGCAATAACTGCTGTTGCCATGGCAACGACTTGGACACTCTTCACAACCAAGTGTTTGTTTCCCGGCTTCTGTTGATATTCTTTCAACAGCAGTTATTGGAACTTGTAGTTATGCCACTTATAACGAAACGGACCCAACTTCCATAATTTGAAAAAGAAAACTGTATGTTGACATGTGTCTTGCAGTAATCATGTGTATCATAAACTTTGTGCTATTTAATATGCTTCTGTGCCATTGGTCTCAAGTATTCAGTTTTGTGTTTATGTATCACTCAGTAATAGGTTGTTATTATTATGTTTAATTATTTTTTTTTTCAACTCTGAGTACTTGCTGCTTATGTATCTCACAAGGTGACTAAAAAGTCTTGTTATCATTATTGCTCTGGTAAGTTGTATGTAGATTTGAAAGTCGTTCCAGACAAATTTGTAAGAGTAGCAGAAAGTGCATTGCCATGGTAACAGTGCACCTTGCAGATATCCTTTCTTTTCTGGTTTTTTAAACAATTCAGAAAAAAAAAAAAATCGCACACACACTGACTGTGGTGTAAAGCTGCGCAAGACATGTTTTTCAAGAGTAACGGATGGTATGTTTCCATGGTAAGGGTAATGGCATTTTATTTTATTGTTTATCATTTTTGCCACTGTACCAGTTCAGAAGTTGTCACATGGGGGTACTAATTACCTTCTGTGATAGTCTAGTTTGAGGCTTACTGTCATCATGTAAGGCTGGACAATCCACAAACACACCCACGCAAATAATTGCCAGAAACAGACAAAAGAAAAGTGCAAGAAAGGGTTATTTTTGTTTAAACATGTTTACACCCTCATTGATGGTACCATAAGTGTCTTTAGCGACACCAAGGACGTTCAAGGGATTGGAATCACAACTGTCCTTATTCCACTTGAACCCATGGTCATTGCCGTCACTCAAAATATTTGAAGTATGTTCCAAACTGGATCTGCCTCATAAATAGGAAAATAATTGACTCGTGTCTCATTACATAATGACCAGACATTCTCTAAGGAAGATATGTCTTTCCGATGGTGATTACTTTTTCCCATCCGGACTCATGGAAGATGAGCAATGCATACATAACCGTAAAGACACAGGGGTGTGAAAATAGGAATTGCGCAAAGATTGACGATATAAAAATCAACACTACTTGACTAGGCATGTCCGGGCCCTAATCAGACGTATTGATTTTTAAAGAACTATGCCCGAAAATTATACCATAAAGTGCCAATTGTCAGAATTAAGCAGAAAAGTGATAACATGAACCTTAATGGAGGTTACAGATTCAAGCACTTTCACAACATTTAGGTCTGATCTACGACACTTTTGTAAATATTTCTGGATGGGATTGACTTTTGTTTTATATATTTTATCATAAGGAGAAATTTCCTTTCATATAATGTATAAACAAGCAAAATATACCTGATATCATATGAGAGTTCAAGATGAATCTTCCGATTGCTCAGAAAGATGGTGGCTTGAAACATCGAACACCAAAAACCACATGTGCCCCTGTGGAAATCTTTTATTCATCCATAGCACACTTACAGACTCTGTTTGAATAATTATAGCCTCTTGGAGCTCCAGCTCTTCAACCTCCCTGGTGACACTATTGAGTACGGATGGATCAACAATATGAGCTTACTGTATGCATGTTGCAACTGATGTAGAATACATGTATGAAATGAACGCAAGACAAGGAGCAGACTAGTACAGATTATGAAACAGTATTCCTTCACTGAAGGTGTGACTTCTAATTGCTTCTTTCGTCTTTTAGTTTGTGCCAAGATATCTTACTCTATTGTGTACTAGTATTTCTTTTCTATTGCTGCTATGATAAAACTTGTTTGAAAATAAAGCCTTCAGAAGGCAAGGGTTGTTTAAAGAGGAGGCAAGTTGATAAAAGCACAATGGTGATGGGTGATTAAAAAAATAGTAATTTTTATTTAGATATGATAATTCTTTTTTTCAAGGGTGGAGCACTTTCATTTGGAATTTGTGACTGAATAACTAATTGAACGAGTATTCAAATGCCTGGGTGTTTCCATTTCATTGTGACCACACCTGTTCAAGATATATGTATCTCACTCTATTGTGCCTTTCTTTTCTATTTCTCTTATAAAACCTGTTTGAAAATAAAGTCTTCAGAACACAAAGTTTCTTGAAAGAGGAGGAAAGTTAAAAAAAGAACAGTGGTGATAGTTGATTTAAAAAAACAGTAATGCATTATTTTATGATTATTCTTTTTTTCAAGGGTGGAGCACATTGATGTGGAATTCGAGACTGAATAACAAATTGAACAAGTATTCAAATGCCAGGGTGTTTCCATTTTATGGCGACCACATCTTTCCAAGAATTCTTCTCTCTCATGCTGATTTACCATCTGAACAAACTGATGATGTCTTCTTGATGAAAAAGGAAAAAAAATGCCTCCAAGCAAAAGCGAGGGTAGTGCTGTGACTAGATAAAGTCAAAATACAAAACAGGAGGAGGAAATGAGAATTGAGAGTTACGAAATAAGTGAGCTGAATAAAAGGTGTTTGTCTGCTGATGTGAAAAAAATACGAGTTCACCGCAGTTTGGCTCAGCCCTCTCCCCATACACTCACATGTCATGCCATGTGCTCGACGGATAGTAGGCTGAACACGTTGCACCACCCCTTGGAGAGCGTGGAGATGTGTGTACACAGTCTCTGGTCATGTGACCAGAGGGAAAGGAGTTGGGGATGACTGCTGACGGGATTTGTTTGTTTCCCGAGCACCACTCCATAACCAAGCACCACCCCACCCCCTTACCCTGCTTTCCCTGCTCTCCTATCATACTATAAATGAAAGCCATGCATATTATGCTGTGTATAAAGGACTCCTCGCAGACAATGTCATACTTCTTGAATGCTTGGTGGCCTTGTCATCTGTAGTAAATGAAAGATCAATTGATTTATGAGAATCAAAGTACCTAAACACTGCAAAGGCACAAAGTATAGATACCCACAGACTAATCTGGAAGTGAAAAATATTCAGTTGCTTTTTTTTAAAGCTGTACTCTGGACTTTGTGCCTTCTGGAGAAAAAACTCTGCAATTAAGGCATTTAATGTGCAAGAGATGGTATTGAATGCACTTTGAAATTTTATTGCCTGTTGAAAGTCTTCTCTTCTCAGGCAGTGTTTATTTTTGGCCTTTTATGAGAACGTTGACAAGATATATCAGTGCCATGGTGACAATGTACTTTTGTACTATTCATGCACATTGCGATAACAGTGTCTCAATGGGCATTGCCATAGCTGACATTTGTAACATTGCCAATATTTGGTTGTTGAGTAAAGAGAAATAATGATTTAAATGAAGACTATTATTATTGTCACTGATATTCTTGTTATAATACTGATAATCATAGTAATGATAATAACAATAGTAGTAGTAGTAAAGTAGTAGTAGTAGTAGTAGTAGTAGTAGTAGTAGTAGTAGTAGTAGTAGTAGTAAAGTAGTAGGAGTAGTAGTAGTAGTAGTAGTAGTAATAATAGTAGTAGTAATAATGATGATAATAATAGTAATAATAATAATAGTAATAATAATAATAATAACTATAACGTGTTGTAGCAGTAGTAGTAGTAGTAGTAGTAGTAGTAGTAATAATGATGATAATAATAATAATAATAATAATAATAATAACTATAACGTGTTGTAGCAGTAGTAGTAGTAGTAGTAGTAGTAGTAGTAGTAAACCAACATTATCATTGCAGGTAGATTTTTTTTCTTTTATATTATTGAATGTCATGTCATCATTATTTCACTTGGCAAATATGTAATATGTGTAACATATGAGATGTCAAGGATAAAGACTGTGAGACCTGTGTCAGTTTACTTTATACTAGTTGAATTTTATTTTTCAATTTTTGTCACCTGTCTAGGTTTCTTGGTTGATCTGCTGACGCTAATCTGTGAGCAGTCCTGGGGTCCAGTCACGATCTTGTTCATTGCCGAAGCCCTCGCCAACATTCCACAGTGCCCTGTCTGGGGAAAGACTTCACTCTTCATGTTGAAGTAAGAATAATTATTACATTATCATCACTGTTATTGTCATGATTATGGATTTTTGTTGTCTTCATTATGCCTCTGCCTGCAGGTTCCCTCATATCTGTATGCAATGCTTGCAGGATTTTTCTTGAAACTTAATAAATACATGTATTACCTAATGGAGGTTCTCTTGGAAATTTCCTGCCAGAAGGTCAAAGGTCAAAAGGTCAAAGGTCAGGCTAAAATGCAAAAATATTTCTATTTCATGCTGAAATTACACTTCTTCTTCATACCTTGAAAATTACTCAATGCACAAACATATAAAAGAGTCAAAAGTCAAGTAAAAATCCTCAAATCCCCAAATACATGCACCTGCACTCTTAAACAATATAGCAATCCTAGTTCAAGGAAAGTGAACATTTTACACATTTGTGACAAACCTGTCATCTCAGTATTTTGCCATGTATGTGAAATCGTCATCAGACATTGTGAAGACATTGTGCAGAAGAACCATGCATTATGGCGGAGGCATACCAGTCGCCATAGCGACATTTCTAGTTGTGTTTATGAAATTTAGTTTGGCAACTGTTCCTCGATACTCGTGAAAGGATGATGTACACATTGCTTGGAAGTTTGGAAACCTTTTACACTGAATGGGTGAAATATTAAGTGTGTTTTCCATGATATCTGGTGGAAATTCTGGAAGGAATTACCGGTATCACACACTTCTCCATTAGAGGTTAACTCACAAGTAGATGAAATTTTATTTTATTTACAAAGAGTGAGTAATTCGTGTTATAAGGGCTATTGCTCTTACAGGACTGAAAATTGCTGAAAATTTGAAAGTTGGGCTTGAGGCCCTTTTTTTTTTTTTTTTTTTTTTTACTTGTTAGCTGATGAAACCTGGAAGTGACATAAATATAAACTGCCCCCCCCCCTTTTTAAAAACGTGGTGCCGGCCATGGTATACTGTAGTACATCAGTTTAATGCCTGTAGTATAAACTTGCATTTAAATGTGTGTAATCGGCTGAGTAATGGTGCCGTAATATTGCATGTAGGATGTTATCTTATGCTATGCATCTTTGCAGGTTTATTTCCATGTTACCATATTTCACCTTATATCCCTGTTCTGATATAAAAAAAGGTCTGTATAGGGTCTGTATAGGTAGAAGTCCCCCCCCCCCCCCCCCCCCGCATTAAAGCTTTTGATTTTGTAAACAAAAAATGTTACAATTACAACCTTCATCTCACAAATTTTTGTGCAATTTTACAGCTCTATTTAGACTGACATAGGTTGAATTGCTCTCGCCTGTACCATCTCTCTCTCTCTCTCTCTCTCTTGCACACAATTTCTCATACAGTCCCACATTATACCTTCATGCTGGTTCTCTTCACAAAAAGCCTTTGGCCCTTTGTATTGATAAAAATATTCTGCAGTCTGCGCAAAAACAAGCATAAGGTTCCCCTGAACTTCTCTCTTTGAGAGGGCTTTCTTGATTGGTTGATGGAGCTCAATCTTTTTTCTCTGTATGTATTATATTTCAGTACACTTTCAGCCAATAACAAATGAGTTCAAAGACTGGTAGCCCCCTAGCCTTTTATTTAAAGTAATCTGTCAATCAATATAGGGCCAATTTAAACTGGTCAACACTCTTTGCCACTGAATTCTAGAGTATATCTTCTCCACAAAATATTAAAGACAAACTTACTAGACTTCTTCTTCTTCTTCTTATCCTATGACATATGCACAGTTAGAGTTGTAAGTCCAGGCTGCCAAGCCAGGAAAGGGTGTCGTCTGTTGTGGCTTTAATTCCCTCAAGGCCACTTGGACAGCATCTGAAGGGGAGCAGTCTTGCACCACATGCAGCACAATTTGGTCAGGAAAGCCACAGTCACAAGCTGGACCAGCTATTAACCCGTTGAAGATAGATTGATTTCACTATAACATGCATTTCCCATAGACACCTGCCCAAGTATTCTCAGGACTCATCTTCAACGGGTTAACTTCCACTGATGGAGGTAGTGCACTGTCCTGGCATAGGTTGTGCGAATACTTACTTACAACACTGTTGAAAAGAGTTTTGAGTTTGACAAAGCTCAGAGACTAACAATTTGTACACACTCACAGACATGCTCAAAAAAGGGGGGAAAAAAGAAATTGGTTTCTAAACTGTCTTATGGAGGTTCAGGATAAATGTCTTAGAAATAGCACCAGAGTAATCTACCCAGTTTGTGGCAGGGTGCCTATTTCTGGCAGGGACACTTTCATTCATCAATAAAATAGCTAATGAGTTACTCACAAGTGATATGGGAAGACACCTGATTGGGCCTTTTTACCAATGAATGAAATGGCCTCTGCCGCAAATAGGCACCCTGTACAAAGCCTGCCGCAAACAGTGTTGTTTACTGTAATGGATCATTGTCCCCCTGCAGAAACAAGCTATCTACAGGACTCCTGACGTGTCCCACAGGATATCGCAGCTCCATCCAGTGCTTCTTCCTCAGGGCTGCCATGCATTTGTTAGACTGGAGCGATGTCTCACTCAGCGAGGTGTCCGGTCTTCTCGCATCATGCAGTGCAACAGATGTTCTGAAGAGAGGGTCACCACTCTGGAAGGAGGCAAGTACAGCAACATTGAGGCTTTCTGTGACTGTTGTTGTGTTTTGTTTGTTTCCTTGAGAATATGTCAAGTCTGCTATCTACCATCAATTTCCAAAGCTCTATGATTTATTGTTTCATTGAATGATTCAAGTTCCAATCTCGTTGCAGAAATTTCTGTCCCGTCTGTCCCCCATGTATTGTTTGAATTTTTTCTGTAGACACTTGGATTAAAAACTTTACCTTAAAAATTCAAGCTTTCATATGTATTTTTTTTTTTGACACAGAAAATAGTTGGATACTTTAAAGCTCAATATTCTAATGTGTGTTTTTGTGTTATTTGTCCATTTGTTTTCATGGATCAATTGATGTATGCAGGTTGAGTGTATTCTTTCTTTGCTCTTGTTTCATATTTACCTGCATCTGTGTTGCTCTTTCACACCCAAGATTTGCGATGCTCTGAATGAAAGCTTCAGTTCAGAGGGAGGTCCTGAGCCTGCTTCATCCCTGTGGCAGCAAACGCTCCAGGAGGTCAAAGATCACCTTCACGTCGACCCTACTGCCAATTTCTCAGAGGCAGGCGACCTGCCAGATATTCAGAAGGCACAGAGGGTGGCTGTGATTGTTCTTCTTGTGATGGACGCTCAACATTCTGATCTCCAGAAGAAGTAGGTGCAACAGTCATGGCGACAATGATGTTGATGTTGTTGATGATGATGATGTTGATGTTGTTGTTGATGATGATGATGATGATGATGATGATTGTGATGATGATGAACAAGAAAGCAGTTGTGATCCAGATCATCATTGATGATGGAAAATATAACTAGAAAAGCACTCTGAGAGCACAGACCTCTGCCAAGCAGCTCATTACCACCCATTTGCACATACGCTGAAAATTAAAATTGACTCTATTACCCTATGATAAAGCAACGCTGCACACTGGCACTGGTCTGATGGTCCAGGACCAGTAAAAATCACTGTTTTCCAGGAATATGGACCAGTAAAAAATGGAAAAACTGGGTAGGGCCTACCTACTGGTCCGACAGACAGGTCGGTCAGTAGAAAAAATGGGTTAGTGTGTCGCCCTGGATAAAGAATCCTTTCTAGTGTCTCAACTCTCTGCCTCAGCTTCCTGCTGTGCCTTGAGGGTTTTGTTGAATTTGTTGGCCCACTTTGCCAATTGTAAAGCATCCTTTAAAGATTGACCAAAAAAAAGAAAAAGAATCCAAGGTCTGATCGGTGATTCAGATCACTACCAAAATTTAATCATGTGTTCCTTCTTTTCCCTTAATTCCTAAATATCATCTTAATCCATTCACAACTTTCCAAGTTATTCTGCAGACAGACAAGGCAGTGCCAGCAAAAAATAACCTCCTTGACAGAGGTAATAATGATGACTTGAAAGTTAAATGATTGTGATGAAGGAGATAGTGATGATAACACCACTAATAATGCTGATACTCATGGCATTTTCTTGAAGTTCCATCTTAAATTTGGTTGTAATTATAAGTTATCTAGACACACCAGAGTGTTTCACATTGTGACAATCTCACATTGGTGCTGTAGTGCTCAGGAATAGGTAAGTAGACAGTTTAACTGTTTACGTTTTTTATGTCTGTAACATGTATGCAAAAAAGCAAACCAGTGGGTGTGCAGTCAAGCAAGTGAAGTGCTGCAAGGCTTGAAGAGACTTCAGGACATCTTTATTATTACTATGTCTTGTCGTGATTTTGTACATGATTGCATTGATAATGTATCATATGGAAGAACAAGCAGTCATGTTGTTCGATTCAGCCATTGTTGTCTACATGTGATGATTTTGTTTTTGTTGTTGTTGAAGAAGTTGTGATTATAAAATTCACAACTGGTTCTTAACTTTACAACACATTCTAGAACATTACAGATCCTGTTTCTCCTTCTAATCACCCAATTTTTGTAAATTTTGTTCTGATTTTGTGCACATTGTGTTAATCAACGAATTCGACCAGTCCTGTTTGTTACTCCTCCCAATATCAGATATGCAATGAAATCTGGAGGTTCCAATTAAACGCTGACAGAATGAAAATGTCTGAAGCAAAATTTCCCAGGTCATGATGGGTTAAGCTTGAAACATAATTCTCATATGCCTGCAGAACTGTCAATTTTTGCTCTTTTATGTGAGATATATGTGAAAATACCTTGCAATAGCACAATTTTGGTTAGGTAACAACTAAATTGCAAAATATTACCCAAGAGGGTTTGCTGGAAGTACTACAATCTCAGATCATTTCAGATCGTGGTTGCTACGTAATTTTTTTATGATTGATTATCGATAATCGACAGGGCCACAGCAGTATCCACTGATCTTCTGCACTAGAGTGAATCGCATGCAGCTTGTTGGGAAATATGATTGCAAGGGCATGATTGATAAGCAATTTTTTTACCTACATACTACTGAATGGGGAGGGCGCCTCAGGAAGAAAAGTTGTGTGCTATGATTGAAATTTGAACACCTTTGATCTCAAATTACTGCAAATCCTTGATACCCTGGCAAATCACATCAGCCAGACAAGTATGCAGAAGTCGCTTTCAGTGCATTTCAAGTGAATTCCAAGTGGTGGAAGATTAATTTTGGGCCCATCTGAAAGCCATGTTATGGGCTTTAAGTTGGATGCTACATCCTTTCATCCTGCCCTTCAGCTCCCTCCCAGCGTCAGACCTCCTCCACCCACTCCTAGAGGTGTTGAGTCGGGCTGGGAGCCACGTCTACCAGCCCTCCCTCAAATCAGACAAGGCCCTCCAGCTGCTGCTGATGCTCCTCCGAGAATCCAACATGGCTTCCTGGGACCATGGAGGTCACCCAGGTGAGATCATTTGGGATTTTGCTCCGTTGTTACCGTTGGCAACCAGTTTGTATGCACAGTCAGTGGCAGACGTTCCTGAAAGGACGATCTTAAAAAAGAAGAAAAAAAAAGAGTGGTACCTGAATTTAACTTTTGCCTTTTGATAAGGTAGAAATAAAGTTGTAAGAGGTCATTGTTCAATGAACTTTCATTTTCTTGCTATTTCTTACCTCTGATGGTATTTACCATGTATGTTATGGACCTTAACTGTTCGCATTATTTAGTGTTATGTGGGAAGGATGCAGGCACCAAACTTCCCACTCAAACTAGGGACACTTTCTGAACCCTTTCAAGTGTTCTCGAAGTTTGTGCAATCTGAACGCTCGCAATTGCAACTGCACAAAGTTTGCTATATGACTAGTCCACCAACTGTTTATGGGTGGTGCCTCTGAAGCACGCATTCATTGGGATTAACATTTGTGAATTGTTTACATAACAATCATTAGTTGTCAGTTGGTGTGCACTTTCTTCTTTGTTGCGCATGCGCGCTAGTGACCAAAAAGTCAAGAAGTTTAATATCGAGAACTGAAACTTTGAGAAGTTTGGCCACAATTGTGAATGGAAGAGCAAACTTCACAAAGTACTCTTTAAGTTAAACTTCGAAAAGTTTTGCGAGTGTGACCACTGCTAATTTTCCCCTCTTTTTGGTTCAGATCTACTGTCATGCCTTACTTCAATGCTGAGCTCTACTCTTGGTGAAATTTTCCAGTATCTCCTCAGGCGGCTGCTGGCAAACCAGGAATCTCAGGTGTGTTTGATAACGAATAATGATTCGGATCATATGATCAGATTGGCAACCTTGTGTTGATGATTGGCATCAATGGCAATTAAACCGCGGCATAAAGTTGTGTGTGATTATGTTACTGAATGCTGGATGGTAGTTGTGTCCCTATGTGCAAAGCATGGGTGAAAGGGATATTAAGGCAGGATTACTTTAAAGTGGAGTAAATCTCCGAAATTGCAAAACTTGTAGATTAATAATATATTACGACATATTACATGAGTCAGTTCATATTCATTTAAAATTTCACATTTGCATATGAAGTGAATAGTTTTGGCATATATATGAAAAGAAATCTTAACTGCAGATGGAGAGGACGCACAATGTACATTTTACTGCTTTATAACGAAGGGTGCTTAATTTACAAAATGGCCTCATACTGGCAAAGCAGATTTTTTTTGTTTTGGTGCTTGTGCCTCTTTACATTAACTCATTTCCTATGAGATTCTGATGCCACCAAAGAGTTTGCACAGCACCCACATGTTTCTTGTAGGCAGTGGGCTCAGGGTAAGGTCCCTTTCTTTCCATAGGTTTAAAAGCCACTAAAAATGTCTCCGGTCCAAGAGATTTTTCTCTTTCACCATGGTTTGGAAACTACAATACTTGATTCAAAGGAGTGCGATGTCGGCAGAGTTGCCCTGTATGGTTCCTTCCTCGATTCCCTGCTCTCCTTTGCCACACGACTTGGCCGCGACGGTCAAGGGGGCGTGTCGCTGACCGCGGCTCTGACAGAGGGCAAGCGACTCTTCATTGATGGTGTCCAACTCCTTGTGGGGGTGACGATAGCCCTAAGGTCAGTTGTGGTAGACTCAAATCTTTGTTGGAGATTATTATTTTGTGTGTTTGTGTTAACCACAGATAGCATCATGTGTCAGGCATTGTTGTTAGGGCAAAAATATATCTTTGTCAGTATCACTGTAGGAGATGAAAGTTCCATATTATGATAAGCCAGTTGAAATGATGTGTAAACCTGTGTCTGTCTTTGTTTACTCTGATTTCAATAAGAAACATAACTGTGACCATTACATATTGTGAGACGAGTATTAGAGAAAAGATAACAAAGAACAATATGAACAGAAACAAATAACTCATCTGATGCAATGCGAAACCCACTCTTTCCTGTATATGTGTTCTCTCATGCTTTTTATTTTCTCTAGTGGTAAATAATGGACACAATGCTGGGAATATGAGGGGTGAATATTTGGTGCATCATTGTCATTCATGCAGGGTTCTGCCCATGGTGGTCAGTTCAGGGACCACATCTTGACCACCCTCCTTGCCTGGCTCCTGCGATTGGACGATTTCATTCCGACCCCTTCGCTTCCCCCACCATCGGACATCTAGATGCACTCCTTGGCATCAAGTCTTCAGTGAATGCACACAAGGACGCGGCCAGAGTGAGCAAAGGTAGTATACCATGACATTTGACAATATTTGCTCGTGAAACTTTATAAGCTATGACCTTTGCCCTGACAAATCTAGAAAACAGTTGCCGGGAAAGAGAGAAAAATGTTCTGAAGTTCAAAATTGTATCAACCATTATTAAGATACACTTTGGAGGTGTGAACAGTGGCCAAAAGCAAATGACATCATGTTCCAAACTGTATATTGCTTCAATACACTGTGAGCCAGAGAACTTATTCTGTTAATGCATCGGCAACAAAAACAGTCTGTGCCGCTGTATGATAATTCATATCTTGTAACACCCATCATACAAAAGGGGAAACATGAAAGACACATGATTCAAGAGTGAGCAAAAAAAGGGAAAGGCTTCTCACTGTCATTCAAAATTTATCAAATGTGGTGCATGACCTCAAGCAGCTTTCAGATGAGGTGTAAGTGAAATTGCTGGGATGTTGAGATGCCAATGAGTCGGTCATCAGCAGGACGTTTTGTTTCCTCTCTATTCTGCGTCTGCCTTGCCAGGGCTTGGGTCAACTGTGTCTGACCATGGCCGCATCCAGTCCGGTCTCATCCAGACCAAGTGGGAAGGCCTCCTGACCCTGGTCCAGCGGAGTGGTCCCCATGCAGACTGCGGCCGCCTGGACTTGGAGTCGCTGGAGCGCGTCTTCTCCGGCTACCTGATGGACATTGGTCTGGTGTCCAGTGTTCAGGCCGTGCCTCTGCTCAAGTGTGCCACTCTCCTCATTGACAAAGTAATGGAAACCGGTTAGACAGTGTCAAAAAAATACAGTAGAATGAAATTCACTAAGCGTAAAATAAATCTGCGTAATCATTGCCTATCGGGCATGAACAAGGTGCTTGTATTCCATGGTAGCACAATGGGGATATCACAGAGAAGTATTGGGTAGATTATACCAGCTACAATTGTAGCAGCTGTGAATGAGAGTTCAGTTTATTAATAAAGAATGCTATCCATTACTTTATTCAGCTATCTTTTTTAAAGGGAAAGGACTTGATCACATCTTTGTTTCATGTTTGTTTGGTTTTTTTCTGATCTTTGAAACTCAAGAAAACACAAGAATACAGGAAGCAAAGAAACAAACCACAGTGCATGACAGATAAAGATATATATATATATATATATTTTATATATATAGATATATAAGTGTAAAAGAATTATAGCCTGAAACACTCTGAGCAATGGCTGTGGATATTTTTTTATTTTTTATTTTATTTTATTTTTATTATTATTATTATTATTATTATTTTTTTTTTTGGGGGGAGCTCATATCTATGTTATGGCAGTCTGTAGCGTGCTGTGGTTTATGAGGTAAGCTTTGATTCTACAAAAGAAACTTGGTAATTCAGTGTCTGAAATATATGAAATATGAAGGATGTTCGATGTCATAGATTTTAAAGAAAAGATATCAACTTTGATATATGCAACTCTAAAGTAATTATCATCTCTTCTAAATTTGTCACTGTAAGGTAGCAGAGAGGAACGTTCCATCGTGCCTCGAGGGGGTAAATGCAGCCTGGACCACTGTGCTGGATGGATGGACAGCAAATGTGACGTTCTGGTGTGTGTACGAGGCGTTTGTCGCATTGACGTATCAGCCAGCACTGCTTCAGCATGGAGAGGGGTCAGAAGTTCATGCCACCCTCCAGAAGGTGAGATACCTTTGTCAGCTTAAGCCATTGAGGATGGGCTGATTTTGCTACAACAGACATTTCCCATAGACACATGCCCGAGTATAGTCGGGACTCGTCCTCAATGGGTTAAAGCCATGCTGACACTTAGACAAATTTGGCTTCCACACTGCCCTGCATTATGGCTTGTCATTGCATGCTATACAGTATGTCCCTAAAAAAAATTACAATCAGATTTCACATTGTGATTAAACTGTCAAAATGCTACTTGAGGGTCTTAAGAAATAACATCTTAGCTCTATTTTGCAGGAAACCCCATTCAATTTGGTTAAGTGGTCACAGAGAAATGTGGATTGTTGTAAAGCATGTCATGAGTCTGTTTCTTCCAAGTTTAGCACTTGGATGCTCTTGTGTGTGAACACAATAGACAGAACTTGGAGGGAAGAGATTCCCGACATGCTCTACAAAATTCCTCATTTCTCTTTGACCACGGAAGCAAATCGAATGGTTTTTTCTGTAAGATGTGGGCAATGAGTTATAGTTTCATACCCTGAATTTGTATTTGGATTGATTAAATATTTTTAAAGTTATCATTGCGGAGGGTCCCGTTGTAATTTTTTTGGGGACATAGGGTATAGGGGCGTATAGTCCCTTTTAGTCAGGTCGAATTTACAAATAGTTCACAAAATGCATTATCTGTAGGACATGCATTGACATGTCATGTTACTGTCACACTTACGCATTAGGATTTTGGTATTCATTGTAATGACATACTTGCAGTAGTCACTTTTTCCCCCTTTTTGGCCACGACACTTGTTTCGACTGGTGTCATGCACAAACCCAGATCCGTACAAGTGTCAGGGTGGCTTTACACTCTCAATTTTCCTATGTCATGATATGTTTGTCTGTTGTTGGGAAATTACGAGGAGTACCAGTGACGGAACGTATGTGTGGATAAATGTTAAACGACAAGTGTGTGATTGTGGCCTGAATTGGGTATCATTAGGAATGCATAGGTGCCAGACCTCTCTTCTAACATATCCGATGCAAGTTTATGTACTCCAGCTGTGCCAGACAAATAAAAAGCGTGCTTTGCAGCTTTGCCCAACATAGCAACAAATCTTGCCTGCAAACTGCATTTCAAGCATAAAAAAGAGTCAAGTACATGTACATGTGGATAGAAAATATGGTACTAGGCCATCTCTGGGTAAAGAAGATATTCGTAGATTAGAATACATAAAGAAACTGGCGTACTTTTATTGTGAGGTACATTTATATAGAATGGATAACCTATAACTGAAATTGGAAATGTTCTTGTCCACAGTTTACTTCCAAGATCATGAATCAAGGTCAGACCAGGTTAGGTATGGTCAACGTTCTCATCTCACACCTCGCTGGCATGCTGTCCAAGCACTTCTTCCAACGTCCACCCAAGGACCGTCACTACGATGCCATGACCGTCGTGAGGAACATTTCCGACATTCTGCAGGAGGCAGTGCGTTTGGTCCGACCATTTTGAAATCTGTCCGGTCAGTATGATTGAAAATTTGTTGTTGAACCTTGTTGGTGAAGAGTTGTGGCCAAAGTAGCATGTAATTTTAAGTCCATTTGCTGGAGGGGGGGGGGGGGGGGGGGGGGGGGGGGGGGACTCCCAAGACCTTACAGCCCCACAAACAAGAGAGAGAGAGAAATAAAAAATGTTGCCATCTATAAGCTATATGCAAGCTGGATTGAAATGATCTCTGCTTTATAGGTCAGTCATTTACATTCTACATGTAGACTTGTTAAGCGGATTAAAAACTCCGAAGTCTCGCATTACCACAGTTGTTTTGCAGTGTTTAGAGATGGGAAGGAGCTGTATACAAGACTTTTGATTTGAGGCTAAAATTGTGGTCAATGGATGACCATACAAATGTATTTACATTGAAATCCCAAAATGTGGTGTGGTGAATTTCACATTCCATCACCAGGGCAAGCCCTGTGTTGTCATGCATTTTTGGATCGCAACCTTCTGTTTTGCTGCATATATGTTTAAAAAATGAAATTGTCTTAATGGAAAGATATTATGCATGTGTCCCATCAATAAGACCCTTCCAGCACGCCATCTTGTCTGTTATGTTGTAGCATAGTACCTGTGGGAATTACTTTGCATACTACTCTTAAAGCCCTCCATCATGGACAGTGTTCTGTTTGTTTTCTTTTGTTTTTGTTTGTTTGTTTGTTTTTTTCAACAGGAAAATGTAGGTGCCATATTGCAATACCAGGGATGTTTTTTCTTTTGATAATTTTCCCTCTTCCCCCTCATTTTCTGATTGTGCAGTTTGATGGAAGATGTTTCTGCATACCTGGTGCAGCATGAGGGGTTGTTGACAGTCCGGCGCATTCTCAAGAGTGGCAGGTATAAAGACCAATTCTTACATTCTGACAGAATAATTGATAATATTGTGACAGAAGACTTCTGAAGTGCATATCTAGAAATATTACGGAAAATATAAGCTGTATCATAATACAAGAGATACTCATCAGCTGTTAAAGAAGATGATGGTGTGGCTCAGTTGATTGCAGTTCTACGTATTGTGTAGAGTTTGTGGGCGTGAAACCCAGTGAGGCCAGCTGAGCCAGTGTTGCTCATTTCATCTCTTGTGTAGAGCAGAGCTTGACCAGCTGGTGGTTTTGTGCTTACATCCCAGAAACAGATGATACCAAGCCCTCCTGGTTCAGCTCAAGTGACAAGTATTAACCAGCAAACACTTTTGGTATGCAGAAATGGTAGATCAAATTAAATCAATGAAATCAATTGTGTCAAATGGGCACATTGTACCATAGGAAAAAAAACAGCTAACCAGTAAGCAGTTGCAAAGACACACTAGACATTGACTTTTATGGGTGCCCTACTCTTACATCTTTCTCCTCAGTAATGCAACCGACCCTCGTCATCCGAGAGTGGCTGCGATCAACATCTTGATTCAAATTGGCAACAGTGACCTCCAGGGGAAGGAGACATTTTTTGAGGACTTCCTGACAAGTCTGCTTGACAAGGTATGTTTGTTTAACCCATTGTAGACTAGTCCCAAATATACCTGGGCAGTTGTTTACGGGGAATGCATGTTATAGCAAAATCAGCCCGTCCTCAACAGGTTAAACTTTGACATGAACTTCCTGTTTTCTGTTATCAAGAAATTTTTTAACCACATTGTCAGTATTTGTCTTCATTCTGACATGTGAGGCACAGATTATTGTATCAGTTGATGATTTTGTATACATTCTCAAAAACGGTTTGGGAAACAAACTTGGTTGTACAATTTTTTTGTGTTGTTTTCAAAGATATATTGGTATTTTCTTTCCTTTGTTCTTCATACAAGTCTTTCTTTCTTTTTTTCCCCCAATCTTTTATTATTTGTGTATTTACTTACTTGTTTAAAGGCTTTGGGCCTAGGAAAGTTAAATCCCATGCTTCCAAGGTATCAAATATTGTTCTGGACTTTACTTATTTTATATTCTGGCAAGCATATAATTGATGTTTTGTATTTCTCACAGCCTTTGTGAATATACAAGATACCAAACATAAGATGTATCCACCAAATCCATGAACCCTTACAGCTAAATTCAAACGTTTCCCATAATTTACACCCAGGATGAGGAAATAACTCCAGTAAGACGCAGTTACATCATCAACTCTATGGTCCATCGACTCAAACTGCGGATTTGGCAAGTGGCTGTGGTGATCGTGCAATTCCTTTCTGAGGTAGCCTTTTCTTTTGTCTTCTTCAACACAACTTGATACCATGAAATACATCCATTCAGCCATACATCTGTTCATGCAACAATATAAATGTATTTGCATACATTACTCCACACATACTGACATACACACTCACAGACAAATGCACACATGCATTTTAACATACATTGATAAATACTTGATAGCTTGTCAAGCATCAAGATGACATGCGTGCTGTAGCACTGCTGTGTTGTAAGAAGATTGGTGGTCATCGCTATCCAGACATTAAACAGGGAGTTAAAGGAGGTGTTTTAAACAGAAATGGACTTCTGTTGAAGGAAAAACATAGTTCTCAGAAGGGTTCAAAATTCATCTGTAATTACCACTTGGAATTTGCGTGGAATACATCGAAAGGGTCTACCAAGAAACTTGTCTGGCTGATGAAATTTGCCTGTATAGTGCATTGTTTCGGAGTATTTTTAGATGAAAAGTGTAAAAAAGTTGATGTACCGAACTTTTATTCCTGAATTTTGACAGTTTCTGCAGTCATATGGACAGTATGTTTTCCCTTGAAATATCCATTAGGGGCAGATCCAGGAATTCTGTAAAGGGTAGGTGCCTTTACAAAATTAAAGGGGGGGGGGGGCGCATGCCTCCTCCCCATTTTTGTCTTTTTATTTCTTTTGTTTTAGCAAAAATTAAAGAGGGGGATCCGCCACTGTTCATATATGTATAAGACCTCGTATCTACAAAATGTCAAATGTTCAGGAGAGCCAAAAAACATGGCAGCCAGAGCACTATATCAAATGGGATAGCCTTTCCTTCGACATGCCATCGTGACTTCATTTCTGGGGTAAGACAGCTAGGATTTGGACAGGACATAACTTCAATGATTATCCGACCATTACTCTAAACAAGTAATTTTCAACAAAATTTCAGATACAAGGTCTTGTCACCCCAGCGACGATATGTTTATATGCATGATATTGAGTTCACATGGGCAAACTAGGAAGCAGTTTATAGGAGCTGTGTAAATTCTCTCGAGCTGGTCATGTACATGAATAAGAGCTTGAAAGAGGTCCAGTCTGACAGAAGAGGGCTCCCTATTTGTAAGCTTTGTTTTGTTTCACACATCGCCTCACGTCAGACATCAGCTCCAGGAATCCTGGGTAAAGTACTGAGGGCACTGAGGGCCGAGAACCAGACCTCCACCAGGCATCTCATGGAGCTGTTTGTGGTGCGACTGCTTCACTTACACCCACACCTCGTGGACCAGTTCTGGACCTATGCTGCTGAGGTACCTTTGCTCGTCTCACCCTGCTACTCTTTCTACATTTCCCTCGCTGCCTGTCTGTCTGTCTGTCTGTCTGTCTGTCTGTCTGTCTGTCTGTCTGTCTGTCTGTCTGTCTTTCTGTCTCTTTCTTTTCTCATATTTTTCCATCTCTCTGGTCTAATTGATCTCCACTGTTATTCGTAGTCCCCAATAAGACATAAATGACAAGGGAATTGTTAGAAATGGAGGCATGGGACAATCATTTGTAAGTTCATTATGTCACTGTCATAGACTAGCTTTAGCTTACTGGCATTGGTACTGCCCAGTGATAAGTAGAAAAGAGGTTCAGATCCCAGACTGGTTCGTTCTTGTCACTGGGTCCAGTTGTATTGCAAATCAATCAATTTTGGTCCCATTTCATAAAAGATGTTGGGATAGCAACTCTTGCCGGACTAGTAAATTCCCATAGCAACAGCCAGTCAGGAAGCAGAATTCATGTCAGCACCATGACACTTGACATTGCAGAAAGAGTTCCTATCATAACAACTTTTTAAGAATTGGGACCCAGATACTGCATAGAACTACAGCAAAATATGTGTTTATGATTACATACCTGCTCTCTAAAAATGTTGCCATCATTTACCCATCATCTTTTCTACAGTGAAGATCTCACAGCCCATAGAGATCATCAGTCAGATTTTGTGTTTATTGTTGTTTTTATATTTGTTGTTTCTTTTTTGTGTGTGTATGTGTATATGTGTGACCTGTCAGGTTGCAAACTCTGAGGAGGTCAGTTTCTCACCACTGCTGATGATCATCGCACATCTTGGAACTGTGCATCCCAAGGAGCAACAGGTGAGACCGTGGTTTTACTGAAGGTATATTCACCACATTCTGGCATGTTTCTCTCCCCCAATTCCATGACATTTGCTCTTGTGACAATTGCTCCCATTAAATATCTGCATGCTATAAAGCCAACATAAGTTCTACCCACAAACATAACCCCAACCCTAATCCTAACCCTCAAATCAAACTGAACCCAAAACCCTATCACAGACCTAACCCTAAGTCCTTTGAGAAAATAAGACCAGAGCAGTTGTCGCAGGTGCAAATGTTGTGTCACCCTCTTGCCCAGGCATCCCCATATGCCTGTCTGCCAAAGTCTGTCTGCTCACAGAAAGTTTGTTGGCACCAACTTTAAAACACACTGATACTGTAAGAGTGTATATAGCGAGTCCCATGTATACACACTACTTTTTGTGTCGCAACATGGAACAAGCACAAATTGTGGTAGTATAAGTTAGGCTCGAAACTGAGAAAGCTGTAAATGTGGCAGTTGCCAACAAGTTGCTAAGAAACCATAAGACATCATCTACAAAAAGTGAAATGCTATTAACAGCTCAAGTTAATTTTGCAATATAAAGAGAGAAAAAAAAAATAAGCAGAAAGGTTGAAGTTTCAGCTAAAGAAAGGTTCTGTGTTTCTTAATTATTATAATGTTCTGATGGACGATTTTTTGGATACTTCCACTTTTCTGTTTGTTTGGTTTTGATATAGTTACTAAAGTCAAATGAGGCACGGAGTGGTGTTGGGGGGGGGGGGGCTGGTGATGACTGAATTTCTCACAGTAATCCTTCTCAATTCTCTCCTTCATTTTGCTGAATTCGCCCGTGCAGGAAGCCTTCTACATGCGGGCCATCCCGACTGTTCTGCCCTGGACCTTTGTGCCAGCCATGGCCCTCCGCACCCAGGCCCAGGTCTCCCTCTGCAAGATGTGGAGGGACTGCCAGGAGGTGGGGCTCCAGACCGTGATTGACAGGTTTCCGGGCGTGGCCGTCTGCATGGACTTCACCAAGAACAGCAAGTAAGAGAGAGAGGAATCTCTGGCGGTGACTCCTTTGATCCGAGATCCGAGATCCGAGAATTTTGGGGGAATTTATGAAGGATTTTTGATATTTTGGCAGGTAGGGTCAATGAACTTGGGAGTTCAGGCCGCGCGTATTTGAAGTTTGCATATGGCACCAAAGTGCGTACTCTAGTTTCTAGCGAGGTGAGGCGTGCAGCGCATTTGGAAGTTTGTGATGTGACAAAAGGCTGCTATATTGGGAAATCAAGTGACTTTCAGCACGCATGCTATATACGTCTGGCTGGAAATCACTGATATCTCTATGGCAGAACGAGATCAGTGGTGGAAATGAACTGCATGCTTGGCGGAGGTCTGCGCTCTCTGAGTGCTTTTCTAGTTCTCAATAAACCATAACTGTAGAGGGTTTATTCTAGAAACAATTATATTATAACTCTTGCTCACATTTTGTATATTTAACAATACTTAACACTGGTTATACAGATTTAAATTTTTGCTTTGGTTGTTTCCATCCCTAACTCACATTTTAGAACTGCTTTGAAGCACTAGATCTGGGTTTTTGTTACATCTGCAAATGCTAAATAATGCCTTTAAGAGCTCCCAAAGGCTCCAGAAATTACCCAACAAAGCTCGCACACATGCAAGAAACCATGTACTATGACATTGAAGGGCAATGCTAGAAGCAGCTCTACGATGGTTGCATTGGAAACCCTCACTCGTTAATACTTGATTAAGCCTTGGAATGTGAGATGAACCATACTGTTGAAGAAAATTCAGCCATGAAGCTGTTGACAATTTGATAAACTGTTCTACAAAGGAGAAAGAAAAGAAAGCCAAGTCATCATCCTGCATGCCAGGCAAACAGGATTTGAGAGATGAGATAATTTTAAAGGAGACCTCCGAATAATTTTCAGACTTTTACATTTGAACAAGTATGAATTAGTTATACAGAGTACAGAGTTTCAGAATTTATAGTGATTGGGATGAGGAATAAGAACGTTTTCAAAATTTGTGACAAATTGCAGTGAACAAGGATGATGACATGGCAGCCTCACCATAAGAATGCATGAGTTGGGGCTCAAGGAAGTAGAACAGAAGGAAAAGGCATGCATAGATTGTACACAGGTGAACTTGTTAAGCAAGCGGTACTGTAATGGAATTACACGGCTACATTTCTGAAATTTCTGCAAGGCTACTCTGTCATCAACACTGTTCAGTGTAATTTGTTTAAGATTTTTCAGAGTATTGGTTTTTCTGCTCAAGGACCACAATAAATTCCACAAATTTCTACATGGAGCTGTCAATTTATGTACTACATGATGCGAAATTATGAAAATCGTATGGAATACCACTTAGATATGTCACGTCCTCCCGCATCCAACAGTGCCTTGGAGCAGCTGAGGAAGAGGATGGATGGTAGCTTCTTCCTCAAGTTCTTCCATCCCGTCCTGGACCTCAGCGTGGAGACCATCTTCCACACCATGCCCTACCTCACCCTCGTCACCGACGACGAGCTCGTCCGGCCAGAACTGTTCCTGGTGTCCGATGCATCGCCGTGGAAACGGGATGATGCCTGTGCAGGGATGCCCCTTTTCAATGGCCGAGACACCCTCAGGACCTGCAAACTGAAGGAGAAGAAGAAACTCACATCAGGTAAATTTCACTCTTGTTAAAACCGGTTTTGTCCTTGTGATACATGTGAATTGTATCTTCCCCCTACTGTTTTCATCATATTACAACATTACAACCAGTCTTTATGTTTCCAGTGTTTTCTTTTTTTCTTTTCTTTTTTGTACATCATCTGTTATTCTGTATGAACAAAGTAAGAAATACAACATCACAACTGTGGAAAAAAAAAAAATTAGATTTCTTTATTGTGTGACTTTATTTGCATGCAGCCAGCATTTGCATGCCATTTGCATAAAGGCAGTTAGGAAATTACTCTTAGAGGCCAAGTCTTATGCTTATTGCGTGAAACAAAGTGAACAAAAAAATAATGCGTGCCATGTAATATGCACCATGATGCGGGAATGAATTAAAATGTCAAGTTGTACACAGAGTGTCAAATCTGAAAAACCTCCATGATTCTGCAGGATGCTCCATGAAAACTGAAGTCTTTTCATGTTCCGAAAAGAGAATATAAAATCCTCCCCGTATGGGGAATCATTTCTGCTGAAGGCAACGCACATATCTCCCTGATTGCTCTTCGAAACCTTGCTGAGTTAGATGTGTGAGTGTTGGCATCCCAGGGGTGTGTGAAAGATTAACCCATTGAGGACGGACTGATTTTGCTACAACACGCATTTCCCATAGACACCTGCCTGAGTATACTCGGGACTCATCCTCAGCGGGTTAACGGAAGTGTTTGATCTCTCCTCCAGTAAAAGACGCTGAGATCAGGGAAGTCTCGTGGCTGGAGGACGGCTCAGCCGACGTCCAGAAGAAGATCACTCCCTGGAAGGAGGCCCCCGTACCCGGCCTGGAACCCTCCGCAGGTCAGAGGTCAACCAGGGGTCATCTGGTGGTTGTGGCATCGCTCGTGGACAGGATACCAAATCTTGGAGGCGAGGAGTTAAAATGGAGAAAGAAGACACAGACACCCAGTGTGACACTCAGACTCAGACATTCACACTTTGGGGCTCACAAGAACAGACAAACAGTCAGATTGATTCATACAAACACACACTCATCTACCTACCAGTCTTTGATTCTTGTCCTTTGTGTCATGCCTGGTAAATATGCAGGCACAACTGTTTGTGGGTGTCAGGATGAAATTTCCATGTGTTGGTCTACATGTTTCTGTCATCTTCATATGTCATAGGGTAATATTGCAGGTAATGTTTGGAAAGACCGGAGACGGCCATTTGAGGTGTCTATTAGCTTTGACAGTGGCTCAAAATATAAAATGCATTTAAATGTAAAAAACGAAACAAAACAAAACAAAAACAAAACTTCATGAGAGAGGTATCTCATTGTTGACTTAAAAAAACAAACAAACCAAAAACATATAAGTGACATACTTCCAATGTAGTTTCTGATCACTGCATTTTCTGAGCGGGTAAGATGTAAAATTACTTATGATGGGTAAATGCGGCTGTCCTTACATATGTGCAGATTCACTTTATTACCCAGACACGCCAGTTAATTTCTAAAACATGGCTCGACACTAACTTTTTTGTTTGGTGGCCCAATGGGGCCACCAAAATCCTAAATTTCTAATTTTTGGTGGCCCGAAAGAAAAATTTGGTTTCCCGAAAAAAAAAAACGATAAAAAACATTAAAAGTCCTTTTTTTTAATGAGTCAAATATTTAAGATTCATGATAGTAAGAATTAGAAGTTGGAAATATCTACTCATAAATAAACTTCAACAAACTTGCAACACTCACTCTCAGGCATTCATTCAGTCCTTTTCATCCATCCTTTGAACAAATTTAACTGCTAATTTCCGGCGCAAAAGGTTACGAATTTATTGACATACTTTTCAAAAAATTTTGGTGGCCCGAGGCGGGCCACCAAATTTGCCCTTTTTTTGAAATTTGGTGGCCCGACTTTCATATTTGGTGGCCCCGGGCTAACGGGCCACCGTTAGTGTCGAGCCCTGTCTAAAATCTTAACCATTGCCCACGATACAGTGGTGGCAGCAGCCTTAATGCAGGATGCAGACTAAGTAATGTACAAGTAAGCCTTAAGTTTAATGTAATCTTAGATTTACATACGAGGAATGATAGAAAGATATGACTATTAAAATAGTCACCAATATTGCCCTGCCCTTCACAGGTCTGTGCAGGACATGTGAGATCTTTGGAGCATCGTGTCTGGTGCTGGGAAACCTCTTGCTCAAAGACCACCAGGATTTCCTCAGTCTCAGTGTGTCAGCCGAGAGGTGGCTGCCAATCAGAGAGGTACTGTATATGCTGCATATTTACTAACATGATTGTTTTTGTGTGTGAACAGGGACTTCCCAACCGTATTGCGAGTAGTTGAATTTGTGATTGTGGAGTACAGCAATGAACAGAGAAATTTATATCATTCACCCATTTTTAGGAAGCAAAATAAGCTATCCGTAATGGAAAACAGAAATGCTATATAATTGCTGGTGCCAAGAGGTATTCCAAAAATTATTCAAGATCATTCGAATGAAGCAGACATTCACAGTTTGTACTGATAACAACGTACTGGTACTCACATAGACACATGCACAGTCATGTTCATGTGCTCTGGATGTGTTGTGTTTGCAGTGTTGTGTAAACATTATTGGGATCAGAGTTCAAAGTTTTTGTTGTTAGAAATGGCAAATAGCACCAGACTCTTCAAATTCATGAAAATAAGAACCTTGTTAACCCATTCCGTACGGGAACCTGGTTGCCTACGTATTAAGTCTATGGGCATTTCAGAATTCAGTATGGAATGGTTAAACATATGCTGTATAGGGTAAAGTGACACAGAGAGCCCTCCATAGTTCATCACTGGTCTGAGCACAGAGCATTATGGTCTTGACTCAGTCATTCTATTATGTTCTGTGAGAATGATGCAAACAGGAGAAGAGTGGCTTAAGTAAAATGTGAGTCATTTTAGCTGAACTGCGCCAGCAAGAAATTCATTGTGGGAACGGGAAGACAACAGGCAAATCGATCATCAAGATTCGCAGATGACCAACTAAAATGAGTTCATTATGGTGTGCCTGGCTTGGGAGACTAGGTTCAGACGCAACAGGGAAGAGTCTTTATCGAAATCTTTATCAGATATTGCATTAGCTCTGTAATGATGGTGCAGCATTCTTACAGTGATATCAGGACCATGAATGTGATGACACAGGTCAAGAAATTAGGTTGGGGTGTAGCCATGTAGATGTATTTGCAGGGTCTTGTGAATTAAATAGGACTACAATCTATAGGAGACTTTGTTGCTAAATTCTTGTGAAAATTTCACACTAGTCTGACAAGATGGAAATATTTCCATTAGATTTCTCTTCATTGCCCACTAGTGCTTGGAAATATCTTGCAGTCAAATCTTTTGATATACTTCCCAGTCCATCTCTGTAACCGTGAATTGTGTATCTATTCATCATAATTGACCAATCTGCATTTGGTGACAGGTCAAGCCAGGTGACCTCAAGGATTACATGCTGGAGATGAAGAAACATGGCTATGCTCTGGTGGGTGTGGAGCAGACAGCAAACAGCCAGGCACTGACAGACTTCAAGTTTCCAAAACGCACCATGCTCCTTTTAGGGTAAGTCCAGGCTGAAGTTCTTTTTGAAGATTGCTTTAGAGGATGCTTAAAGAAGCTGAATTTACAAAGGCATTCTAGATTTGGCATCTGTGAGTCTGTGCTGATTATCATCACTGAGAATGTTTCATTTTATGTGCTCATTTTCTTTTATGTTTGTCATATCAATATCAGAGTGAAATCCAGTGTTTTTTGCTTCAGTATTTTTCAGTAAATCTCTAGTGAATGTGTCAAACAAAATTGAGCTTACAGCAACAAGTCAATTTCTTTGTAACATTCCAGGAACTAATTTAATTTTGACTCTGACAATGTTTTCATGTACCTGCAAGCAACACACTGTATCTCATTCCGCACATAAACCAATGTCTTTAGCCACATTAAGGTAGCCTACTTTGTGTAGGTACATGAGCTATTCACTGTAACCACGAAGTGTGATCGCCTCCCACTCCATTCTATGATTATCTCGTATCTGTTCGGTGACCATTGCACTGTTTTCAGGAAGGAGAGAGAAGGCATCCCCGTCGATCTGATCCAGTTCCTGGACGTCTGCGTGGAGATCCCCCAGATGGGATTCATCCGGTCACTGAACGTCCACGTTAGTGGGGCCCTGATGATATGGGAGTACACCAGACAGAATCTCCTCAACCAGCTGGACTCAAGCTGACACAACTGAGCCGTCCCGCTTTATGCACCATCCAAATCGTTCATCCTTTTTAAGTAATCACAGAACTCTCTATAAACCTTGTCCACGTGCTATTTGCAAGTTATGCAAAAATTTATCAGTGTATACACGATTGCCAACATTTATTGTTATATTTATTTTCATGATTTTATCATTCTCTATCACATTTATCTCATATTGATATTATTGTATCGTTTTATTGTTAAAGAAAAATTCCGGTTCAGTTATATGTTAGTCTGATAAGAACATAAAATCTAACGAGTACAACAGTAAAAATTTAAGCAAAATCGGATAAAAAGTAGGGAAGTTATAAAATTGTGCAGTTTCGCTCATTTCTGCAGAACAGTTCTTGTACAGTTGATATGAATATGCAAATGAGTGAGCTGATGATATTTTCACCTCACAATTTCCATTGATCATGTAAAAAAAAATGATGAAAATTCAATATTTCTGTCATTAATATGTGATATATTATGTTATTCCTGGTTGAATAACTTCAGAATAATGATCTGTAAGATATACAATGTGTCAGGATTTGAGACTGGAGTGTATTTTCATTGGAATGAAAAACTGGAAATGTTGAAATTTTATGTACAAACTATATGACAAGTTGTGAGGGGATGACATCATCGCTTCACTATTTGCATATTCATATTGACTGTTAAAGAATTGTTTAATGAAAAATTATCAAAACTTATTTTTCATCTGATACTGATCAAATCGTAATTATTTTGCTAAGAAAATTGTACTCCTTTTCAGACTAACTTGCAGCTGCATTGGAATTCCCCTTTAAGCCGTTGAGGATGAGTCCCAAGTAACATTGTTTACTCGGGCAAGTGTCTATGGGAAATGCGTGTTGTAGCAACATCAGTCTGTCCTCAACGGGTTAACAGTATTCTATTGGCACTATGATATACAGAGACATGGAATGGCAAGGACAAACAATGAGAATTTGGGAAAACTACAATAATCATGTTGTTCTGCTCTTAAGAGGGTAAAATATTTCTTTTCTGAGTCATGCCCTCAAAGTTGGTCTTTTTAATGGCTCTGTTTTTGCACGTTTCCTTACTTAATTTGACAAATAGTCACACCCACTTCTCCCTAGTGCTCAGGGTGCCAGGTCTCTGACCAAATAACTATTGCCATTAGGATCCTGCATACGAGCGATTACATTTTGCCATCTTCCCATCTTGTATTGATCCCCTGCGTGCAGCTGGGCCCCATTTCATAAAAGGTTGATATAATAACAACTCTTGCTGGAACAGCAATTGTCATGGTAACGACAAGAATCCAGCTTCCTGATTGGCTGTTGCTATGGGAAATTGCCATTCCAGCAATAGTTGCCATCCTAACATCTTTTATGAAATGGGGCCCAGATGTGCTGTATGTAAACTTGGAGGAGAACTTCAGGCCAAAATTCACAAAGGTAGTTCATATCAAATTCATGGTTTGAATTTAATCCATGGGCTAAAATAAGTGCAAAATAGGCATACCTCTCACTTGTGAGTTTCAGCACAAAATCACTATTGGATGTCTGTCTGCACATGCGAGCTGTCATATGCATTTATGCAGAAGAAACCTGCATAAACCATGAACTACTTTTGTGAATGGTGGCCACAAAGTCTTGAAGGCTTTATCTTGATTAACATTCTGCAAACTACATATTATCATTGTGATGTTCACACCATCTCCATCAGTTCAAAATGAATTTTTCACACACACACACACACACGCACACACACACACACACACACTCACACACACACACACACACACACACACACGTACACACACACACAATTAAAACACACTGCTGCTTCATGATGCAGTCATTAGAAAACTGGGTACATGTGGTGACTTGGAAGTTTGTTATATGCAAAGTATATTGAGTGTCCAGTGAGTTTTTTTGGGTTTTTTTCATAGCAACTGCATTATTACAATTTCTTTTAACTTGGTGGAGCAAACTACTTGAGTACTGTGTTTAAAGCAGTTCTGTAGAATTTAGTAAATGTACTGACCTCAGGATATCTATGTGACATTTATTGTTTGGAGTGCCTGATGAGCCATCACTGTTACGTCGGAAAATAGTTTCCATATGATCTAATTTATTTTTGTTACCTACGATTGCCTAGAGGTAAAGGAAAAGAAGTGTTTCTGATGGTTTGCCTTGAGGTAAAGCTACATGTATAAGATGCATTTGTAACAGTGCATAGTGGTCGGACTAAGTGTTTTGGTAACCACAGTTTCTGTGGTAAGTTGGCAGGTATTGTTGCTTCTTTACTGCCATTGAAAGACAAAACAGATGAATCTCCTATCATTTCTGAGGGTTTCCTATGAAAGTGGAAACACCACTTCAATACACTGGTGTAATCAAGACATTAGGAAAGGTTGTTGGCATAGCTAATCATAACATTCATTCTGTAAATGCATTAATCTATTTACATTACAAGACATGTGCCTTTCTGTGTCGTATGTGTCTGGAGGTCGTATCCTCCTACATTCTTATACGTGTGTTCATCAACAACTCAAGCTAGTTGATTATGCAGCTCTGTGTGAGCAATTGTATTGTGTGTTTCATGTTAACATTCTCTCCTGTCAACGAATTTTCCCCTGTCCAATGTATGTCTACTCGTGCAAGGTTTAATGTATTTTCAATGATCTTCCATTGTTGGTCTATTTAGGGTAAAATCTAATTTACGGCACAGTCATGAGCATAGGAGCTTGTGATCATGTGGTGAGAAGTCATTGCACATACAGTGGATTCCTGTTATAACAAAGTCCTCGGGACCGGCACTTTTCTTTCGTTATATTGACATTTCTGAATAAATGAACAATAAACAAGATAGAGCGGATAATGTTGCAGCCTGAATTTTTACTTCATTGTAACCGGACTTTCATTGTAACTGTGTATGTTATAACGGGATTGCACTGTAATGTGGAAAACAAAATACACAGTATGACGAGATATAATGTTTATCAAACTCAACTGAACAGAAAATAGTATTGATTGTGGGGAAAATTCTCACTTTTACACCATGAATGTCTACTAGAAAGGAACTGAATTTCACGATTCAATGTCATTGGTGTAATGGATTTTTGTAAAATCATATTCAGTTTCACTATAATTGTGATAGATCAAAGAAATATCGTGAAAAATGTTTTACTGACACTCATGACTTCAGATAGCAATGTACATATATGTTGCAAGTCTGTTTCTGTGGACAGTAATATGGTAATGTACATAGGTAATGTGAGCTCACATTCCATGAAGTGATATGAGACATCTTGATGAACAATATGAAATCTATCTTATATTAAATAATAAATATACATAAATGTGCAGCGATCTTGTTGATTTTGTCCTTGGCGCTGGAAGTTGTGTCATTTTGGCATGTAGAAAATGCCACATCCCCATGCAGTACACATCTCTTTTCAAACAAACACAGCACACCACTCACAAGTACGTACTATGCAAAACATTGACATTCAAAGTCGCACGCTTGGTATCATAAGACTGACAAGAATCTTTTCTTCAACATTTGTAATTGCTTCGCAAAATGACCACAGATAATTACAATGTACAACCATCTTGACTTAAGTGAACACTTATCTCCATCCAGCACATGGCTTTGTAAAAATGAGGTCAGGGAAACTTTATCATATCACCTGAGATCAGTGCTGACTGAGAATGAAATCCTTTGAACAATTTCACCGTCATGCCTTCTAATCTATGTGCTGCCTGTTCCTATGACACCACAACAGTCATTACAAATCTCACAAGCTTACACTTTTATTGAAGCTTTGCTTGATGATGCTGCAGAGCCATAGCAGAGTTTCGGTATGTTGTAAATCAGGATATCCTCTGCGATTTGATTGGACAGGCTTTTCCTATCCTGCATCCCTGAAGAAAGGCTACAGCTAGAAACATAAAATGCATCTCAGATATGATTCGGCACACCATACACCGGGGTACCATTGTAATCCAGGGTATGGCATTGTGCAGTGTCATCTCATGTCCATCATCATACAGTTGTGTATGTTGTCATGGTGACTATTTTCTCATCATCAGCACCGGCATAAATCTGCGCGGTGATAACGATTCAAATGCTGATTTTCCTTCCATATCAACTTTTAAACAGTGAAGATTTCAACAGAGCATGTAAATGAGAGAAAAAAAGTTATTATTTGCATGTATTTATTGTTGCATAATCACAAACAAAAAAACATTTTTAATGCAAAATAGTACTAAAAATTATTTTTACACATTTTAGTAACCCAGGGTTCAACGCTGACAAAAAATAATTCAACAAAATGCCGAATTCTCATTTGGTACCCCAGAGTACCAAATGTTGCATCATATATTATAGTGGAGCTCCTTGTCAAATTTATCATTCATGATGTGCTCAAATTCAAAGAGATG
This sequence comes from Diadema antillarum, assembly GCF_040938485.1. Lineage (NCBI taxonomy): Eukaryota > Metazoa > Echinodermata > Echinoidea > Diadematoida > Diadematidae > Diadema > Diadema antillarum. The sequence continues at coordinate 110,150 of NW_027272120.1, read as the reverse complement.
CAACTTCAGTCTGGAATACACAATACTTTGGGAACCCTTTGGGGCAGAGGCACTCTAACGCACATTCCCATGGACAGAATGAAAATCCATGTATCGTGGAAAACATCTTGATGCTATTCACTCCTCCTTCTTGCACACACTTCTCGATCATCCTTTCAGAATGTAGGACTTTGCTGTGGCAATCAGCACTCTATATAAAGGGTATTAAGTAGTCCAAACAAGAGGATTATTTGTCAGAGACAAGACCTGGATGATGCAGACACTACGTTGCCGCGGAAGCAATGATGCGATCCTTGAGAGGTCCCAGTGCATTAGTGGCCTGCAGGCCGAGGCTGCGGACTAGCACGGCGGCAGGATTGTTGGTGGAGTAGAGTCTCTTCAGTGCGTCGATGGTTCCCATGACGGGCACCACGTGGCGCTGGCGCTGGGATTCGTAGTCTATCAGGTGAGTTGTCGACCCTGGATATTATTCACAAAGAGCCAAACATTAACTTTTTTGGTTGTTTCGGACTAGATAATGCTTATAATGTCTTTGCATCTGAGATTTGTCATTTGAGCAGTATAACCGCCAGGACATATTGCTTGAGGAGTATGATCCAGGGACAAAATGCTTTTTATGGAAAATTCAGATGGTTGAATGGGAGAAAGTCCATTTCATCTTGTGAGGACAATTGGTACTGTCTATTTGAAAGGGAAAATATACACAACTTGCTGAGCTTTGGGTGTGCTTCAATGCTGCAGTATATGCCCTAAAAGTAATTAATAAAGAAACAGATTAGCTAAAACATAAAAAATCACAAAGACTCCACTACTGATGCATAATATCGTAGTGGCTTAAGCCCTACAATAGTTATTAACCCGTTTAGGACGGACTGATTTTGCTACAACACGCATTTCCCATAGACACCTGCCCGAGTATACTCGGGACTCGTCCTCAACGGGTTAAATTACATTTGAAAGATGTTTCCTGGATTTAATTCTCAGTGGTTGATTACACAGTTCCCACACACTCCTTGATTATGTGGAAAATGAAATGAGAGCTTAATTACACATCTTCACCAAACATGCATGTACGCTACAAAGTGTGAATAGTATCTGTTATCCAAAATACTTTAACAATGTGTTCCCTCGACCAGACTTGTGCTATAAATACCCCCATTATCATTATCACAATTGTTATCATTATTATTGAAGTGCCACTTTGGTCAGGTCTTACTTGCACATTTTAGAATGTTGCCTCTTACAAGTCCATGAAAGAAGAAAGAATGAAATATGTCAAGGCTTTTCATAAATCAGAATGTTCATCACGTAATGCTACATTTGTCTCATTAAGAAAATTCACAATGTGCAAGTAACTACAAAACAGATTGACTGCTAGGAGAAAAACTATGTGGCAGATGCTCACCTAAATCCTTCCCCTGTGCAGCAGCCTCGGACAAGACCTCCGCAAGTGTGGTCACGTCCCCAAAGCCAAGGTTAATACCCTGACCAGCCAGGGGATGTACCCGATGTGCCGCATCACTGAGGAGAAAAATAGGATGGGGATGGGGATTATTTCTGTTTACACTGTTACAACATGGTGGCAGCTGATTCCACATGTTGCAACACCTTCGAGGTTTCTGTGTTATTTCATATTTTAGGTTTTGTTATGCTTTTCTACATGTTTGTTCATTTGTTGTTGTTTTTCTGGAAGGGGGTGGTCCATAGATCATTTGATCACTTTAGCTGAATATGATCAATGATGTAGCAGACTGTAATCTGAAACAACATCATCACATAAACCTTTACCCCGTCGAGGACGAGTCCCGAGTATACTTGGGCAGGGGCCTTATGGGAAATTTGTGTTGTAGCAAAGTCAGTCTGTCCTGAACGGGTTAATACCACACAACTTGCAAGCTTACAGCTGAGGGCAAAGTTCTAATGACATCTACAATAAAGAGAGTCTACAAAGCATTTTCTGTGCCTTGTCACCACTCTGACAGCCAGGTGGGTCCAATGCATGCAGCTCATGCAATTACATGTACTAATTCATTGAAATTCCCACATCTGTAGGCTTTCATTTGCTATACAGTGCACTCCCGTTATAACGAACACGGTTATAATGAAATTCCGGTTACAACGAAGTTAAATTTAGGGCCACAACATTGTAAACTCTATGTATTTTTATTGTTTATTCATTCGGTTATGACGAAATTTCGATATAACGAAAGAAAATTGCCGGTCCTGAGGACTTCGTTATAACGGGAGTCTACTGTATCCCTACAAGGTGTACCCTATCTCACCATCTTGAATAATGGTTTTCCTCTGAACTGCTTTGGCTCTTAATCTAAGTCCATCAAACTTACTTTTGCATCCACCTACTGTCATAGCCTAATACAAGTAGGCCATGTGCTTTGACAGCTCTAAACACCACCTAAATGGCTGAATAAGAATACTGTATAAGCCATACATGTATATATAGCTAGTCTTCTTTTTCATTTTTTTAATAAAGACTTCCAACCATTTCACCAGTGGTTAAATTTGTGACCAATGAGTACAATACTGAACGGAGAAATGTATGTGTGCATGTCAAATTCATATTGGGATCAAGGCTAATATTTTCATGCGTTATTATATTTGCAGAGAGGACTTGACTTACAAAAATAAAATGCTCATGAAATATGTGGCATATACAGTATATAGAAACAAATATATGGAGGCAGCCTACCCAATGAGAGCAACTCTGCTGTCCACATATTGAGGGGCATGGCAGAGCCCCAGAGGGAAGGAGGCTCTGCTGCTGGGATCCACGCCAGAGATGCTGGGGGGCAGCTGGCGGATGGATGAGCCCTCCGGCTTGACGGCCGACAGGAATCCTCCAAAGAGCTGGGTAGCGGCATCCACAGTTGGGTGGTGGTGACTGTCATCCCACTGAGATGGGCAGGATGATAACACAGAAGAGACAACATCAAAGAGCATAAGATGAAGATGGCCACCAAAAAAAAAAAACAACGAAATAAAAACAAACAAACAAACAAATAAATAGATAAAGAATACTCAGAGTGAATTGAGGAAAGACTGAAAAAACATAACATAGGAATACTCATCAATGTGAAACATTTTGCACTGCAGAAATGTTGTGCTCCGCTGAGCTATTGTAAAAATAATAAGTTAATATTTTGGGAAATATCAAATTATGAACAAAGTATAATCTCATCACAATCAAGAAGTTATAATCACAAAATGCAGTCCGACCTCTTTCATCCAGCTTCCCTTTATATGAATCTCTCTATTATCCCGACGTGATTTTGCCATGATTTTTTTTTTTTTAAATCTAATAATTTGGGGAGAAGAGGGATTTCACACTGAAACAAAATTCCTGCACAAACTCGTATGAATTACATAATGTAGTTCCCAAAATAATTAACATACATTCACATCAAAACATAATGCCTTCAGTGACACTTCGTGGTGGAGGCATAAAAGAAAGTAAGGTGTGTGAAATAGTGTAAAGTTGTTACTAAAAGCTTAGAGCACTTACAAAAGCATTATTGACTGCTTCCACAAAATCTTGCTCCTCCATGTTGACGAGGTCTTTGGAGTGGTCGGGACTTGTGGACCAGACAAGAGAACTCATGTCATCACTCAACTGCACGTAGTAAAACAAAAACAAAAATAAGATGAAATACCAACATGTTTAGGATGAAAATACATCAGGAGGAACAATCTGTCAATGACCGAGACAACTTCACCATATATGAACACATGCAAATGCACTCTAGTCAGAACCTTCTAACATGGACCAGTCCACCTTTTTGGTCTTTAACTGCCATGTTGTGGACTCAAGAACATGAAATTATGTCAGAGACTTTATATAATAATTGTACCGCACTTAATTTTGAGTGTTCACACAGTGGACAGCCTCTCTTCCTAATAAATGTTCAACCTTTTTTTCAAGATATATTCATGCATCCGTTAATCCACGGTTGGGTGTACTGAACACATTCTGTAACTGCGCATATCACTGGTTTGTATGTGTCTTCCTTAAAGGAGTGTATTCCTGATATGATATGTGTTTCCAGACATGTGCAAATGCCCCGTCCATTCACCCCCACTCACAGAGTACCATCAAACAAAATCCAGTTTATCAGATGCAATGGCCACAGGCAATTAACATCTTATATCATATCATTTGAATACACCAAGACATATAATTAATGGATGTTAGCAGTTAATGAACAAAGAAACATACTGGCATTGGTGTGTTCATGGCAGAATAAATGAATTCTTGGTGCTTCTTCAACAGAGATCAAAAAATGTAAACGTATGTATTCATCAGCAACACTTGTTTCACAGCATGTAGATAATGTATGGCTATAGCTTGCCTCAACAAATGGTCACAAACAGGGTTCACATTCAAGCTGGTAAAAAGTCTCATTTCACACTTTGCAACCAAATTTTTGCTGGCTTTCAACCATTTTCTCAAACTCACCGGAAGAAGTGCTATTGGCCCTGATGGTAGAAAACGTTGCCAAGCAACAATGTTTTCTGTTGGCTGTAAGTAAATGGAAATGGTCAAAGAGGCAAGAGGGTAGAACATTAGAGTATGATTGCATGACTACCTCAAACACTCAAGAGAGCAACAGAATACATTATGTACAGCAATCACAATATCTTTCCTTCTCAATAGTTTGAACATTACGTTATCATCATACGTTCACACTTCTTACTTATTTTATGTCAACAAGGTATAATTTGTCATGAATAAGGCACATGGTCTAAGAAGCCAACACAGGTTGAACACGGATATGATTCATAATATGAAACCAAAACCAAACCAGAAATTAATGTATTTTGTGTCATTATTTCAGTCAAATACCATGGTATTTTACCATGCTTTGAATATTTGCATCAGCAAAGCAAAGATAATGACATCTTAATGCATTTCTAAAGGGACCAACAGCTTATGTATGTCACACCCAGGTGAAATTGCACAAGGCTCCAGAGTGAATAAAGGTGCTGGTTTTCAAGAAGACATGTGTACATTCATTTCTTGTTTTGAGCCTTGGTGGGGCAGGGGGCGGAGGGCACTGGAGGGTGAACGGGAGGGGATGTGTCTTACCTCTGCCAAGTTTAGAGTGGCGACCACAGCCCACTGGTCATAGTTCCAAGCCAGCTGCTTCAGGCCAGTCATCCTTCTCACCGATGACCTGGCACCGTCAGCTCCCACCACCAGCCGGGTCTTGATGACACTCTCCTCGCCTTCCAGATGCACCTGGGCCCAGCTCTCCTCCTCGAATTGCCCCTGAGGAGGGATCTGGATCGAGCTCAGTCTACGGAGACAAGCAATCAGTCAAGTGTTTCCATCTTCAGAGGCAGAAGAGTCACTTGTATTTTTCAAAGTGATCAAAACAATTATGGGATTACTGTAATACCAAGCCATGCTGGCATATTGCCAATGGTAGGTCATTCTAGGAGAATAGCGTTACAGGGCTGCCAACCTTGAGTGAGAGTTTGGTGTGAGACACTGCGAGAGAGCAAGCGGAGTGACCTCGGATCCTGGCTAGCACCTGGCTGCCTGCTGTGTGGCTGTACGTACGTATGTACGTACGTACATGTACTACGTACACAGTCAGTGTATGTAAAGCGATGTAAAGCACACGTCATAGCCGGCCATACATGTACTGTAATTTGCCAAAAGTACAAGCTACGCTCACGTGGTATAGGTAGAAACCAATCATAATCCAATAGCTCGTCTGCACGCGAACCGAAAACGATTACCCTGGTATTGTTGGTTAAGCTTTACACCCGCGCGGGAAAATCTCGAAATTTTGGGCTTGGGCATATCGATATTAGGAATATCAGAGAATTTAGAGATACACATATATTTATTTTTGTAGTCATGTACAGTCCATTTTGGGGGTTTAGCGTGAGATTTCGTTTATCAGAGTGAGACGGTCAAAATTGGTTGAATTGCGTGAGTCTCACGCTCAATGCGTGAGAGTTGGCAGCCCTGGTGCTAACACTCACAAGGCTACCCTGGGTAATTTAGTCCATATTATCAATGTATCGTTAACAATCCCAATTTACTGCTGCAACAATCAGACGCTGTGATTGGGCTGAATTTTGCAGATGGCTTGTGCAAAATAATCAGACACACAAATGAAAAATTAAGTATTTTACTTTCATAACATTAGTTTTAAACCCTACTATGAGCTCACTATGATAGCAGTGAAAGAGCAAGTAAATACCCTGTAAATGCCACATTGCATGAAACCACTTAAAACAGTCAAAACCACTTTGTAAAATTTCCATGGAAAACTGCCACATCGATAATAGATGTGTTCTGCACATATACAAAATATTGTATGCAACTGCACTGTATGCAGAGTTGTTGCACCAAATGCCCTGAAAAAGTTTGATCTGTTAAGGTCACCAAACTTGACAATACCACCACAAAAAAAAAAAAAAAAAAAAAAAAAAAAAATTGCAGCAAGTGCTTGTAGTGTGTGATTCTGGAAAATTAATAATAATAAAAAAAATAAGTCCTACAGCCACAAGGATGGATTACCTCACATTCAGTCAAAATGATGATGATACTTTCTTTTCTTACATGACTATCATGTAAATGAGTACCTCTTTTCATACTGCACTTCAACATTGCTCTTCACTCCATCCAGCTGACTCAAGAGGGCAGCATTCGTGACATCATTCTCCACGATGTAGGCCATATCTTCTGACAGGTCAGGGGACTGGTTGAAGGCAATGAGTGCATCTGAGCAGGCATCCCACACCTGCATACGGCGGAAAGGCTTCACTCTCACTTTCACCATGTGCTGCCATGCTCCTATGTCTAACAGTAGAATTATTATTGAGAGAAAGTTTAATACTGGTAGTTGTTCAATAGCATTCAAGACAAGAAAAGGGATGATACAGTGAACTAACAAAGCAAATGCACTGGGGAAAAATCAAACATACTTACATGTATGATTCCCAAATTCCCTCTTCATGAATTTCATTCTTTTTTATCATTTGTTTAGGGCATACACATGTATGGTACCAATCATCCTCCTGATAATTCACCTCTTTGGATTTGTCAATGAAAAAAAGCAAGGAAGACTTTATCTGAATATATCAAGTATTTTACAAAAAGGAAAAAAAAAGAAGAAAAGTATTTGGATGGAATACCTTGTCAAAGAACCATTCATAATAATTTCTGAAATATCATCTGGTAAGTTTGGCTATATCACAGCACCTGACACACTTGGTTTAATAGTAAAGTTAATGTTTCATCGCAAACAACATTACAAAAGTACCTGTTTTGTCCATTGAACAAAAATATTATAAAAAAGAGGAACTTACATGTATACTGTATATTACAAGTATTACCCTTCTATACCGTGTGTCATATCTTCTTTCAATTATTGTCACATTTGCTTTGTTTGACACCAGTTCAGATATTATCACATAGTGTCAAATGGAGCAAAATGGTAAACACACACATACACACACACACACACACACACACACACAAAGGAAAAAAAAACAAACAGCCCTACAAGTGTATTATGGGATATTATCTGCCAGAAAGAAAAATAATAATGAGGACAATAAAATAATTAAAATAAACAAATAGATAAGATTTGAAAACATGACTTTTTACCTGTCAAAAGTTTGACCGAGTTGTGGTTGAGGGAACACACTCTGTTGCTGTACTTTTCAGGCAGCTCACTAAGCATCTTGGGTGGCTTGCCCTGCTCTAGGAGCAGAATGCGATGGTCAGCCAACCTTGGGTCTTGACCTGCAGTGATTCACACAGGTGAAACAATCAAAAGAAGTTTTCTTTCTTATTCATACAAAGAATATCGCATTGAAGACTTCAAGAGTTATTTTGACACATAAGCATTGTTTTTAGTGTAGTTTAAATAAAAGATTTTCCTTTCCAAAGATCTATTATGGCATGCGATTAAATGTTACACTTTACAGTTCACAAGGTTAACAAACAATTGCGAATACAACTACAATTTTGTACAAGTCTGGATGCTCATACTCGTGGAAGGGGGTGTGCACTTCCAGCAAAGTTTTTAATTTAGGTAACTTGCCATCTAAAGCAAGTGAAATTATCTTACCCTGTGGCCCTGCTGAGTGCGAAAAGTTAGGTTACATGAAAAATTCCACTTTTACACTCGGGTCTAGAGACAGTATCAATGACCATATCCTTATATGAATAATCCATCCATCTATGAGGGGTCAATAAAAACCATTCCTTTCCAAAAGACAATTCTATTGACACACTCTGTAAAGAACAGTTCAAAACAATGAAATGAAACTATCTTGTCTTGGATTCTTAGAGTAGACTCTACTACGTCTAGATTGATCAATTACTGGTCGAGCTCTTGTCCATGACATTATCACACAATTAAATATCATTAAAGTTGTACAACTTGTGAAGTTTTGAAGTTGTTTTATACGTTAGACCTCTTATCTTACAGCTGATTATGATATCAGTTTAGTTACCCAAAGCGCACGCCATCGCCTGTCCAGCCATTCCCCCGCCAACGATCACCACATCGTAGAGATCATCCTCAGATGTCGTCTGCCAGCTGCCGACCATCGGCCTCTTCCTCTTGGCAGCATGGCTACTCATTTCTCTTCCTCGACAACCATGGCGAGGTTGACCACCTGGGATAGCTGCACATGATGAAACAACTCTGACAGACTTTCTGATCCCCGGGTTTACGGTACTTCTTCTACAAGGTGTCGGACTATTACAGGACAACCAAGTGCAATTCCTTCTTCGCAGCTGATGAAGACCAACACAGGCATTGCTGATGTCTCTGCCTCGTTGTTGGACTTGTAGCACCAGTTTCTGCATATAATGTATCATCTTGAACCACCACTGGCACTGATTCGATCTGGACCATTTAGACTGAGGCGTGGAAGCTCGCTTTTGGTAGTTTGTTTAGTAAATTTAGCTTTAATACCAGCTGAGTGCCCCTCCAGGTTGATCTCAGCTAGCTCCCACGGTGGAGCATGAATGAACTCGACGTCTTACAAACAAACAAACAAAATGGCGGATCATATCGACGTTTCGTTAAAAACGGTGAGTTTTTGCTTTTCATTGAAATTCAAGAAAACTGACATGACTGAAATATATAAAATATGAAACTTTATGTTGATTTTTATCATTTCAGGAGGACTTGGTTGTTGAAGGATGTCGGATGCCCGTGCGGATGACGCAATCAGATGATTGGCGTAAGTAGGATACAAATACAGTGTCCCATTAACTGGATTTTGTGTTAGTAAATTCTTTTATCAGCCTATCATCACAGTGCACTGCACTGCTTAACTTTAACTGCGACCAGTCATAACTGTCGACTGTGTACAAGGAGCGCCCCGCTCCGGGGTTAGGTGCACTGCCAACAAACAACACAGAGATAGTATTCTCTTGCTTTGCCAGGTCAGGTGTCATGGAATACTGCCATGAATTGTCATGAACTGTTGCAATTAAGCAAATAGCGTCAATAGAGTTCGAATTCGAGAGGCCAAATTTGCATGGGTTGAAGACCGAAGTAAATCTAAATGTTTCCTTCATCAGGACCTGAGCTGAAGGAAACATTTACTTCAACCCATGCAATTGGCCCCTCAAATTCGAACTCTATTGACACTATTTGTTTGTGACTTTTGGTTTTTCACAAGTGTCTAATACTTTCACTTTGGCTATCAACCACAACTCAGTTCGGGAAACCCACTCACAAGGGGGGCCCCTCCTTATAAGTAACCCGTCCCCCTTATAAGTAACCCCGTCCCCCTTATAAGTAACCCCCGGGGCACCCCTTATAAGGAGTCTCCACGCTTTTTTGCAATGCAACGCGAAAATGAAAGGACTGCGGCAATTCGCTTGATTATGTCCATAAAGCATCACAAGTTCCCTAGTTACTCACGAAATTTGAGCAAAATCGGTTCGAGACATCATATCTAAAATCATGGATTTAAATGCGATGTCAAACGACCCATGCGAATGCTGAAATGCGAGCGATTACTGGCGTGAGTGTCGCCAGGCGCGGCGGCGCGGCAATGCTTGAGTGCAGACGTGGCGACTGAGTACGGAGACTTTCGTTCATTCAGGTGGAAAGCCACCTGAATGAACGAAAGTCTTCGAAAGTCTCTCTTTTTTTAAAAAAATTCAACCACAATGCCATCCGCAAAATTCAGCTGCCTGCTAGTGCTATTTCTACATAGATATCTAGATGTAATACATATGTACAGTAGGCCTGCTGTAGTTATGGGTAGGAGAGTTGATCGCATCACTGGACGCTTTTTTTTTTCATGGGTCTGAATTCCGTATGTAGCTGGTAGATGGTCACATCCACCTCAACTGCACTGCATTTCTCCAATCATTCAAAGCAGACACCAATATGTTGACACCAAGTCGACCACGCAGAGTAGTTCACATCAGCAAACTAGTACACGCCTGCAATTGGTATCAAGCAGCAACAAGCTGCTAGTGGCAAAACCCCAAGCCGACTGGCTAGAGAGCGAGCGTTTCAACGACATTGGGCTTGTTGAAACTATCGAGAAATACAGCTGGATGCACGACAAGAAGTCATCTCCAACGACATGTGACTGTAAGCAGTAAAAATACAACGCCCTCTACGTGTGAAATTGTGAAATGCGCCCAGGCTCTCGCTTCTGACGTCACACGTCTCTTACATCCCGGCCCCTTATATGTGAACCTACATGAACATATACCCAATCTATTATTCCTAATGCCTTTCAAACACACATCATACATTATGTGCCTTTAAATCTGACCAGCTATTAACACATATAATACTCTTCGAACTTGACACCTTTCGTAACAAATCACGTCTGCACAAATGCGTCAATCTTATGAAATGAGCATGAGCTTTTCCTTCAACACCTGATGCGTCTAACAATGAAGATAACATCCAAAATATCAAGCTGCATCAAACGATGCATTTCTATACATTCCTGTAAATGCTAGTCGTGTATAACATACAACAGATCACAAAATATAAACAAAGGAACTATTCTCTGAGAGGAAACCTCTTTCCGTCTGTCACACCAAACTGGAATAATCACTTGTATTCCCTACCTTGTACTCATACAGTTGTACACACTGCGATTAATACAGATTCAAAGTCATACACTAAATTGGATGCTACACGTACAGTATATTCCTTTCCCTATATCTGACCAACAATATGCTCTGGAAATAACTTCCCTGTTGTAAGATAATATGACCCCTTGTGAATCAATGGTACTATATACTTGTACATTATGCACAATGCTCCATATACTGAGTAATGCAAAACAATCAAAGTATGCACTTTGAATACCACTACATGTTGTAATCACCACAGTAGTCTTAAATCAGACCTCAAAATATCTTGTTGTAGTCTTAAATCAGACCCCACAAGGTCTTATACTACCAGAGTTATTACAATGCTAGTAGTCTTGCTCCAAAACCTCATTATTACCGAAACTTAGTCTTGACTTCAGACTCACATCTGACGATGCTAGTCTTTGCTGTCCAGACCCTATATATACCTAATCTCAAATTCAGACCCTGAATCACCCACATTTTAAACTGAAGTGCTAGTCTTAATTTCAGACCTTACACGTTCCAGCTCCACATATGATCCAAATAATCAAAGGGGGAAGGTATATCTTTACTCTCTCTCCTTTGCTATGATTCATATATACACAAATAATGAGTCATAAAGTGTCTAGATTAAATAAAGTTGTTTTCCCCAACTCAAATGCTACAAGTCATCCCTCCACTCTAACTTAAAGGAAGACATCATACAGGATATATATTTACTCATGAAATAACAATAACTTGCAACTTAACAACAAACATAATGCGAACGTTCTCAAATGTTCTCCAGAGCTGTTCAGAGTTTGTTGCTTCACGCATCGGTTAATACCAATGTCCAACATTTCAGTCCAGCGTTCTCTCTACCTCTGGAAACTGTTCGCTTGCAAGCTCTGTCCACGATGTCAATCAAACTGTGACTTTGAGGAAATCCCACTTGAAGATTAAAGGCACTGAGGCGGCGCTTGGCTCGCACCTCTTTGTACTATTTCGCATGGAAATTCAATCTCACTAAGTACATCGCTATCATTCGCGCTGTAATGACACACTTGACATCTTGCAGATGATCCAAATCACCATGTACCACTGAGCATTGAGGCGGCGCTTGGCTCGCACCTAAGATACTCATACGGCACGTAGTAAGAAAATAACCAAAACTTCCTACACCGACTTTTCCACACACTCCAGAAGACACAACTTGCTTATAGGTCGCGTCATCACTCCACCTGATGTCTTCACGTTTGCAGACCGCACCAGGCCATCTCCACCGACGTGGGTTTCCGTTACTCGTCCCATAGGCCACTTGTTCCTCGGTGTGACCTCCACAACCAGAACGATGTCACCTACTGCAATGTTTCTGGATGCACTGGTCCACTTCTGTCTCAGCTGTAAAGTCGGCAGATACTCCCTGATCCATCTCCGCCAGAAGAGGTCTGCCATATACTGCACCTGCTTCCAACGTTTGCGGCAGTACATGTCCTTCTCGTCAAACACACCAAGAGGCAGTGTGTTGTTAGGTCTCAGCAACAAGAGGTGGTTAGGTGTCAAGGCCTCAGGATCCGCTTTATCTGTAGATACCACAGTCAGTGGTCTACCATTGATGATAGACTCAACTTTGCACATCAGTGTAGCTAGGCTGTCATCGTACAGGCTCTGCTGCTTTAGCAAGGCATTCATTACCTTACGAATTGTCCGGATCTGGCGTTCCCAACATCCTCCCATGTGTGATGCCGATGGTGGGTTAAACTTCCACTCAATTTCCCTCTGCAGGAGAAACTGATGGATGCATCGCTGATTCCACTGCTGGATCCCTTCACGCAGCTCCCTGTCTGCGCCGACAAAGTTGGTACCGTTATCAGACCAGATCACTTCTGGCCTACCTCTGCGTGCGATGAACCTCTCCAGGCCATTGATGAAAGCGTCTGTCTCCAAGGAGTGAAGCACTTCAATATGCACTGCCCGCACAGCTAGGCAGGTGAAAACGCACCCATATCTCTTCAACTGGTTTCTGCCCTGCTTGACATAAAACGGTCCAAAACAGTCCACTCCTACGAAGTTGAAGGGCGGCTTGCTGGGCGTGACTCTTTCACTCGGTAGATTACCCATCTTCTGGACACCGGGCTGGGCTCTTTGCCTTTTGCATGTCACGCAATCTCGCAAGACTTCTCTAACTGCTGCCCGTGCACCCAAGATCCAACACCGCTCTCTGAGCAGTGACATCATGTGTTCCCTTCCTGAGTGACCACATCGCTCATGGTAGTGACGAATCAGCAGCTTCACAACATTGTGCTTCCTTGGGAGGATGACTGGATGTTTCAGCCTCGTTGCAACAGTACTCCCTTGCAGCCGTCCACCTACACGTAACAGTCCACACTCTGTCACTTCAGGGTCCAAGCGGGCCAGACGGCTGGACTTGATGACCTTTGACCTACCATCTGTCTCATTCACCAAACACCTGTACTCCTCACGGAAGCACTTCCTTTGAATGAAACGAAAGATGGCTTTCTCTGCTCCATCCATCTCCTTCACTGAGAGTGGCTTACTCATGTCAGCTGGGTCAAAGGCGACGTTGTGACCTGCTTTCTGTCGTAGAAAGCTTCCAACTCTCCTCAAATACGCCACAGCTTTCTTCACTCTTGTCCATGAAGAGTATCTACTGAGTAACTCATCAATCGTTGTTGCTGACTCAGCTTGGGTAGCAAAGACTGCCTCGCTCTTCACTTCTGGGTCGTTTTCACCATCATAGTTCCCGGTCACTTGGTGAATTGGCCATTCACCCTTTGGTTTCCACAGGAATTCGGGTCCCTGAATCCACCTGTCAGACAGTCCATCTGGTTTCAACCCACGAGAGACATCATCAGCTGGGTTGAGATCTGTACTAACATGTCTCCACTGTCTTGGTTGTGAACCATCGTGTATCGTAGCTATCCTGTTTGCCACGAACGTACGAAACCGTTTGTCCACATTGCAAATGTAATGCAATACGATAGTGCTGTCAGTCCAAAAGATTGATTCAGACAGCGGTAACTCCAACTCCCTTCTGATCATTGCATCTATGGTGACTGCAAGAGTTGCTGCCATCAGCTCCAGCCTGGGAATTGTCATCTTCTTCATGGGAGCCAACCTTGATCTCGCCATGACAATGTTGCAGCGGACGTTTCCTCTGCTATCAGCTGTGCGGAGATACGACACAACGCCATACCCCCTTTCAGAGGCATCGCTGAAGTGATGAAGTTCATAGGCAGTCACTCCTTCCAGTTCTGCTGGATTAAGACACCTGCTGACTTTCACCTTACTCATTTCAGGCAGACATTCCTTCCATTTCAGCCATCTTTCACGATGCTCGGCTGGTATTGGGTCGTCGAATCCCAACTTCAAGGCAGTCAGTTCCTGAAGAAGCATCTTCGCATTCATCACAAATGGAGCTGCAAATCCATAAGGATCATAGATGGAGGCAATTTCGCTCAGAATCCCTCTTCTCGTCAATGGTTTGCAACGTGGGGTTATCTGATACATGAAACAGTCATGCTCCGTATCCCACGTAACTCCAAGAGCTCTCTCCACAGGTAGGGCGTCATGGTCCAAATCTAAGCCAATAACAGTCTTGGCTCTCTGCTCTACTGACACTGCCTGGATTACACCTGGGCGGTTGCTGATCCATTTCATAAGTCTGAATCCTCCTTTTTCTAAGAGGCGAGTCAGCTCATTTACTAGTTGTATTGCCTCTTCCTCAGTCTTGCTTGACACCAGGCAATCATCCACATAGAAATTCTGCTTGACAGACCGTACTGCAGCTACAGAAAATTCCTCCTTGAACTCCTCAGCTGTGTGTCTCAAGGCATAGCTGCAACAACTCGGGCTCCATGTTCCTCCGAAGAGATGAACGCACATCCGGTACGTCCTGGGACTCTCACTCAAGTTTCCTTCTGGCCACCAAAGAAACCTGAGCATGTCTCGTTCATCTGGTGGTACTCTCACTTGATGAAACATCTCCTTTATGTCTCCCATCACAGCTACTGGTTCTTGCCGGAACCTCAGCAACACACCCAAAAGGTTATTGGTCATATCTGGGCCTTGATGCACTACATCATTCAGTGCCTTCCCTTGACACTTCGAGGCACAGTCAAACACAATTCTCAGTTTGTCAGGCTTGTTGGGGTTGAGTACTCCATGATGGGGCAAGTACCAAACAGGTCCTCTTGCGTTGGCGTCTTCATATCGCACCTCTTCTGCATAGCCTTTCTCCAATAAGGCAGCTACTTCACAGCTATACTTCTGGTGCAGCTGTACATTACTCTGTAGTTTCTTTCGCAGAGACTCCAGTCGGCAGAGGGCGACATGTCGGTTGTCAGGTAACTTAACTGGTTCCTCCTTGAAGGGAATGGGGAGCTCATAGTGCCCATGACTCATGGAAACGGTGTCATTCCATACCTTCAGTACCCTTTTGTCATTGACTGACATGGCCTTCTCATTACTGCACAGGCTTTCGGTAGATTCCAAAGTCCAAAACCTCTTTACTTGTTCTTCAAGAGCTGTGTTGGAAATGAAATGTGCGCACACATCTCCCTTCTCTCCTGTCTTCAAGGGACCTTGAAGTGCCCATCCAAGGGCCGTCTTCGTGGCATACGGCTCCCCAGGTCCACCAGAGCGCACCTCTAACGGCATCACCGCCTCCGGAACATCTTGACCGATGAGGAGCTCAACATTGACAGGATGCACACAAGGAAAATCCAAATCAGAGAGGTGTCTGTATGAATCGATATCCTCAGCTCTTGCGACGTTTGCTGTGCTGATGTTCAGAGACTTCCTTGTATAGACGGTCGGCAAGTCAACGGCATGCGACATGTCTGGATTCTGTACCACCAGACTGGTTACCATGGTCTCCACTTGGCTGCGTGCTTTCTCGAGAGTAGACATCGCCAGCACCTGTCTTTTGCCTGTAACCCCCAGCTGCATCACAAGGTCTTCTGTACAGAAGGTGCTGGTCGAACCACTGTCCAACAAGGCATACGTCTGTACAGTCACTGTTCCTCCTTTGGCCTGAACGCTAACCGGAACAATAGGCAACACAACCTTTTGGCTGCCGGCCCCTGTGGCATGACCGGTTGCGACAGAATACCCATTCTGCGCCTCGACAGGTTCACCTTCTGAGCTCCCAACTCCTTGTTGAGAAGGCTCTGGTTGCGCACGCGTAGGAGATGCTGGGACATGAAGAAGCGTGGCATGCTTCCTCCCACATCCGTCGATCTGGCATGTTCTCTTCAACTGACAATTTCCCACCATATGCCCTGGTTTGAGACAGTTGAAGCAAAGCCGCTCCTTTCTCGCTACGCCCAATCGTTCCTTTGGAGTCAGTCCTTGAAACTGCTGGCATTCAAGCAACTGATGCCTGCCACTGCATCGCACACACAGTGCCTCTTTCGATGTGCTGCTCACAGCAAATGATGCCTTTGGCCTGGAGCTCCTTTGTGACTTTACTGTCGTACCCTGGCGTGGGCTCTTCTCCTCAGGAAGATTCCCTCTGCTATAGACAGGATCGTTCTGCTCCACTGCCATAGCCCTTACAAACTCAAGTAAATCGTCGAATCTTGGCACTCTATCCTGACTCCGAATAGCAGCCACTCTCGTCAGCCATCTCCCTCTGATAAAACTCGGAAGTCTTCCGACGATCGCAAGAAGCACACTCTGGGGCGAGAGCTCACTCTCGAACCCCATCGCCTTCATAGACATAGAGCAGACCGTCATATCGTCGGCTAATTCGGTCAAGGCCTTTCCATCATGCGGGGAGATCCTTCCGCCTTCCGTTATTCTCTTCATCCATGCATCAGCAATGGAAACGGAGTTGCCGAACCTCTGCTTCAATAGCTGCTTGGCCTTCTGGTATCCTTGCTCAGGTGGCATGATAACACACGCTTGAAGCAGCTTCCTTGGCTCACCGATGCAATAATGAAGAAGGCGTGTCAATTTCTCCGTGTCGTCTACGTTAACACGATCGACGCTGACTTCGAAACCTTTCCAAAATTCCCAATACCTCAAAGGGTTTCCATCAAACTTCATAAGCTGCACTTGTGGGAGCCGAAGGGTATCAACCAGCTGCTGTTGACCTTGTTGCAGCATCTGAATAGCAGGCAAACTTGTTACTCCACCAACTGGGTAAGGCAATGTGTCATCGCCTCTTCCTTTCGCATCTGGAGACTCAACAGGCGTACTCGACGCTTCAGCCTGCTGGTATATGTCCTCCTCCGCCTTTGCGATGCGAAGTTCCGTTCTCAACTTCAGTTGACTCTTTCGCTGCTTCAACTGGAGTTCCTGCAACTCCAGCAACTGCTGCTCCTCCAGGGCAGCTGCTTCTGCCTCCAACGCAGCTCTCTTGGCCATGGCTTTCAGTCGTGACGAAGTGGAGCTCGCCTTGCTGCCACACTGACTCACCGAGTCCTCTGGACGCACGTCATCAGGCTGGACACCACCACCTGACGGTTGCGGGCTCCTCTCCTCACCACCATCCATGTCGTTCATCTTGGATGACTTCAACTCCAAGCTGTCGTTGAACTGTGTGTAGCTGGTAGATGGTCACATCCACCTCAACTGCACTGCATTTCTCCAATCATTCAAAGCAGACACCAATATGTTGACACCAAGTCGACCACGCAGAGTAGTTCACATCAGCAAACTAGTACACGCCTGCAATTGGTATCAAGCAGCAACAAGCTGCTAGTGGCAAAACCCCAAGCCGACTGGCTAGAGAGCGAGCGTTTCAACGACATTGGGCTTGTTGAAACTATCGAGAAATACAGCTGGATGCACGACAAGAAGTCATCTCCAACGACATGTGACTGTAAGCAGTAAAAATACAACGCCCTCTACGTGTGAAATTGTGAAATGCGCCCAGGCTCTCGCTTCTGACGTCACACGTCTCTTACACCGTACTTAGAGGACAAAATTTCGGCCAAAAATAGCACCAGTTATTCACATAGTCCTGAAAATTATGAATTTGGTAAGCCAAAATTATGAAAATTATTCACTCCAATTTCTGGAAAATAGACTTCAAATATACCGCTCTCCAAAACGTTGTCTTTAAGCACGGTGTAAAATCGCATCATAATTCCGAACATGAATTTCGTATTAAATGGAATAATTGATGTCTTTCGCACCTAGGCCTAATCCTTGCACCATCAAATCACAATTCATACCCACAAATCACCGTACTCTTACCGAGCAGACAACAAAGAAAAAGAACCGGCAAATGAGGCTCAAATTTCGTATTTTACGGTAAAATGTCTAACTTTAACGTTTCAAACAGTTCACGCGGTAAAACTTTGTGAATAATCGACAACTTCTTCTAAATTTAATGTAAAATATTCAAAATTCTTTGTGTTTTTATATTTTTATGTCGCGTTTTTTGCGATTTTAGTCTACACGATGCTCTGTGGGGCTAATCTATGATGTCTCATGCATATGTGACCCGCTACAACAAAATGATCCTAAAGTCCGGCGAGGTCGATTATTTGAAAATTGCATGATATAATCCCCTAATCTTTCTGCTTAAAATTGATATATAACACATATTATAAAAATAATCGGCTGCGGAGATATCGATGTTTAAAAGAGAGCATGTCGAGACGTCTGGGAAATTGCTGTTTCGAGAAAAGCGCCCTAAAAGTCTTCCTTTCGACGCAATCGCGATCAAGGGACACGCAAGTCAGTTTTTACCTCTGGACAATAGAAGGTAAGCCCTAGCAACCCCCGAAGAGTTTAATCAAGCACATCAGCGCCGGCGGTCTCCTCACCAACCAATCAGTGACCAGGATGTGAGAAGCGGCTGAGCATAGCGCACCCCGCCCGCACGCACCAGTCGACTGGGCAGTGTGCGAGCTTCACGCTTCGGTTAGCAGCAAGCAGCAAACTGACCAATGAGATCACTCTGGTCGTTGTTAGGGGCGGAACCTATCTGTGGCGCTCAATCCAAATTTTCGAACCCTTCAGCTTCGTTGAAACGCCAAAAAACATGGCTCAGAAAAACGCTATTTTTTGGTCTTTCCTTTGATCATTTTGCTTCAATATTTCGACAGATGATAGAAGACATGTTAGACTCCAATAATATATCAAAATCAGAAAATCGTAAGTTTTGACCAGTTTTAATGCTCTGACTTGAAACACGATTTTCACGGCTTCGACCGTGCGCGACTTTAGGACCTTTTTGTTGTAGCGGGTCACATATTGACTGTCATTAGTACTCAAAAACATGCGTGTCTTGAATTACGATGTTGTCCAGTAATACAGGTACCATACCTGTAGTATACTGGGCCTAGTGGATAAACTCGGTCACTTGAGGGGCAATTCCGCGGTTAGTAACGTTACATTTGAACAAATTTAGATATTTGTTTTTACTACTAAATTACCATTTATTCATTTCAAGCCAAAATTATGTCAAAAACATGTTCATCCTTCCCAGGTCTATGATATAGAAAAGAATGAGTACAATCCAATAAATATTAGAATTGCTATGGCAACTTAAAGGGCTGGTTAGTAACGTTACGAAAAAAGGACATGAGAAAAAAATCAATGTCTTGTAACAAAAAGTGTGCAAAAATTCAAGTTACTTCAAACAAAGTGTTGCATTAATTTCAATTATTGCATCATGACAAATGTTCACACAATGTTTTTTAGCAGTTCGACCAATAATTTCTTAGCTAGACCCCCAAAAGCATGGTTAGTAACGTTACGGTTAGTAACGTTACATTTGTCCGGAGTAATTCCGCAGGTCATTTCACCCTTTTGTAATTGACAAAATGTCACATGACTTCTGGAGTATTTAAATGTATTTATCTTTTACCCTTTACCAAAACTTTGAGGAAAAAATTTCAAAGGAACCCACTGTCATTTGCATTTAAGTGAATTTCAGCATCCCCAGTCCCACATGTACATTTTAAATGATGGTTTTAGATCTCGCGAAATCAATCAATACGAAAGATAAAATCTACTGAATTTGAAAGACCTTAATGATTGTTGAACATCCATGGCATTAGTTGATACCTAGATTAAAGAGTAAGATAAAGAGGCACATTTCTTTCATCCATGTCATGTCCACCTAACTGCGGAATTGCCCTGAGGGTGTTAGTGGCCGAGTATACCTGCTAGGCTGAGTTTGCCCATAAATACAGTATTTTTATGAGGTTTTTTATTTTTGTGAATTTCATGAATCAGGTGGTATTTGCGAAATCATAAAGACAGGCGAAAATATTGACTCTGATCGCGCTATGAGTGTGACGTATACACTGTATGCGTATACATTTCTCTGTTCGGTACAGGGGTACAGGACTCCATGATCATGAATTTAACCACTTGCAAAATCGTTGGGAAGTTCCGATTCGCAAAAATTTAGACTCATTAGATATATGGTGTATACAGTATAGTGGTTCCCAAAGTGCACTAGAAATGGCAAATTCACTTAGAAATGCTTGTTATTTATGTTTAATGAAAGTGTAGCTTATTTCCAATTATTAAAAGTGAACCAAGTCAGTTATATCAGGAAGTGTTGATACCAACAGCAACTTTCACTGCACTCGAGCTCATGACAACTCACTCTTTTGCGAGCCTCCAGTAGTTCACATAAATTAGTGATTGCATCATACAGTATGCTCCAGGCACAATTTGAGTCTGAAGTTAGCCATCTATAACTATGAGATATGATACGCAGGGAATAATTTTCCAACTCAAATTTGATTAGCAATTTCAGCTGATGAACAATATTTTAAATGTTATCCTGTACACTTCTATGGAAGAAATCTGCTACACAAAAGTTAGTTTGTGTAGCAGTGTTGTAAAAATGCATAGCAGATTGCGATGCGATACCAGGAAAATTATTCCCTGGATACGTTTTGTACTTATCGAGTAACTGAGGTAGATCTTTGGTCTACAATGATTATTCCAAGTCGAAAGTCAGTTGAGAAATGTCTGTATGTATATACATTGTGTAGATGGAGCTGGAGGAGGGGGGGGGATGTCTTCCACTTTCTGTTTTTTACCTTGATTTACCTTGATGTTGGGCATAAAGTGTACTGGACTTATTTGCCCCTCTGCATCCTCTTGAGTCTTGCTGCAAATATTATTTGCACTACTATTTGCATGTGTAGGGCAGGAGCATCATGGGAATTTGGTATCCGGGTCATAACAGTTGAATTTATGTTTCCATGACTTTTCAAGATTTGATTTGAAGGTATTGATACTGCTGCTATTGATGACTTCTGGTGGTAGGCTGTTCCAAAGATTAACCACTCGGTGTGAGAAATTCCTTTGCCTTACATTTGAGTTTGCATCAGGATTTCTGAGCTTGAGTGTGTGACTTCTTGTCCTGGACTGTGTATATTGCTGGAAGAAACCTGAGCTATGCAAATCGTTCAGGCCGTTCAGGATCTTAAACGTCTGGATCATATCTGCTCTACGTCTTGTATATATGACAATGTTGGGAGACCCAGTTTCATTAGTCGTTCTGTGTAGCTCAGGTTTCTCAGACCAGGTAATAGCTTTGTTGCTCTTCGCTGTACATTCTCCAGTTTGACAATGTCCTTCTTTTAAGGTATGGGAGCCAAACACTACTACAATATTCCAGGGATGGTCAAATGATTGATTTGTATAATTGTACTAAGCCTCTTCCATCCATGTTAGAAACAGATCTCCTGATTAATCCCAGCAGTCTATTTGCCTCGGCGCATACTCTGTTGACATGGTTAGAGAATTGCAGACTGCTGTCGAATAGTACTCCAAGGTCATTCTCATGAGTTACTGTCAAAAGTTCTGATGTGTCATCAGGGTTTAGATAATAATTCAATCCAGGGTTTCTCTTTCCAATACACATTACTTTACATTTCTTTTGGTTGAAAGATAACTGCCAGTCTTTGGCCCACGATGTGAGTTTATAATACAAATCCTCCTGTAGATTGTTATTATCAGTCTCTTCGTGTCGTGAGGCATACAGTTTGGTGTCATCAGCAAATAATCTAACCGTGAAATTTGTAGATGATAATCTCAGGTAAGTCGTTGATGTCTGTGTATGTCTGTGTTCATGTGCACAGTCTAACTCCCAGTTAAAGGGAAGCAGTCCTGAGATTTTCTCTGTACTGATAATTAAGAAGAGTAAAAAATATAACCTTTCACCAATTTATACGCGTGGACATCAAAAATTGTCTCCGTACGCGATTTTTAAAAAATAATTCCTGCAAGCGATCGTGTAAGAGCCTGCCAAAAGGTGCAACGTCATTGATGCCCTACTCTCAAGTTGACAGCCGTGCCTCAGAAAATCAATTTAAGTGTTCAAAATGATCATATCTGATTTTTTCATAAAATGTGACAATATGTGGTTTTATTATTTCAAACAAAATATTTCAAGCTTATTTATATATACAATTAATATAAAAATAAATAGTAAACATGTATTTATAAATAACTAGGGAGCGTACGCATGACGAGCAGAACACCGCTGGAAAGAGTTGTGCATCGATGACGTATGACTCTCCGCCAAGACTTGCTCAGTAGCATACAGCTGTATTCACCATGCAGAGTCACACTTTTTCAACCAAAATGTACCAGCTTATTTGGTGATTTGAAAGTTTGTTTTTGGTGAAAGTAGTTCATTGGAGGTACCAACAACAACATATTTTTTAAATTTCGTGAGGACTGCGTCCCTTTAAGAAGTACCGGTATGTCATATGACATTTGGCTAACCTCAGTTTCAGATTGTGCTGGCAGCATACACCGCAACTGCAAATGATTAGAGGCTTTCGAAAAGTGAGTTGTATTGAGCAACAACATGGAAGTCAGTGATTGGAAGTGTGCTGTGACGTATTTCCTGCAAGTTTAGTGGAATTTGGAAGTATGGAATTTGAGATATCGACACGAACATGAAAGTTGTACATTAGCCCCCCAATTCTCACTATCAGAAAGGATAAGAATTTGTATGTACATCTTTTGTTGCTACAAGGAAAGTGTACTTCAAATTATACTGTATATATGCCATACATTTCACAAGTCTAAATTTTTGCGAATCGGGTCTTACCGACAATTTCGCGAATGGTTAAATTCGTGATCGTGGAGTCATTTACTGAACGGAAAAATGTTTACCCATACCTCACATTCATATCGGCATTAGAGTCAATATTCTCGCGAATAGCAGCTGACTCGCGAAATTCGCAAAAATAAAAACCTCACAAAATATTCGTCATATACAGTAATGTCAGCCAACTCATACATTGGATTGAGTAAATTGCAACTGTTTTGATGGTCATTGGATTCTCTGTTTTTCTCACTGCAGCTCTTGGTGAAGTCATAAGTCGAAAGGAGAGTGATGATGGATTCATGTTTTATATCCACTACATCGACTGTGAGTACCTGTAATTTCTGTATTGTTATAGCCAATTTTTTTTTTTTTTTTTTGGTAAAAGGAGATGCTTTTTTAGGTTGTCTAGTGTTATCGCAAATTTTTGCACATGTTGAAGGTAAACTTACATACATGTAATTCCCATATAATTGCAGAAAAATTGATTTTTGCTCTAAACTGGAGACCTACTTTAATGCATAAGAAATGTGTGATATAACACTGATAAACATGATCCCAGTTGGGTAACGACTACAATGCAAAATATTACCCCAAAAGGTACACCATAAGAATTGAAATCTTAGAGCATACCCAATCATGGTTGCTACGTGATGTTTTATAATCAAGTACATCGATTATAGACATGTACATCAGGCCATAGCAGTATCCATCGCATGAGAGTGAATTGCATAAACTTGCTAACTGCATGCAATTCAATATTAGTGCTGCCATATGATTTGATATGCACATACTAGTAATGTTCTGCCTACCCACCACTGTACAGGGAGGGTGCTTCAGGAATACAAGTTGGATGCATTCATGTACAAATAAAAATTATTTTATACAGTTGATCTCAAAATACTCCAAAACAGGTCATTATCCTACCAAATTGTGTCACCAGAAAAATTTTCTGGTAAACCCTTTCGACACATTGCGAGGAAATTCCAAATGGTGGAGGAGGAATTTTGAGCCCTTTTAAGAACTATTTTCTGCCTTTAAGGTTGATGTTAAAGGCAAGATGTATTTCGAAAGAGAGAGAGAGAGAGAGAGATAGAGAGAAAAATCTTGAGTGCATACAAAAAGTGCCAGTCTTAAAATCTGTGGAAGGTGTGCTACATTACAAATGGTTCCCCCCCCCCCAAAAAAAAAAAAAAAACACACACAAGACACAGCAACAACTGTGCAGTAGTGCTTTAATCTAACCATTAATGCAAAGAATTGACAAATGCTGATCAAATATGTGATGAAAAATTTAGTAGAAACGGTGTTACTGTGCCATTTAATGTTGGAGTACGCATGAATTTTGGTCTATAATGTCAGTTTGTTTTGCTATTGTCAGGAAGGCACTTTGATTATTAGCACCTTACAGTACATCCTTTACAGTGTGTGCATGAGATTATACATACCATAGATGCCTTGATTGAATCGGAGTTGTTTTTTTTTTTGATCCATGAAAATAGACAACAAGCGTCTGGATGAGTGGGTCAGTCTGGATAGACTTAACCTGGAGAAACTCCAGATGCCCCACAAGGAGGCCAAGACACCACAGAAGGAGGTGCCCACCCCAAACTGCAGCTCCCGAGCCTCTACCCCGGAGCGGGAGATACCAGCTCTGGCGACACCTACACCACCCATATCTGGATCCCTGACTCCGGTCCCGACTCCTGCCATGCTGCAGGTGGGTCAGCTCTGTAGCTTGTGTTCACTTGACCCATCAGCATATCTTGTAGGGCGTGTATCAATAGATGTATGCTATATATTTAACTTGTATCCAGCAGCTTATGCATCACAGTTTTCAATGTAGGGTGCGTTTCTAGTAGTACTGGCACAACCAGTTACACTCTGTGTGATTTTACAATATTGTATGTGGCAGTGAGACGAGGAAAGAAGAAGCACAAATGTATTTGAATCTATGACATTGCTCTTGAAATCAAGTCTCATCATTACTTTCTGAGGAGTTTTATCTAGAGTTCAATTTTAGGTTGTAGGTAGACACTCACTGAACTAGACGTTATTAGGTTGTTGTAAAACTAGACATTTTCTGTGTGCATTTTAATTTTATGAATTTTCGCGACAGCCAGGATTCATGAAATTAAAATGCACACGAAAGTTCTTTTGTACATTATATGCATTGAATGCCAGTGGCGATTTGTGAAAATTTCATGCTGCTAGAAGGTAGTCGGCTCCATTTATTGAAAAAATTTCTTACTTTACAGTATATATTTCTCGCAATGTATGAAAGCATACCACATGGAAACCAGGGGTAATGGTATGCATTTAAATCTGGATGTTGTGTAATTTTCTCCTCTGTATCTGTTACAGGTCAATGGCAACGTCCCTAAAAACAAAGGCAATCCTGTGGGAAGAAAACGGAAATTACCCTTCCTGGAATCAGAGGTATGTATGAAATCGATCATGAAGAAGACGCCTTCATTTTAATTGAGCTGTGAGGAATTTTATAGCAAATACATGGTATGATAACCTCAGATATTGTCATATGATATTAGTCCAGATGGTGTCTCTCGCAGTACAAGAAAACGTGAGGAAAGTGTAGAAATATATCCTAATTTCTGCCAAACCCTGAGCAGTCAGTTTTCAGCTTGTCATGTGCTTTTGTGGCACCGGTCACCAATTGATAAAATGAATGACCATCATTTCATTAGTGAACTTCTTGCAAGATGTCCATGGAGTAATATAGAAGATTACCATGTGACATTGTAATGATCATCATGTCCTGGAGATCACAAGTTTTGTTCATACTTTACACTAGTCGTATGCTTTTTTGTTTCTTTTTCTTTTTCTATCTTTTTTTGTTTTAATTTGATTCACTCGATATTTGAGACTGTGGAATAGCGGTAGATAATCTTTCAAGTTACCATTCAGTCAGCCTTGATTTCAAAGAAAAGGTGCAAGTAGTCAATTCCTTGAGTGTGTCTCACGCATTCATATGATGCATCATCTCAATGTTTTTTATTTGTGTTTGTTAACACTACTATGTAGAATTGAGTATATGAATATAAGAACGACCCAAGTCCATGGAAGACCATTTCGAGTAAACTAAAAAAAAACTTCATATCTTTTTTGTTTGTCCAATAATATTCTATTTAACTGTGATGGGAAGGCAACATTGTATATACAAATTAGAACATATATCATTATGACAATTAACATTAACATTAATTGTGGAGACGCCATTTTGTGTGATGGACTTGGGTCGTTCTTTGATTCATATACATGAAATTCTGCTATAGAGATGAGAGAAGGAGGAGAGAGGGCGCTATAATATGAATGTAAGAATGACCTAAGTCCTTCATTCTTACATTCATATAAGATTTAGCTCATTTATTTCAGGCACTTCCGGGGGTAATTAGGATTTGTCATTTATACACAAGATGAGTCCATGTATAAGCTACAATTTCCCATGTCAAATTGAATTTGGCCAAAAATTGGACTTGGGTCGTTCTTATATTCATATACTCAATTGTACTTGTGCACTCTACTAATTCAAGGGGTTACTGCTGTGCAATATACTAGTACAATACAAATACCACTTCACTTAGTGCCTGTAAAAGAAAAAAGAAAAAAGAGGGAAACAGAAATTGAATAAAAGTTGTTTTAGTTTCCTGATGTATGTATACTGAGCTGCTTTATTTGCCAATGCAATTTGTTATGTTTCTGGTCAACACGAACTTCATTTTTCTGCATCCATTTGAAAGGATTCTCTAGACAGTCTCAGTGTGAACGCACCCAGGCAAACAGGGAGTATGGTAGCAGACAAGAATCATGATGACATCATCACCAGGATAAAGAACATTGAGATGATTGTCCTAGGGCGCCACTGCATACGACCATGGTACTTCTCCCCATATCCCATTGAGCTGACGGGGAAACCCAAGATATACCTGTGCGAGTTCTGCTTGAAGTATGTCCGGAGCATCAAGTGCCTAGAAAGGCATAAGGTCAGATTTTGTGTGTGTGTGTGTGTGTGTTTTTTTTTTCCCTTTGTCAAATTAGCAAATATTGAGTCTTTCAAAGAAATATGCCAGTAGTAAATACAAATTGAACCAAACATTTCTGATCTGATGTTCATGTATGTAGGTTATCAGTATCTTCGTGTGTTACAGATGGCTTTTAAGAAAAGAAGAGTGAATGTAAGGCAGAATGATCACTAGTTGATTAGTTCCATGTAATTGTATAGCAAAGCTTATTTCATGCACACTGTATGATAGAGTATTTCCCTGCAGCAAGGGAATTTTGATCAGTGACAAAAGTCAACAATCTGTTTCATGTAAGCTGTATCCCATAATCGCACTTATTCTTTGAACTTTCAGTCGCTGCCATTGGCTTGTTCTTGCCAAGTTTTGGGGCACATTTGGATGAGAACACTCCTTTTGTTGTTATATTTTGCAGGCAAAGTGTAAGCTGAGGCATCCACCTGGCAATGAGATCTACAGGAAAAACCACATCTCCTTTTTTGAGATCGATGGAAGGAAAAACAAGGTGCTCATTCATTTCACCCATGCATTCATTCACTGGTTCATCAATTCATTGATCCAATCATCCATTCGTCCATTCACTCACTCATTTATTCCATTCATTTCTGGTTTCACTCAAATGTTTGCTCATCAAGTCATTTACCAATCTTGACAGGGTAATAAAGTCATTTGCATTGAAATTCCCACTCAGGATTTCATTGGGCTTAATCATAATTCGGTTTACTAGATTTCATAAGAGTTAGCATGTCTTCACAAATCTGATTACATTTCATAACAAGTTTTAAGATACAGCACTTCCCGTGTACACTGATTCACAGATATTTAATCAAATATTTGTAACTGAATAGTAATACTCTCAGAATTATGGAATAATATATTTGAATTGATAAATGACAGAAACATAGCTTGAACATTGGTTTCTCAAATTATACATTTTCAAACTATTACTAGTATTTCTGTTGAATAGATATTTCAACAAATAAAAACGGCAATAATAAGTGATACATTCAACATGTGGGATTTCATTTGTCAGCCATTAATAGACAAAACTGCATTAACTTGCTGAACACTATGCATTTTGAACAGTGGATGTTAGTGTTCAGGATACAATTATTCAAATGACAAATTTCATTAGCAAAAACAGTGTCAGTTACTGATAATATTTTTGTGTTCATTAAGTGTTGCCAACTGTCCAAGACTTGAGCGTTCAATGAATTCTTCTCTAAACCATCTTTAATAAAAAAGGGAATGTTAACCCCAAACTGATCATAATGGATGGTTGTTTTTTGTTCATGTGATAAGAATATATCATACTGGCTTCCTATTTATATAGTATTTTGTGAGGGTGGTCATCTCCTTAACCCTATATTAACTGGGGGGGGGGGGGTCAAATTGACCCCCCCTCGACATTTCACGCCACGATTTCGTGACGCGCAAAGATTTTGCCGCATCGCTTCATGACTTTTTTCATTGAAGTCTTTGGCATATTTTGAGACCAAATTTGGGATGTCCGGGTACTCTGTTCTCAAGTTATGTAACGTTTTGCATATACATGTCAACCCAAAAACAGCTTAAATTCATGATATCATGTTCAAATCCAATGCAAATTGTGTTTTTTTGTTAAATTGATATGAATTAGATTATTTCAACTTTTAATCATAGAAATTAATCAATTCTAATGTGAATAATCTTGAAAAAGTCCCTGAAACAAATTTTGGCCAAAAAACAGTAGGAAACAAAAGGTCAAAAAAACAATAAAATGCATAAGAAATTAACAAAACAATAAAAAACAAAAGAAATTGATTTTGATTGTGCTGTTTTTTACCAGAAAATTGTTTGATGTGTCTTGAGGAATTCTGACACAAAACTTTAACAATCCTTCAGCCTTTTTAATGGAGTTACAGGTGGACCTATGATTTCATGCATAAATTTGCATAATGAATTTACTAAAAATAGAAAGTCAATATTTTTCTATTATATGACCATGTAATCTTGTAGATGACATCCGGCTCTATGTTCAGGCAAAATTTTGCGGCGATCGCGCGATCGGCGGCCAAGATCTGAAGGGGGGGTCAAATTGACCCTCCCAGTAAAAACTTGGTCTCAAATAGCCCAGTTAAAATAGGGTTAAGTCAACTTTTCTTGTCTTCTTCACCTGACCAGTCCTACTCCCAGAATCTATGTCTACTGGCCAAGCTCTTTCTGGACCACAAAACGCTGTATTATGACACAGACCCCTTCCTCTTCTACGTCATGACAGAGTTTGACAGCAGGGGCTATCACATTGTTGGCTACTTCTCAAAGGTATGTCTTCTTCCTCTCTTCATTGGACTTGGAATTGTTGGAATATTTTAGAGTTAGTCGTAGCTGTGCCTTAAGATTTCGTCTGTGGTTGAACCGAACTGAACCGCTGGCTTTTGATCTACTCTGAACCTGTACAAATACTGTATGTTTGTGTCTTTTTGTCCAAATATGAAAGGGAACATGTGCTCTTTGTAGTTGATCCTGTGTGCTGAAAATACTGCACCAGTTGGATGATTGCCTTTGCAAAGTGCCGGTATGTTACTTTGCTTGCAAAATATTTTCTGATGGCATTAAAACTGTTTATAATTATGTGGACAAATGAAAATGCCAAAAAATGGAATGACTGTGCTTACTAAAGCAGAAAACATGCAATATGATGCGACTTGGCTGTAAAATGAGAAATTTGATATGGTATTCAAAGTTTCAACTTGTGATATTGTAACCATCTCAAGTCTGAATATCAATGTCCACTAATGGTTTTGAATGTGAAATTTTTCACTGTTATTTTTTTATTCATGAGGAATTTCTTAGCAGTAGTGTGAATGGTTTAAGTGTATTTGAATGTCTAATCTTCCGCACACTTAAATGCCTCTTAACTTCAAAGTCAATTTTTCCTCAAAGAATGTCTGTCTCCTGATCGGCTTTAATGTATTACTTTTAAAATGAATTTGAAAATTGTTGTGGATTAAGATAGGTGATGGTTCCACATTACACTTTGCTATACTGGTCGAAAAAATAATGTATTGTGCTGCTCCTAAGTCTTGTATGGGACACAAATTAGTGTGTGCTGCATTGATGAAAATGGAATGAAAACAAATTTTGTTTCATTTGATGCATTGATCGTTGTTTCTCCAGGAGAAGGAATCAACAGAAGACTACAATGTTGCCTGCATCCTCACACTCCCTCCATTCCAGAGGAAAGGTTTTGGCAAACTTCTCATAGAATTCAGTGAGTACACCAGAGACCAGTGCGCTTTGGAAGTACACTTTCATAGTGCACCTGTTTGCCACTGAATTTGACAGCTACATCAGCCATATTTGGATGTAAATGAGCACTTAAATTTAATTTCTCATTTCATTTTGATAGGAGTGCATAACTTTGAGAGCATGACAAGATTCTTCTGAACATCTTGTTGTGACTATTCTTAGTTCTTCCACCTTTGAGCTGTCATTGGAGAATTGTGAACATATACAGTTCATGGGTACGATTTTCTCTATTGATGCATTGTGCTCTTTGTTATGAAAATGTTATCGCTAACTTCTCTTTGCTTTCATGCTCTTTTACTTTTACAATGTTTCGAATGTCACAAGAACCAGATATGTTTCCATTGGTCAAAATAAAAGACATGGCTGGCATTCTTACATATTTACCCTTGGGATCAAGGACCAGCACTATACGTTTTATTGTTCATAAGGCAGTAAAACTTTGTATTAAGTATAAATAAAGCTAATTGGACCTACTTGAAGGAAGATTAACACAGAATCAATATTACAGAATTAAAATGGTAATGAATCATTGATGTATGCTCCCAAATTTAAAGATAATTCTGCTTTGACTTTCATGGCAGAGCAAAACAAGCTGATGTTTGATTACTCTTGGTAGCTCCTTTAGTGCTAGCACTGCTCCTCTGGAGTGTCATGGCATGATTATTACTGCAGCACTTTTAAGTACCTATTGTTCTTCTTTAATATTCACCCTAGTCAAAAAGCACTGCGTCAGTTCAAAAACCTTGTCCAAAGATGTTTACATTGGAGACAATTCAAACTCCGGATTTCTCGTCCAGAGCTTTATTCAGAATACCACTGTGCTCCCATCATGATTGTAGCACTTCCACATGTCCATTTTTACACCTGGGTCAAGAGAAACTATAAGGGTTAAAAATGTTTGTATCTGTGGAGGCTGTGAACCGAGGATATCTCAGAGCAAGTCCATGGCTACTTCCACTACACCAAAGTGTTGTCACACTGTATATGTCATTTCTTCCCGTTTCTCTCAGGCTATGTACTTTCCCAGTTTGAGGGCAAAACGGGTTCCCCTGAGAAGCCCTTGTCTGACCTGGGCCTTCTCTCGTACAGGAGCTACTGGTCTCAGGCTATCCTAGAGTGCATTCTCAAGCTACCAAAGCCTCCTGATGGTGAAAGGGCACAAATCACCATCAAGTATGTTCAAGCGCCGTCAGTTCATTTCCAGTTTCTCTGTTGGGTCATAAAATACATTGATACCTTGTTGCATTTATTCAGAAAGTGTGCATTTGATGAGGTTTTTGTTTTTGTTTTAGTTTAAGTGTTGTTCTTTTTT
This sequence comes from Diadema antillarum, assembly GCF_040938485.1. NCBI lineage: Eukaryota > Metazoa > Echinodermata > Echinoidea > Diadematoida > Diadematidae > Diadema > Diadema antillarum. The sequence goes on along the minus strand of NW_027272120.1, from coordinate 78,360 downwards.
TACTTTTTAGATCATAATTGGACATGTATACTGCCATCACAGCAAAAAAGAAGAAAAAAAATGTTTGGGATGTCACTTACCACTTCCAAATGTGGTAATGTACAAATTTAAGCCTATGAAATAGGGTATTCTTTCATATAGCATGAGGTTATGTATTTGCTGATTTGATATCAGTAGTTACCAGATGGTTTGTAATAATCAGTTTATATTGTGAAGATACAGTTGAACCTCTCTTATCCAGCCTCCCTTTATCCGGATCTCTCTATCATACGGACGCAATCTCACCGTGATTTTTTTAAAAATAATTACAGGAGGAAAGGGGGATTCCCAACTCCTTTAGAACTCCTACACAAACACACATGAATTACATAATACTTCCAACATGATTAACATACATTACATCAAATTTCCTTCCGAATTGCCTACCTTCAGACATTTCAACATCCCCAAACATCCCCAAATCATCCCAAGAACATGGACATATTGTGCGCTCGAGTCCTCTCATATCGCATTGCCACATATAGGTCCATACACAGCCGTCGATATGACTAGATAGACATGCATTGTTTCGAGTCATTGGCTGAGCAACGAATGATATTGAACACTCAAAAATTGTTCACACACAGTACACACACAAAGAGAGAGAGGGAGACCACCTAACAATGGCGACCTACAGTCGACTTTGCCGAGCCGTGATGATCAAATTTTGAAGCGTAGTTTCATCGACTCGTACTGTTTATTTTCAAGATCTTATACTTGATACATTTCTTAATAATTATTTAGGTAAATCATCCCAAGAATTTATAAAAGAAAATGATTTCATTCTTGCAAACACGAACCTCTATTTTGGGGTCTGTTACTGAGTGTAACAATGAAAAGGTTGCTGCATACATATTACTACATGTGGTACTACAATGGGCTACATCAGTACATGTGTATGTATATGTACATGTATAAAAAGCATTGAGTTTCCCGTATCCGGCCAAATCCCTTATCCGGATGAGCCCCGGTCCCGACTTGTCCGGATACGAGAGGTTCAACTGTATGTCAAATGATGCAAGTGGAATTTTGAAAGTGGTGTATTTTGAAGAATGATGAAGAAACGTGGCTATTTTGTTGTGGGAGAGTCCATCAAATGCTGTGAGGAATATTCAAAGTAAACCAGAGGGAACGGAAAAGGTTAGACTTATGTCAGGAGTCAATGCAGTGCAATAGGATAAAGACCATAATTTTCTCAGGGTCAGTGGACAGGACTGGTGTAGTGGAGTGAGTGTGAACACATTAAGCAAGATGGAGAAAGAGTGGGCTCAGGAGTGGGAATTGGTGAATCAAACAGTTTGATCATTTGACAGTGAAAAGACATGGTTTCGTGTTTGGTGATGGTGTGATGATTACAGGTATGGCAAATCCCTTAAACCCATTGTCACGTCTCTCTTCCCTCATCCGTCTCCCCCCTTTTCCAGCGACATCTGCGAGTCAACAAGCATCCGCAAGGAGGATGTGATCTACACGCTGTGCAACCTGAACCTCATCAACTACTACAAGGGCCAGTACGTCATCACGCTGGCCAAGGACGTGGTGGACGCCCACCAGAAGGCCATGAGCAAGCGCAAGATCCGCATCGACCCCAAGTGTCTGCACTGGACGCCCAAGGACTGGTCCAAGAGGGGCAAGTGGTGACCCTCCCTTACCTGGACTACCAGCTAGATGTTTGTTCTGAACTCGTGTCAAAGTTATGAACGTAGTGCCAAGATGACATTTCACTGGGAGGCAAAGGAGAGAATTCCACAGTGTGCGGTAGCGCTATATATGCACAGGACACAATTTGCAGTGGAGTATCCGCAGCCATGCATGTATGTGACGACTTCCTTTTGTTGATGTCACTGTGGCATTGATCAGGGTCTACAAGTAATTTCGGAATGTGTGACTGCATCACTGAGATGGAGCTACAAGAAGCATATCATATTCCTTGATGAAAAGTTGTGTGTCAGTAAGTGTGTGCGTGTGTGTAGTATGTGTGTGTGTGTGCAGTAATGACATATTGCATAGTTGCTGTGGTGAATGCATTTTGTGAGAGCATTCACATGATTTTGTTTCTAATCATAGGAAATGAAGACCCTGCTACATCAGGTGTTTCTAGGTTTATTCTGATGTTTAAAGAAATTGATTTCTGGGGCAAAATGCCAGAAAAAATTTTTTGTAGCCTCTTCTTACTTTACTGTGAATGAAAACCTTCAAATATCTTTTTCTTTAAACTAGCAGTTCCCCTTGACCAAAGTCATTCCAAAAAGACAAGGAAAGACATAGAAACAAGAAAAAGAAATCAAGATCTTAATGTACTTGAGCAGTACACTTAAAATAGTGTTGATTACAACATTTGATGACTAGAGATATGACAACAATTATGTTGTAGAAATCAATTCATTGTTACTTGAATAATTGGCCATAGTTTTAAAAGTGTGATGCATATAAGTCTGAAAAATTCGGAACGAAAAAAAAAAAACATGCTTGTTTTTAATGTGTCGTGGGTAGGTGCAGTTTAATTGTACTTTACTGGCAAAGTTGCCTAAAATTTGTTTTCTACAGACATTCTACACATCATGAAATGCCACTTCGAGGAGTGCATCCTCTCTTATTAATAGTTGCAAAGTAATCTGGCAGACATTGCTGCAACGTGAATACAGCCAAAGTAGATATCATGATCACACGGTACAAAACTGCAATCAAAAGCTTAAAGATGTAGCTGCCAGAAATATCTGTGAAGTTTAAATGCACTCAGTCATGGAGATATTAAATTAATGAGTCAATTCAAAACACAGTAACATACCACATGCAGGACAAAAAGTGTCAAAGCACACTCAGACTTTGCAATTGAGATAAAAGATGATCAAAGTATCAAATTTGCATTTATTTGATATCAATCCTATTTCTTTTCATCATATTGCCTCCTTTTACAGTTGTCTGAGCATTAATATCTTAACTTTTATCAGTAGAGTGCTGTAATGGGGTGGGTTACCCATGTGCTGTGAGCATGTGTTGTATTTGCATGAAACGCCTCGGGTGTAACTTGGCCCATACAAGAAATGCTAACTGCAGTTTAGTGGAAGAAACAGCATATTTTGTAGCACATAGCAACAAAATGTGTGTGTAGTTGCACATTGGTAGTATTTGAGTGACTGCACATATGTAAGACAACACTGAGCATAGCCTTATTGAGTCCTTGGAATCGTACTCCCATCTGTATAGGTACATATAATGCAGAGCCTTCAAGTGAAGTAGGAAATGTAAGTTTTACTATTTTTTATAAGGAGTTAAACCTATCTAATAAACTCAGAATATGGAGTGAGAATAATTGTATCATTTCCATGTTTGTTTGTTTTTTTATTATTATTTTTCAGGGGCTAGGAATATGTCATAGATATACCAGTACAGTCGACCTCACATGAGTCTAATTTTCTGTTAGTCAAGGCTATTACTTCAGTCTAAATAGATTTAACTTAGGCAAGGTTGACTGTACTTATTTTCCATGAATCATACTGCCAAGAACCTATGATGTGTAGCCGTATACATTGACATGATTTACACATTTGCACTTTTCCTCTTGTTTTCCTTTTGAGGTCACTTATTATTTGATCGTTTATCATCTTTCACATGAATTATATGAATATTCTGTCAGGCAATCAACCCCCTGTTCATCTCTAAAGGGGACAATATTGGGTGAATAAAGGTAAAATAGGTCAAATAGAAATGCTAATGAACAAGAAATGTTACAGGGATTCCATTCTAATCAACTGTTTCCATATACAACAGATACACTGTAATAGTGATTAGTTTGTTTTTAGGATGCAGAAAGTTGCTGTCTTCATTGATTTGTAATTTGCAGTGTGGCATCAGCACAAACAAACAAACAAACGCAAACATATGAAGTCAAAACATGAAATGTGACTGTCGACTGCTTCACCAGAGCAAATAAGTACAGTTCAATACTACTTGACAAGAAACAAAACAATACAAAACAAAGCACAAAAACATAGGTATATTTGTTTTAGCGATTCATATCGCTAGTTGCTTTGACTCGAAGAAGCTATTGAGAGTGCTGTTCAAGGAGGTTGAGGATCCCCTTTTTTTTTACTCTTTTTTTTTTTTTGAGTTTCATTTGTGGAACAAAGACTGTGTGGAATGTGTATAAGCAGATTTGATTGCAACATTCATACAAACTTTATTTATGATATGATGTGCATCATTTTGGCAAAGTGCATACAACAATTCCCATATCACAAGGTGAGAAATTTCACTCAATGGCCTTGTTTGAATAAACGGAGATGCAACAAGAAAAGTAAAATAAGAGCCAATCTCCAATCATTAAGATAACAGATTTCTCCTTTGTATAACCATGAATAACTCCAACCTATGAAATGAATGCACACAGTACGTCAACAACTATTCATCAGTGAGGTAATTATGGTCTGAAAAAGACCCAAATATGCTGTGAATATGATGTTGGATATTGTGCATATTGTAAGTGGATGTACAAAACTTCTACTGATGTGGATATGTTTTCTAATTAATACAACACTTTGTCTTCTCCATTTTTGTGTATCTTCAATTTATTGTTCTGAAGACTACTGAATAATGAGATATGAGGGTGTGTTTAGTCTAAAATATGATGTGTGTGTGTGTGTTTGTGTGTGCAACTGCTGTAAAATATTTGCATGTACATGGGTTGGTTGTAGCATGGAGATGTGTAGTTGCATGGTTGTAATGTAATTTCACAAAGAAATCTTGTTATAGGGAAATTCCATCCTGATGATAAATTACGTTGCTTTGTGTGAAAACCGAAAAATAGGGCAGTAGATTAGTGAAAATTTGGTTTAAAAAAATCAAAAACACAAAAATGTACTGAACTGTTAAAGTTTTCAGACTAGAACAAATTGGCACCTCTGTGTGACGTAGGTGTTGAGCAGCTTCCCCCTCGGTTTATACACAAAAATTCACCAATTTTCATCCATCTCAAAATACTTTTTGAGACATTTTGTAGATAGCAAATTCAGCAGTAAAGCATGCGATTTCATTGGATATGATATACATGTACATGTAGTTGAAAACGTTAAGGAGACACAAATTGGCTCCCTTAGATCACGTGTCTCCTTAATAAAGTAGCTATGATTGTATAATGTCTTCCTAAAGCTGGATCCATAGTTATATATATTAGGACTATTAGTAGAAAATTGAGCAAAGAAATTGGGATTCCATCGAGATTCGGACCCGAGACCATCGGATGCTAGCCCGCGGTGCTCTACCGACTGAGCTATAGAAAGCCCTAGTTCGGTGTCCGTCCCAGAAACCCTAAATTCTCAATGCTCGGATGGTCAGAAGCTATAGGGCCTAGCAGTGTGTTTGTGTGTAACACACATGTACACACTTGAACCTGGCATAAACCCGAAGGATAATACAACTTGGGGATAAATGCGAGGGATCACCGATGTGATGCAGCTTTTTGAGCATGTAACAAACGCAAACAGAAAAACTAACCATAATGAATATTATTTATTAGTGGAAAATTGAGCAAAGAAAATGGGATTGACCATCGGGATTCGAACCGAGACCTCCGGATGCTAGCCCGGTGCTCTACCAACTGAGCTATAGAAAGCCCTAGTTCAGTGTCCGTCCCAGAAACCCTAAATTCTCAATGCTCGAATGGTCAGATGGAATATTAGGACTATGTGACGATATATTCAATATGTATTTTGTGAACAAGAAGTGTTTTGTGAACAATGGCTTATCACAAGATATAATTGAAGCATTTGTTTCTGACATAAGTATCTTGGTTACAGTCATGACCATGACGTACACAATAACGACAACATATTCTTTCAGCAATGAAGACCCAGCTGGTGATTTTCTAGGTTGTTTGGTGAAGGAATCGATATAATAACAATGTCAAACGGAGAATTCTGTCTTTGGGGGAAGGGTAAACACATGATTTATCATACTTGATCTTTATTGGGGATGACATATTCAATTGAGTGTTCAGAAAAGGCATTGAACACACTGTACCATTGACATATCAATGTGGAAGAAAAAATACAAGGAGTAGGATCTATCATTCAGTCCCGCAGCGTGCTTATGTCACAAATACACTCAGCAAAAAGATCAAGTGAACACTTTTTCCAGTGCATATTTTTCAGAGGAGATTTTGATATATCATATGAAAGGTCGTTTAATTGACTATCGACCTGGTAGGTTTATACAAAGGGAAATTTTTACGCGTGAGTTAATGCATTCGTTTTTGTCTTCCAAGACACAGAATTAAAATTTGTAGAATTTGACATTTAGTCCTTCATTTGCAAATGCCCTTCAAGATAGGAATGATAACAAACGACCAATTTAACACAATGAGAGATACGAATGAATAGCAAAAATATATTTTCGTTCCCTTGTACACGTATATCTCTTTACATCCTCAAACAATAACAAAGTGGAAAACTAAAGGGGGGAAATAACAATTTCTGTCAACTCAATTCAAATGACATATAGATTAAGCAGCAAAGGTGGTAAAGTGGACAGATTTCTTTTTTATTTTATTCTTTTGATTTAACATTTTAAGAATTCATGAGACAAATTCAAGAACCAGCTATTATTTTCAATGTGCTTAATTCAAAATAACATTTCAAATTTCTACCCTTTTTGTTGATATTGCCTCTTCTGTAATGTCATTTCAATTTGTGTTTGACAGAAAAATCTTCATTTTCTCCGTTATTTTGTTTTTTGCCTTTTTCATCTTTATGGGCTACAAAGATATAGAGATCAATGGGTAATTTTTCTAAACTAATTTGTGTTTCTTATTGCGTTTGATTTGTCTGTTGTTCTCATTGTTATGTGGAAGAGCACGTACACGTGAATGAAAACTTGTCCATTTTTGCAAGGTTTATTTTTGTGCCTTGGAAGAGAAAAACGAATGTGTTAACTCATGCGCAAAGTTTCCATCTTCATTAACTTAACAGGTTGATAGCCGAAATTGCCTTTAACATGGAGCCAATTAAATTGCCTTTAACATGGTACATAAAACATCAATGTTTAGCCTAATATTCTATGAGAAATATGAGCTTGAAAAAATGTTTACTTTACTACACGAAATTGAATGCTTACATCTGAATTTGAACTTATGACCACTGATTTGGGTCCCTGAAAACGGATTTTAAAGCGTTAAACATTTTTTTTAACCATTAAAAAACAAAAACAAAACAAAAACAAAAACAAAAACGTTCGACCAAAGTCACTGCACCGCTTCAATCATATAGGAATTTGAATGCACATAAGATGAAAATGAATGACAAATTTTATGAAATTTGCCGGGGAAACCTATAATATTGTCAAATCATACAGCGAATACTTGTGTTAGTATAGTTGATACAGCAACGTATAAACCTCATCTTACAGTCCTTTCATATGAAATAAATCACGTAACAGAGGCAGTTCCGATACAATTCGATAGTCGAACGTGTTGATTTGAAGGGGGGGGGGGGACCCACAAAAACAAAAAAGCAAACAGTACTAGCCAATCCACATTCTATAGTCTATCTTTAATTTAGCACAATTTACCAAAAAGTTCTCAATAGCGATTGAGCACATCACGCCGAGAGTGTTTCACATAAAAACAAGCTATCGCAAGGTGTGTGATAGCATAAAGTTTTTTAAGTTATATTTTTACGTTTCTATGTTATCTTTATCCGATAACGAAAATCATGACTTTCCCCTCTCCCCCACCTCACTCACTCACCCATTTCCTCCCTCTCTCCCTCTCACTCTTACGACACGCTTAATACTCACAAGTAGAGACGCACACTTATCACTCTCATTATCTTATACCTCTCTTTTCTTTTTATATTCCTCAATCTGTGTATCTACAAGCTCATCTATCTATCTCTCCGTCTGTATAATATCTATTAATCCATTTGTCTGATATTTCCCCCTTGTATTTCTGTATTTGATGAGATATCAAAATTGCACAAGCTCGAAGGTCGGTAAACCGACCTCCCCCCCCAAAAAAAAAAAAAAAAAAAAAAAAAAAAACGGTCATATGTAGGCTTACTCCTCCGAGATGGAAGCTGGAAGCGCGTCCGAGGTACGCCGCACACCTATCAGCCACATCACTCCAGCACCCCGTGAGACGCTCTGGAAAAGTGGTTGTCATGGTAAAGTAAATAAACAAAATCATAAACATTTTGGGGGGCTGTCGTATCAGAACTGTGAGATCCATGGCAGCAGTCCCGAAGCACTATGTGCTTCCTCTTGATGCAGACTACACTGATATATTTCTTTTTTTTTCTTTACATAAAGTCTGCAATTATAGTTCCGCTTATTGTAGGGATTTTCGTGGAAACCAGTGATATCGGATATTTTCTTTCTGTAGAACCCTTATATTCAAAATAACTATTATACATAATGATGATTACTGTGGTAGCACATAATATACTGCAAAGGATAATGGCTTTCGTTACAACGAAGAGATAGATAAGTGACTGACAGAAACTGATATAATAATAAAGTGGTGGCAGGCTAATGAAATTGTCATGCCTCGAAAGGGAGAAAAATAATGTTGGTACTTTGTATTGTGTGACGTGTTTTTTTCCTTCTTCTTTATTTCATTAATGACGAGAACATATTTCGCACCAAGAAAAGAATTATAAAATGAGTTGACGACTATGCTGCTAATAGATTCGGATTTGGAGAAACAGTGGTGCAAATTGAGCTTTTATCGAGACCTTGCGACAATTCACCTACCTGCATGGCTCCCCAAATACTTTGTATAGTCATGCCTTGGCTTGTGCAATGGAGGAACCTTTGTGAGATATTTCATTTGCAACTGGAAACATCTTGATCTTAGTTGTTCTGAGAAACCATACCCCCCCCCCCCCACCCGAACAGGTTGTAAAAAAAAAAAAAGATAGACTCTGTTAAACAACACGCAAAACTAAAAATCTCGTTATCTACAGGATGGGACTTCACTCATCATTAGAGGACCTGTAATCTTTTTCTTTCTGTTATTCCGCTTCTTTAAACTCTACACCACTTTTATTTATATTAGTGCTATAAATATTATAGAGCCAGTTGTGTTTGCGCATAATTTGGGGTTGACGTTATGCAGATAAACCGTACTCTCTCAATTCTATTACCCAATTTCCACTTTTCACAAGGGAAATCGAGATAAATTTATGGTCATCACTCTGCGTGATATAGCGATGTTGCGATTTATTGAGAGTTAAACGGAAATTTAAGAATGCATAAAGAGTGGACTAGATTGAATTTTGCAGACTCCCAAAGCAGAGGGTATGTGGAAAACAGAGACAAGTGGAGAGGGCTCTTGGCATCATCTTCATATGCGCCAAAACAACATCTGCATAGGTGAAGGGATGATTGTGGTGTGTGTGTATAAGTTCTTGAGTGTACAAGTTAATTAAGTGTGTACATAGAAAATTAGAAGAACACATGAGTGAAGTTTACTCGGGTAAGATTCGAACCTACAACCTCCTGATCTCCGGACAGGCGTCTTATCCACTAGACCACCGAGCCTTGTCATGTCTACTGCTGTTAAACACTGATCAATTCGGTGCTTATATTTACGTCGATGTAGGGCAATTTGTACATCAGTTGCAATAAAAACAACTCGGCGGAAGATATTCATGAATTTGAACATCAGTGGAGTTTATTTTGTAATGAAAAATTTACACGCCATCGATTGTTACTATCAAACTAGTCATTATGTTGAGGGTGTTATCGTTATTTCCTCCACATACTGAAGGAAGTTGATGAGACAGTGCTTTTATGCCAGGAAGCCTTAACCCTAAAGGGGCCGGGCTTTTTTGGCTATGCTCAGACGGGGGGGGGGGGGGGGGGGGGGGGGGGATGGGGGATGGATTCCTCCGCCGGCCCCCCCCCCCCCCCCCCGAGATCTCGGCCATCGGTGGTGCGATCGCGATGAACTTTTGCATGCGTGAGACCCGCGTCATAATCTACAAGATTGTGTCATATAAGATTTTTTGAAATAATCAATTTCTAATTTTAATTAATTAATTATGCAAATTAAGCTCAAGATGATATTTTAGCCTAATTAAAAGCAATGAGAGTCTAATTTTTGATTTGCAAATCTGTTTTAGCATATTCAACAATTGTACATCACAAAAACTTCCAAAACTCATTTCAATTCTTATGTATTTTATTGTTTTCAGAATTTCTTATGTATTTCTTTGTTTTTCAACTTTTGTTTTTTCTTTGTTTTTTCATTGGAAATTGTCACTGACCACTTTTCTACCATAATTAGCACAAAATTAATCAATGAAAGTGATTAATTGTAAAAATAATCAGGGTTTTATGACTTTCATGACAGAGCACTGTTTTCCATAGGAAATGTACACAAAATCATGAAATTGTGCCCGTTTTGGGGCGACATTCCGTTACAAAAATGGGCGTGGCTTCGCAAAAGTATGCGCGGACGTTGCAAATTTGGTCTCAAAAGTTGCGCGAGACTTGAATGAAGAAAGTCAAGAAGTCTCGCGACGAGGCCTTCTCGCATTACAGAATTATAGCGCGAAACGTCGAGGGGGGGGGGGCGGATTCCGCCCCCCCCCCGCCCTTTTAGGGTTAAACGAAAATGATGTGAGGAAATATTTTCTACTCTTTTCTTTTCATGTTGTTCCCTTATTGTGACATCACGATTCGTTATAACCCTCTTTTCCAGCGATGATGATGGTACATTGATTAAAAACTTTTCCTAATGTATTCTTCACATATTTACCTCTACATTGAGTCCACAAAATTCATTTGGGGTATTATTTGCTAACAGTAACACCGTATGTGGTTATACTTTTTTTAACGTATACCGTTGAGATCTGCATGTATAGAGTGGCATGGGAGAGTAAATGTACGTGTATTCATACGTATGCTTAGATGGATGTGCGAGCGAACATGATTGTAAATATTATCTGTATATGTTTGTTTAAGCATGTTATGAATGTTCCTCGTAACATGAATTGTTATGTCACTTTGCGAACCAAGGCAAGCTCACAGCCCCTAGTTACATAGCTAACGCGTATAAGGGAAGGATATGCCTTCGGACGATCGACCTGTATAGGTTACCAGTTTGCGGAAATGAAATAATCAAGTGCTTGAAATGAAAATAATATCAAAAACACGTATTATGTAAACGTTGATAAATGTGGAAAGGGCATTCCATTACTCAGTGGTACTGTCTGATTATTCTTGTACTTTGTACATTGACATGCCAAACATCATTCGTCACTCTGTGTTTCTGTGTCCCAGGTAACGTTGAATCTGATCACATAGACGAAGGGTTGTTTGTGCAAATTCGACACAATGTCATGTCTATATATTAGACATGAAAAGGGGCTTTAATGACGAACATCACTTGAGTCTTTGCGATCGAGAAAACGTGTGACTGCACCAACAAAAAAGACTACTGTTCACCATCAATAGGGTCCTATACACAGCGGTCCTGAATGCGAGGCTGTAGTGAGGCCGGCTGATCCATTCCGGCGTACCCTTGCTATGGTGATGACCCTATGACCCGAGATCAATGCCCTTCGCTCCGGAGACATGTGACGTTCATGAGGCGAATAGGGCTACAGGTGGCCGTATTAGCTGTCTATTATAATCCAGTCCATGGTTCACTGAGCCGGGATTTATCATACCTGGTGCGATGGAGACAACACCATTTTTTGTCTAACACTCATCATGGTCGACTGCTTCTGGAGCACTGAAAAGTTGAAATACTCATCATCGTGTTAATATTGTCGTAACACTGTATTTAACGCGTTCCTTATGCATGATTTCAATTCATTGAATGATGGCGAAATTCTGTATATTTTCATTATTCCCATCAGGGATTTTGGCCTCATTTCGGTTTACGTTGAATACGTCGTTCACCTGTATTTATTATCATGATTATGTATATATATATATATATATATATATATATATATATATATATTATATATATATATATATCTATATCTATATATATATATATATATATATATATATATATATATATATATATATATATTTGCCTTAAGCAAGGCACTTTAGTATCCTCACAGTCCTTCGGTAGGTCCGCCAGGCTGCTTCCTTAGCGGCTAGGTAAACTGAAACAAACCAAATTAAATGAAATGAAATCAAATGAAATCAAATTAAATCAAATAAAATCACATCACATCACATCAAATCAGAAATCGTGTAGAAATCATGTTATATATGTTTTCCATGTTGGGTAGATGATTCTTTTCAGAAAGAAATAAGTGGACGGAAATGAGGAAGAATTGGAAAAGAAAACAATAAATTTGATAATGATAAAATTGAAATTGATAATTAAATATGATGACACTTGACTCTAGATGATAAATTTGATATAAGCCTATGTATAGGAGCACAATAAAGACACAGAAAATCACCAACGAGCTCTATCCATATAACATCAAATCACTCTGTCCGATAATAAGGCTAAATGGAGGTGGATAGGTTGATAAATGCCCGAGATTAATATGTCGACTTTGCGAATGCTCGATATTTACACAAAGTGAATATTATGAAATGGGAGGATGGGAATTGAGAAAGATTTTCATAAGAGATGCCAGGCTGTATAGGGCTCTGGATAATCAAGGCATGAAAACAGATTATAGATAACTAGATCAGACTGAAACAACGTATTATTATTTCATCAATCAATACCATTTTCTGAAAATTTCAAGATTGTGATTGAGTTTCTCTCTTTTCCCCGTTTCCTCGTGTATAGCCTTCTAGAACGCGAGCTATAGGACACATCTTTACTTGGCGGGATTTGAGAGAAGTCATCTCCTCTCGCATCTGCATGATGTACGCACAAATGTGTTTAGCAGACGACCTAGCACAAGAACGCGACCGTGCGAAATAATGGTCGTGCAAGTACAGTTGTACTGAATATCGATCACCTCTTGAGCTCCCCGCCCTACACAATGCGTACCCAGCGCCAGCGCCATCCCGATTGCATTATACAGATGCGTAGCATTTTTCTATCTCTTCTAGCCGAACGTACGCATTATCCAGTCAGTCCATCGGATACGGGAGTCGCTAGTGTAGTGCACATGACGCGCTGTATATCTTCAGGTCTCATTACATACTAGCAAATTAAAAGGGTGAGTACTTTTATATTTCGAGTAATTTTGTTTGAGAGTGGTGTTACTTCATGACTATCTAGACAGTGAGAGTTACAACCGGGGTCATTTTTAACAGGTAGGGTGCTGGAAAGGTAAACCCTGGCTGCTTGTAATAATATCAAGGACTCTCGCATTTGTAGCTCCCGTCGTATCAAGGTACCTCATCCAAGCCTCACTGCGAACTGCATTTAATCAGTATTTCTTATGTATTTTATTTGTTAATATTTTTGCTCGGTCCAACTTTGGACTTATGCAATGTCTTTTCTTCATGAACAGATAATGATAATCATATGAACAAAGTCGGTGCAGAAGCCATGCATAATGTCTTCGTTTTTGTGTCGTTATTAGGGAACGTATATGTGACCGCCATTTATAATATCTGGTTGTGGGCTCCGAAACGTGAGCAATCCAAAAGTTGCCAATAAATTCAATGAGAGAAAGAGCGCAGGTGCCTATGGCATGTGTGAGGATTTCATTTCAAACCCAAATGAACAGCTGTGTGTTTTGAGCATTTTACTCGCCTTATTAACCTGTAGAGTATAGGCCTAAGTATAATGATGTTTTATTTAAGATACCATTAATTCTGAATTGATATATTGGCATGTTGTTTCAACAATTTTACGTCATTTGTAATACTGAATGCAAATATTAGATGACAGAATTAGTCGATGAAGGTATTTGCATTCTTAATTAACAGTGAACCAACTGGGAAACCGGGGTTTAGTGACTGTGACCGAGCAGCATTTTGACATTGATGATGCTTGCCATATTAGTAAAAAACACCGCGACAACAATACATTATAAACATGCGGTTAATTAAGGTTTAGAAAAAAATACAATTAATCATGATGCATTATAGAGGGCGGCAAAGGGGAGATTTATGATAGGTCATGATTTCCCAAAATACTTTAGAATGTCACATATTCCCTTTTTACTAGTTGGTAGATATGCAATTCTGGCAACAGTTCCGGTAGAGTAGCTCTTTTGTCACAGTCTATTAACCTGGTCGTTATCTCTAAACAAATATTAGACGCATATCACGCTAGCGTAAACATATCCAGATGATCGCATTCTGTAAAATGTCTTGTTTTATAAATGACAACGCAGTGGAAATGTGAGCGAATTTATGATCTGTGTTAGGGCGTTTAACATAATATATCAGGTGATTTCCCTCTTAGAGTTGAACTACGAGTTGTTACACACCATCGTCGAAAAGCGTGGTGGCTGTTTCGAGACCGCCCCTTTGTACGCTCTAAAGCTAGTTGCCATGGACGCGTGCGAACACACTGGCGACATTTTGTAAACTCCGCCGTTGACCCCACTCGCAGAGTTTCCTGGCTTCCTATATGTTCCGCTTAGTAAATCAAGTGACCCAGTTTTCTTACTCGTGCCCTTCCATAAACATAGGTCACTGCTCACTGAGCAAAATATGAGTTACTGTCATAATTTTACCCGGGAATTATACATACGCATACGTAGAAGACCCGAACAACATGATGTGCAATTCGCTACTATGTCACTCAAGTCCATTATGTGCCATGTTCGTCGTGATTTCAAAGCGGCACCTTCCGCTGAGCAAAGAATTGTTTACGGCTGTTATTGTGCTAGTTGCCCCCAGTTAGCTTTGTTCGCTACAATCGCCTTCCTTCATTCAGACTCTCCGGTTGTCACAATGCCGCCTGTTGCCATGTACCTGAAATCAATAGGGTTACTAAGGCCATCGTGTAGTGCTCGGGGACACGGACTTTATTCTCCCGCCTATGCATTTGATTCGTCCTAGTATTTGTGTTTGTTCGGGGAGGTCTGTCTAACACAACAAACGGTCTTTTAGCAACCTTTCCAAGCAATATGCAACGAGTAAAACATATGCCTAGATGCTACAAATTTTGGCACATCGTTTGTACCTATACATATAAGCGTATTCCATCCATCATCAATCGACAGTTTCAATAATCTTCTTGAAACTCATCTATTTCGAGAAAGTTTTCCGTAGTCATGTTTTAGCACATTTCTGCATACTTCCAGATACATTTTATGAACGACGATAGATTTATGTAATCATTATGTAATTATCAGCCCTTTCAACTTTAGATCTTTATTATATTGCAAGATGTTCAGTTAAGGTTTAATACAATGGCATGTTGTTTGTTTATTAATCTATTTGCTTTCTTTTATTTTGATTATATCATATTGTTATTGCGCAGTTGAGTATATTATTACTCAGAAACTTATAGAAACTGCGCAATATGAATTCACAAGTATTATTGTTATTATTATTATCATTAATGTTGCTATTTTTATTGTATTTCATAATTATTTTTATTATCTCTATTGGTCCTTGTTTTTAGTGGAAAGAAGCAATGCCTGCGAACCCTGAGCAGTATAGCATCGCTCGAAATATATATATATATATATATATATATATATATATATATATATATATATAATGCATATGTTAATTTAAGATTAAGCATTATTGATAATGACGAAAATAAATGTTAACGTTATTGCGTCATTCTAGAACCTTGGACGGCGCAAAATACTGACATATCGATATAAAGTGCAATACAGTCATGTGGTTATGGTTTGCTGTATATCATACTCACGTATTGCCCTTTTTTTAGAATGAGTTGACAGCTAACAAATACGATGTCTTGTCTGTCCAAGTAGCACATGTAAAGACCTTTGATCGCATTTGCAATTATTGGTTTCTACTGTTTACATTGTGTCTTGCTGGATATTGTCTCATTGTGTTGGCAGCGAAAATTCTTCTGCCAATTCTTCAGGATGATTACTGCTATTGCATATATTATGTATAGATGAAAAATTGGACATCAGTTTATTCTGGCACTATATATGGTGTGTTTTTTTTTTTCATCAATGTCAACGAAATCTCCATCATTTCTAAAGGGAGCGTATAGTTTTGGTTGAGACTTAGCTTCAGGTTTTTATCACATTTGGGTGAGATAGTGAGTAACCTCTTATAAGATATGACAGAGCATGTAATTCCACGCGGATTTCAACGTTTATTTGATGAAAATTGATTTTGAAATGACTGAGATATCCAAAACAGAGTGATCCTAATAAATTGTGGGACCCATATTTTTTTACGATCGTTTTGTTTTACTTTGTTTTTGAACGTTTCAGCATTTTCCAAACCCGATTTTCATCAAATAAACTTTGAATTCCTCTTAAAATGGTATGCTCTGTACTTCTTCATCTCCACCAATACTGTACCATCCCTTTAAACATAAATTCTCCATTAGTCTCCATAAGTATTGTGGATCGTCTGTTATCTGCATTAAGGATCATAATGATGAGTAGAAATGTACGTGGCTTACGTGAGCAGTACATCTTAATGAAATATATAGCTTGTGTGAGTATAATGTGTCTGTATGTGTGTGTGTGTGTGTGTGTGTGTGTGTGTGTGTTTGTGTGTGTGAGTGGTTTCTCGACGTCTAGCTCGAAATAGAATCGTAGTACAATCTGGAATTCCGTGCGTGCCTTAGGCATGGAAGATAGATTGATGGTAATACTTGTACATCGTGTTCACACTTCAGATTATAAGTTATCCCTCTCGATCTCATGGTTTTGTGTGTTGGGCATGTTTGGGTTGTCTCGTTGGGCGTGAACATGTTTTCGAATCTTCTTCGGTGATATTTAGATAAATCTTAACAATTTTGAATGTTTGTACGAAAAAAAATGTAACATATTGTGAATTAAAATGTTACTGAGATAGATAAAAAGTTATAGACACCAATATTTATAACATCTTTTAATGAAAATCTCCGATGATGATGTTTCTTCATGCATACAATTTGTCACCCAATATTCGTTTTGTGACTTATTCTATCTATATTGATTTTCCTAATCATACGTTGACATCTTTGATACCCACCAGTAGCTACTTGGTCATTACTTTTTATAACCCTGCATAAAAAAGCCCCACAAAATGATCCCATTCGACTGATTTTTATCTACGTAGTATGCTTAAAACAATATTTGGGTTAACAAAGCCGATTGTGCGATTTTGCTGTTTTAAAGACAAAGTTGACCTTTTCCTGAAACTAAACTTCGAATTCAAAAGCATGAAATTTAGTATTAGCAAGTGAAGGTCTATATTCAACAATTTACGTCATTTTTGTTGTTACTATATAGCTGTTTGTTTTTTCTTTCTCCATTCCTTGAGTGTATGTGAAAGTGCTCACGAAAACCTAAGACAGAAAGTTTTATAACGATCAGGAATATAGTTTTTATAATATGACATAATCATCACAAGATTATTGTTATGAGTGTTCCAGTGATGCACTAAAAAAATCTTGAATAAACCCTGAACTTCAAAGTCCCTCTTTTTCCGAAAAGGCATTCTTACATTTTTATGTCTCCATCATTAAATACGCGTAGTAAGGAGCACCCAATTCTGATGAGTTATTAGTATTATTTTCACGGCTGTGATAGAATCTCCCATTTTAGAATCTACTCTTTACACAAACAAATCATATCTGTGGAAATCTGTTGGTTTTGTGATGCGAGTTGACATTTTCTTTTTCGTTGAAAAACTCTGTCACCTATACTTGTCACATGTACTTGTGATTCATGTACAGTAGTATGCTACGTTCTGGAATTTTCAGCTGTTAAAGCCGCAGAACTCTTGCGGTTTCAAACGATTTTATCTTGATGACGTCACAAAACTCGAATTTGGTTACACGACAGAATAAAATTTTCAGTTAAAGGGCAATTCAACACCACTTTCAAATTGATTTCAAATAACATGATAAAATCAAACACACAAAATGATAGAAGTTATTTCCTATTTGAATCCGATATATTATTAGAAAGTGTTTTAATCTTAAAGACAATTCAATTAGAGACCGGCATCGCTCTACTACGATCATGGGTTCGTGCATTGATGATAATGTTGAAATCTTGTCTTCACGTCATGATGAACAGTGATGAAGTTTAACGACAACTTCGTTTCCCCTTTGGTCTACGTACCCACATACACACACACACACACATACACACACACACACACACACACACACACACACACTTTGCAAGCATCCATCTCCCCCCCCCACATTTTTATACATGCCAAGGGAGGTATATGAAATGATGCTTGAAATGTTGAATTTTATTTCAAGCATGAAATGTTCAATGTGATGATACTGAAAAGATAGAAGAAACGTCAGTGATATGTTTTTGAACAGGGTTCTATGTTTGCTCATCAAGAGAATAATAATGGTAATCGTCCTCCAGAACTTATTCCTTCATCATGTAAGACGACAACATCTGAGACTACTGAATATATTACTGACGTAATCAAAGCCGAAGAAGATTTGTTTTTATCATTTCTTATCATTTCTATGATTGGTTGTATCATCATCCAGATAAGGAATAGAAAGTATATAACATGGTGATAGCAGTACTGTTCATCCGAAAGATGCTATGATAGGCCACATACATAATATAGATGTAGCAGTGACAGTTATAGAACAATAATATTATGACAACCGTTATCATAAGTTGTTTTATTCGTGAGGTCAAAATTCGTACTTTCCTGAATACGTAGTATTGCAAAATTCCTCTTCGTGATGTAAGCTATGACTGCGCAAACATCGAACGTAGATTTGTACAAAATCGTCTGACCACAGCCACGAATAGTTTCCCTTATATTTTTAGGCTTCGGTAATTCTTTGATATCCCCTATGGAACCAGCTGCTATCATTGACTACAGTCGAATGCCGCGCCATCGATTTTTGCTTTGGTACTTTTAAAGTAAATGAACCGATAATGCGTATTAATTACGGTATGCAAGAACAACCATTCCGAACTCGTGGAAGTAATGCTGTTGAAAATTGATCGTCGTCATGGATACCTCGATAGTATATTCTACTGACAGGGAAGAGAGTTTCCATTTATAATACCTATAGGCATGCATGTGTATGGTGCTATTAAAAGGGCTTTGAATTCATTATGCGTGTAGTGAGCTACACATGCATGGTTAATACGTCCATAAACTTGTCAAAGCTTGCTTTCAACTTACCGTGCAATATATATTTTTTCACCAACGCATCATTTACCCGCTTGAATTCCTGTAAATTCGTCGTAGTATGCTTCGAAAGAAAGAGTGCAGTGCTCATCCATTGCACTGCATTAATTTTGTTCAGCAAGCTTTTCGTAAAGATCTACTCCGAAGATGTTAGAGAACATTTCAGCTGTAATAAAAAGAATTCCATATCTCATTGTAACGAGCAAAAATAACCTGACGATTTCCTGTAACCCATCGTAATGTTCACGAAGTCAGCACGTATAGCCTATTTCCTGCACAAATTATGTTTCTGTTACTGTTTCTCAATCACTTTAAAGTAGATTTGAAAATTGGAATAAGCAAAAAAAACGTATGTTATGGGAGAAAAGCTCTCAACCTGTCATTAAACTTCATTTTATAATGGACATGCCGTTACAGGAGACTTCTTAATGATTTTCAGACTTTGGCAATTGAACGCCTACTGTATATGGTTAAACTGGGTAAACAAAGTATGTGTAATGTTTGGAATGAGGAATAAGAATGTTCTCAAAAATTGATAACAAATCAAAATGAACGAGGATGATGACATAGCAGCTACACACTTGACAAGAATGCATGAGTGGGTGCTCAAGGAAAGAGAACAAAAGAAGAAAGCATGCATAATTTTACCCAGGTGGACTTGTTGAGTAAATGGCAATGTCATGGAACTACATTGCTTACATTTTTGGAATATGTGAGCCTTCTATGATTGTGATCATCCTTGTTCAGCGTATTGTGTTTTTTGAGTTTTTAGAGTATTGATTCATCTGCTCAGGGCCACAATAGATTCCACAAATCTATATACGTGGTACTATCGATATGCTACGTGATGTTAAACATTATAAATCGTCTGGAATGTCTCTTTAAATTCGATTTATAGTGACCATCAATCCTCGAATGACGTTCGAGGCAAGCAGTGTGAGACGCAATAGGAGCTGAAGGAGAACAGCATTGCCTGATACGTCTCGCACGTGACCTTGATTTCGCGAGTAATGGCGCCTCGTGCGTAACAGGATAGACCCCAAAGACATTTCAGTCTTGCGCGTTGCGAGATTGATGGCGGTTACATCTAGGCATTTTGGCAGTAGAATAAAAAAGAAAGGAAAAAATAACAACGGAAAGGTGGCGTACATTCGATCCATGTTCTGATTACACCTTGTCTTGAATTTCACGTATACTGCAAGCTGTGGTGATTAGTTTAAACATGGGTGTTGTGCAAGCACTGTCACATTATACATGTATGTGTTTGTGGAAGTGGGGGAAAAGAAATAAAAATGGCCCATATCTATTCCATTGCTTCTTGCAGTTTTGGGGGAGCTGCAACTTTCGAAGGTGTTCTTTTATCCGACTCACAAAGTTTATTTCGTACTGTCCAATAATGACTTCTAATGGCGCCTCACCTTCTTCGTACAAACCCTTACCACTTTACCGTGATTTAATGGTTGTGTGTGCAAAAGTCTGCGAAGAAGGGGGAAATGAATGTACACGAACTATAAGAATCAGTGGTACGACGGAGAGGGGGAAAAATAGATACAATATGAAAGTTTGAAATTGAATTATGATGTTTGATATTGATTGTATATGTCTTCATCTGTGTGATACTGTCTTCTTAAAGCAAAAAAAAAAAAAGAATAAAAAAGACAGGTAAATTAACGTTGTGTTCAGTTTTACAAAAATGCTTTGATACTAAAAGTACCGGTACCTTTCGAATTTAAACTTTTGTGTGACTTCAATCACAGTAACCATGTCCCCTTCTGACTCTTACCAGCAGGAAAAGCTGACGACTGCTTCACTAAGCCATCTTGAAAGCTCATAGACCAGAGACATCAAATTCGATAAACCAAAGGAAAGAAACATGGCGAACTTAAAGCAGTTAGAGTACGACGCCAGTGAGGACTACCCGAACTTTGCCGGTCACCACAGCCTTCTGGCCAAGTACTGTACGCAAGACGTGTACAAGAAGCTGCGTGACGTGCAGACATCGTCTGGTTTCACCATCGACAGGGCCATCCAGAACGGCGTGGACAACCCAGGTTAGCCGCCTATAAGCAGCCAGTCCAAGAGCGCTTGATCTTTCTTTGAAGTACCGTAAATAAAAGACTGAATTTTGCTCCGAATTGTAATGCATCCCATGCATATACATGCAAGAACGGGTTAACGTGGGCTCAAAATTCATGGCATGCATAATGACCAATAACAATACCTTTCAGTATAAAGTGACGAAAACTTTGACGAGACTCCACTTCGTGATAAATTTTGAAGTTTCAGATAACATTTTGTGATAGTCCAGTGCGACAAATATTTTTATTGACGTGTAAAAGAAGATATGCGAGTTCAAAGCTAATACTTATTTTCAGTCCGTCTCTGCTTTCAACAGCATCATTCTACGATCTACCCTCATCTTTGATTCAGTGCCGTCATTAAGACACAATACGCGTTACCCAGGAGTTAATCCCTGTCAAAACTCGGGTTTGTTTGTTTTCATTAATCTGCCCAAAAGAGCATTGTTTTGGTCGGTGTAATGAAAGCTTAGCAGAAAATTTGGAATTTTTTGTATTTCTGTTTTTATTGAAAACTATAACATTTGCCATGAAGCAAAGTACATAATTATCACACCTGTGAAAGTATAATGCTCAAATTGTATTGTGTTGTTTTGGTTGTGTGTTCATTTATGCTCCATTGAGAAAATTTGGAATTGATGAAGACATTCCTCCTGTTCCCATTTCATTATGATACGATATAAAAATAAACGATAGCTTGTGAACCCGTGAAATGTTGAATCCGTTTGAGAAGTTTTCATGTAAACACGCTGCAAAAAAAAATAATGATAATGATAAATAAAATAAAACTTGACATTTTGCTATGCGGATCTGAAGAGTCGATTTAATCACGAGCATTCCTTTCCTCTACACAGATTTTCACGTCGGAATTCTCGCCGGCGACGAAGAATGCTACACAGTCTTCGCTGACCTCTTCGACAAAGTTATCGACGAATACCACAATGGCTTCAAGACAACAGGTGAGTCCGCCAGTAATTGCATGCGGGAAATTAGCCTAGGTGGAATCAAACTTGTCCCATACATACAGGGCAGCCCATCAAAAGGAAATGGCCAATCGAAGTCTGAAAATGTGTATGGTTTCGTTCAATGTTGGATAAGATTTTAAGGTTAGATCGCCCAATTGGAGACAACATAAACGGGTCAATGAATTTAGAAGCTAACAAAAAATTGTATTGTGATTTTTAGTTTGAAAATTTCCAGTGAATTCGACGGAGTCGTATGATTCTTCTGACCCCTGTTAATGTTTGGCCCCCGATATGTTGTGTGACCTTGTACCCTTAGGGGGAATGCGCAATGACTTATTGCGTTTTGCGTTTTCTCCTTTTGCCGCCCAAGGGCCTATTTGGTACATTTGTACCACTGAAATATTTCTGGAAATACATCCCACAGCATTAGAAGTCTCAAATGGATATGAAGGCAGTCAACAAGATCTAAAGAATATAAATGATACTTTATCGTTTAAAGATACTGTTTACCATTGGTAGCAGTGATTTTAAAAATGTTCAAGATATCACATTTGATGCATATGTGTAGGTCAGTTGTATCACAAAACATCTTACCATGTAAAAATGTTGTATTAAAGCCTAAAATATAAGGAGATATCACTTTTTTTTCTCAATAAACCATAACTGTAGACGGTTTAGTTTAGAAACATTTTTATGACAACTGTTGTTCACATTCTGTATATTTAACAATACTTAACATTAATTATATACTGATTCAAATTTTGACATTAATTGTTTCCACCCTTAACTCACATTTTAGAACTATTTTGAAGCACTAAAGATGTGTTTTTGTTTCATCTGCAAATGGTAAATTATGCCTTTAATAGCCTTATACTGTTAAAGTGCAACGAAATGCATTTGGTAAGGAAATAGCTTATCAATTTGATACAATACATAGTGTCCGCCTGAAGTAACTTCAGTCAGGCCTGTAAAAAAGTTTCAAGTATCAGCTGCAATCTACGAATGCGCATTATTGTATGAGTAGTGTATATAACTTTTTTTTAAACATTCAAATGATCTTTCCAACACAGACAATCACAAGACAGATTTGGACCCATCGAAGATTACGGGCGGACCTCTCGACGATAACTATGTTGTCAGCTCTCGCATCAGGACCGGACGCAACATCAAGGGCTTCGCCCTGTCACCACATATTGCTCGCAGTGAGAGACGACAAGTTGAAAAGCTTGTCTCTGAAGGTAAGCATACATCCAGGGCATACGTCAAAGATACAACAATAAAATATGAAGATGGATGGATAGATAAGTGATTTGAGAAGGGGAGAAGACGGGCAGAAAGAGTTTGTGCACGAAAGAGAGAGAGAGAGAGAGAAAGAGAGAAAGAGAAAGAGGTAAAGGGGCACGAACTTGAAAGCCGGAAAAAGGTAAACCTATATAATTCATTCATTCATTCATTTATTTTAATTTCATTCCCACACGGGCACTTGCTTCACCCTCAGGCTGTTCTTCCACAAGTCCGTACATCTTGAAAACAGTTACATAACATGATAATGAACATACAGGAACACATACATGCTGATCATACGAGTTAAAAGAATGAAATATAAATTGCAGATGACCATGAAAAATACACTATGTGAATTGATTGTTCTATTTACTGGTACTAAGACTTCTGACTGGAACAATGTTTTGGGCTTCGTAGAATGTTATGTGTGTGCGTGTTTTCTTTTTTCTTTTGTTGATTTGTGTTTAGAACTCTGACACACTTCATAAAGGTGACGGATTTGTATTGTCGCTTTTATTTTTGATAAACTTCCCCCCTCCTCCCCCCCCCCCCCCCCCATATGGATGCAAGACATGAGTTGAAGCTAGTAATGGAAGTTTTACCTGTTTTCCATACTGTTTGAGCAGTCAAGTAATTGTGGGCATAGTGAAATGTCACAACGTCGATTATAGATCCTTGCGATACTTCCCTCGTGTATGTGCCTGGATTCGTAAATGAAGATCAACATCTGGAGCTGATACCCGTCTAGTAGAGTTCGATTTGGGCCAGAACCAACTGTTTTTATGTCATTACCATCATTTTCACATCCCCCTCACAATAACACTAATTTGCAAATGGATGCAAAATAATGAGGAACAGTCTTTCTCATGTTTTTTTTTCGAATTATGTTGATGAAAATGAAAGGAATGTTCGAGTAATGTATAAAACTGCCGTTTTTCAGTAGCCCCATACACGTGCTAATGTCATCAATCTATATTGCCTTTATTTGTGGTTGTGACCGTAGATGATTTTGAATATTTCCTCTATTTTTCGTCATTAACGCAGCGCGATTTTAATTGTCATTCCTTTGTATTGAAATTCATATACGATATATCATCAATACCATCGTCACCACCATGAATATCATCCCGAACTTTATCATCGCAGCTCTGTGCTCACTGTCGGGAGAGTTCGAGGGAAAGTATTACTCCCTACTGTCGATGAGTCCCGAGGACCAGCAACAGCTAATCGATGACCACTTCCTCTTCGAGAAACCCATCTCCCGCCACTTCCTCAGCGGAGGTATGGCAAGGGACTTCCCCGATGGGCGTGGCATTTGGTACGTATTACCCCCGGAGGCGTGAAAATTAATACCGTATGATTCGCTTATTCCTGTCCGTACTTTTTTATAATATGCTGCCTGGCACCAGCGGTGCAGTTTAGAAATCATCAGCTTTGTTCATGTTCATGCAAAATTTCTCTGTCTTTAAGCTAATGTCCTTTTCATCTAGCCTGAGCAAATGGCTCAAGTGAGTTTATGTTGCATGCGATAGCAAAGTCTGGCGTCAGTCGTTTCTAAACATTGCTTCAGTCATGTGTCATGTGTCTGTGTTTTAGACTTGGTATTATTGTATGTACTGACGTATGTTTCATCCAGATATGGGGGATGGGGGTCGAGAATAGTATCTTGAAGGTGGAAATGTCATGTCCCGTTAAAGCCAATTATATATACAGTGAGAAACCTTGGTAACAACAGGCGAAACTGTATTGGTATAGTGGATTTAGTCATTCTAAGCAATTAATTCACAAAATATGTAACATAATATTATCTCCACAAGGTAACATAACTTCAGATCGCAGAAACGTGAAGTTACGCTGATATCTTGTGACCATGCAGTTTATGATGGTCCAGAAAAATGATTTATCAAAGTTTTGTCTTCGACATGCAGTAATAGGAAGATTTTAAGAGGAAGATAACAAATAGAAATGATGACAGTTTCCTACGTTTTTTATTTTTGAAGGTTATAATTTCACGTGATGCACATTTATTTGAAATACTAACAATGCGCCAGGGACAACGCGTCTTTCATTAGAAATATGGACTGGTTCAAATTCATCATGCCCCCCCCCCCCCCCCCCCCACCATCTTATCCTCGTTAGGCACAATACGAACAAGACTTTCTTGGTGTGGATCAACGAGGAGGACCAGACCCGTATCATCTCCATGCAGAAGGGTGGCGACATGAAGGCGGTCTTCGAACGCTTCTGCTCAGGTCTCACACAGGTATGACGCCTAATCTTATCTACCCAGGGTAGTCTCTTTAATGATCATTACTGCCACTCTATCGGAAGTACCTGCCATTCTAATTACCCCAACGGTACCAGGTGTCCATTATAAACCAGTCTCAGCGAGGGGCATTGTGGAAAAGCGTACAATGCATCCGGGGGTACCCCAACGGTACCTCGACCCGTTTATATACGCCTGTGTAACGAGGGGCATTGTGGATGAAACGTGTTTGTCCATGGATAAAAGCACAGAATGGGATCCAAACCCATGACTTTTTGCTGAAAATCCATGGTCGTCCTGTCCACTGCACCACGATATCCCCACATTACCAAAGTACCGCATTATGATTGAATTAACAAGAGTATCCAAATATACGAATGATATTAAGTTTGTGTATGTGTTTCAAAAGAAACATGATTAAAGAGAATAAAAAGACAAAACAACAAACGATAGCGCCACGTATAGAGAAAAAGATAACGCTAAGGCTTTTTCTTTCTTTATATTCAGTGTGGTCAACTTAATGACATTGCAAAATGTAGAATATCGAAACTTTCCTTTCAGTGATAATGTGCTTGTAAAAAGCTTGCACCAATTAAGATTTTACAATACAGTTGGAAAAAAAAAAAGGTTGAAAGTTTGCCAAACCCCAGTGTAACATAATCTCTGCAGGAAGCACAATACATTCTTGTACATTAATAATTCAACAAACCAGTAAGAGATTTTTTTTTCTAATTCTTACAAAGTCGGAAAAAGGAATCATCTCGAGAGGTTTGACTTATTTGATGAAATGTGAAAAAATAGGGCATTACAACATCGTCTTGTCGTCAGATTCCGATGTATCGTGATGAATTCCCCGAACGCTCATTTTTTTTTTTTTTGACCCATGCGTTGTTGTCCGGTCATTATGTCAGGTTGAAGATAAGATCAAGGAACAAGGCAAGGAGTTCATGTGGAACGAGCACTTGGGATTCATCCTGACCTGCCCTACCAACCTGGGAACAGGGGTGCGTTGCAGCGTGCACGTGAGGATTCCAAAGCTGTCGAAGGACCCGCGCTGCAAGGCAATCTGCACCGCTCTGCGTCTTCAGATGCGCGGCACAAGTATGTATCGTTGATTATTATGTCGAATGAAATTAAATTCAAACAGTAGAGCTATCTAAGGTAGATGTATCACGTAATAAAAATTGGGAACCAACTTTTATTAGGACCGCTTTGTTTCTGAATATCTCAGCCATTTCAAAACCAAATTTCATCAAATAAACTTGAATCCCCCTTGAAGTTATGAATATGCGTTCTTTCATAATTCATATCATTAGTGGTTTCTAATATCTCACCAAAAAAAAAAATCTGAAGCGCTCTCTCAACCAAAACTATACCATCCCTTTAACGCAAAATAAGTGCAATTCCACAACACCGGGTTTACGTTAACTTTGATGGACAGAATGAATAGTTGGCACAGAATGCTAGCAGTTTCTCAAAAAAAGAAAATTAAACTAATGATAAGAAAGTCATTGGGTTTTAGAGTTTCCCATGCCTGTCTTTGAAGAGCTTGCTTCCTAAAGGCGCTAAATCCATCATTTTTCAATTGACATAGCGCCTTTTGGAAGCGAGCTCTTCATTTGTGGTTGCAGGCCTCCGCACAGAGTA
This sequence comes from Diadema antillarum, assembly GCF_040938485.1. Classification (NCBI taxonomy): domain Eukaryota; kingdom Metazoa; phylum Echinodermata; class Echinoidea; order Diadematoida; family Diadematidae; genus Diadema; species Diadema antillarum. The sequence goes on along the minus strand of NW_027272120.1, from coordinate 50,860 downwards.
TAGAAGAGGCAATGATGTTATCACCTTATACTATTAATCCACTGTTCTGTATACAACTATATATTTACAAGTCATGATTGTGGTCCTATGCGACTACAGTCTCTTTCTCCTGTAAGTCCATGCTGCCTGGTATTTTCGAGACTCGGTAATTTAATGCAACGACAAAGATTATTCATTATTATCAATATCATAATATGTCAAGAAAGGGAATTCACTAAAAATTCAGATAATGTAATTGGGTAACTTTTGCGGTGGCGACGTAATCACCAGCTCTCCAATTTGCACATGATGAATAGAGAGTAAAATAAACTTTAACAATTCAAATGTTTGAATTTTGAATTTACACTTCTGAATAGTTTCTAAATTTCGAAATGAAAAGATATAATCATGTAGAAGCAGAAATGTATGAAAATATCATAAGAATGAATGATTTATTATGTGAAGTATCATAATAATAATAATATCACTATAATCGTCTGAAGCAGTTGGGTATAAAATCTAGAGGCTTACTAACAATGCAACATAAATACGGTCTGTTCGAGATCGACATTATTTTGTCGCCCTTATCCGAGAAAGCGGGCAATAATAGAAGGTGAGTAATCTACTGTGCAAATTATGTTGTGAGGATCTGGTAAAGTTTCGGCTCTTCTCTCTCTCTCGCCAGGTGGGGAATTCACCGAGGGCGTCGGCGGCGTGTACGACATCTCAAACCTGGATCGTCTCGGGACATCCGAAGTCGAGCAGGTGCAGTGCGTGATCGACGGCGTATCTACCATCATCGAAATGGAGAAGAGGTTGGAGAAGGATGAGGACATTGAGGACCTTATGCCTGGGTAAAACTTCAAATGGAAGTTAACATGCCGAAATTTGTGTTTAATTATTCTACAAGTTTTGTATTTATTATTATTTTTTTCCTTGCTTGTCTGATGAAAAAAAAAACAACACCTGAAACCCAAAACACAGAAGAGATAATATTCATAATGATTATTATACAACATTATTGACTCGTCGTACGTAACTTGACTGCTGCATGAGATATCGATGCTACGTCAAAGAGATTGCTGTGACTATATAGATAAGTGACTTTTCAGCAGCTATCTTGAAAGCTCTGATTTTGCGGAACACTAACTTTTTACTCTATTTCGTGATAAAAGATACGTGGCTAAATGAGTTACGATGAGTTGATTTGTATTTTTCTTCAACAGTACAATCATAACAAGGAATTTTTTCGATAACAACATTTTGGAGAAAAACAGGCAAGAAATGCTTTGTGATGGATGGCATGATTAGTCGGTCGTTTTCGTATTTTTGAGCATGGAGTTGGATAATACAAATTTATTCTGGAGATAGTGGGATACAGAAAGTGACATGACTTTTAACGAAGCATGTAGACTTGCAGACCGAAACATATTTGAGGACCAACCTGATTTCCCTGTCCCGATCTTGGGGAGGGGAATATCAGTAAGATGCCATGAATATGTTTAGGAGAGTGACAGCCCACCCAACGAGACATATCGTCTGCATTATACGATTCCTTGTGTGTGTTCTTTTCTTTTCATAAGAATCAATGTTGCGGTTCTTGCACTCGTAGTCTTGTCAAAGAATATTGTGACCTGATCGAGGTTGCATTAGGTTGTATGTTTATTTCTTTGTTTTTTATATATAGCTGTATAAAATTTTATTTCATTTATGTTATATTTACACTGATAGCTTAACATACATTTCACACTTTAAAAAACTATTTTTGTTTTATCCCATGGTCTACAGAAATGCTGCCGCAATTCAGGCCGAGCAGCAGAAGGCCGAGCAGGAGACAAAGTCCGCACAAGCCGCCGAGGCATCGGGCGACAAACCCAAACCAGCGGCCGAAGAGGCCAAGCCCAAGGCCAAGAAATCCTCGACGTGTTCATTGCTGTAAACATTAGACCCCCACGAAATTCTGAATCTCACTCAATAATTTGCACCAGATAATTAGGAAAAGAAAAGTGACAAAACGAGGTAAATGTTAATGACGAGGTATTAATTTCATGTGCAGGAAAGTACCTCAAGACTTTGACAAAAGAGAATATTTTCGTTTGTTGGCCGTTTTATAAACAAAACGATAATCATATACAAAGTGGTAGCATAATGGGCCGTACTTGACTCTGTTAACAATATGTAGATTCTGGCATTTGCAGTGAGGTAAATTCACATTGAAATATAGAAATGCATACAAAAGAAATTCGGAAACTTATTTGCTGGTTATTTTTTATTTGCATGTACAATATGAGACAGTCATACTTGTGATGATTAGATATATATTTATGCCGAATATCAATTGATCTGCGATTGTGTACAAACTATTACTAACTTTGACTGACAGCGTGAACGATGCCCAAAATAAATTGTTATGGTTTCTTTACAGGATAAGTAGATTGTTTTCAAGGATTGCCAGATCAGTGTGTGTAATGGAGAATGCAAACAACTTTCTCGCGTTATGTTTACTGGAACCTTTTGTTAAATGTGGATTATCTGTCGGTTCACCCTATCCATTGCATTGTATTTCATGTAGTCAAAACGACAGTGTATTCTAGATAAAACGCAAAGTGATGGTTAAAGCAAACGTCTTGTTAGGAAAACACTAAATGTCATCTCTGATTTCAAAGTGTAACAATTAATGTGTTCGTATTACGATAAAAGTGATCGTGTAATGCAATGGTCATACTGTGAATATTCATCCTATAAACGGCTTGGGAGGTTGTCATGATAAGTTGTAATATGACGATGAAACGCTAACAAAACATAAACTGCTTTACTGTGTGTGTGTATATTTCTCTACCTGGGTTCTTGTATTCCTTGAGTAATAAGATTTGGGTATCCGTCCAAACAGGTGTGTATAGATATATTTTCTTGTAAATACAATATTATGTATGACTAGCATTATCATATAGTTTTGTTTGATCTTCCGTCAGAGCAACATGAGGTTTGCGTGGCATCTGAAAGCAGCTTTGCCTTTCAACTTTAGCATGAGTGAAGAGACTTATGTCTTTTATGACCTTTGCTCCTCATTTTTGACAAGAGGTAAACACTCCTTCAAAACATTTGCCAGCATTATGCATTCTTGTAATTGAAAACAAACAAAAAAAAAAAGGAAGAAGAAAATCATGATTTCATGGCGTGCGATGTCAATCGCGTCTGGTTACTGCAGTATTCAGTTTTCCCGTCGATTCCTAATGAGCTAAGATCGTCTGGAAATTGCAATAATTGTTATATATAGTTTGATGGCACGCCTTCATGACCGACTGTAGGTGCAGCTAAGTTTTTACAAGTACTGATTGATACGCCAGTGACTTACCCTTTGATGATAATGACACAAGGTAAAAAATTGTTTTACCTCCGATTTCATTTTCGTCATATAATTCACCCTTTCCATATTGAATCGCACGTTCACATGTTACTACTCCGTGTTGAATACACCATATTCAAGGGTAGTCAGTGTTCTTTGTTAATGCGACGGCTAGGCATTAATTCATTCAAAGGGTTTCTAAGAGTTTCTAGGGCCTATACATAACATAAAAGAGCATACCTATTACGATGTACGAGGATGATTGTCCCACCGCACTGCGACTGTACTGTAACAATCAGAGCAGCTTTTCAATAAACCTCAACACAGAATGATAGATGTGTTCGTGTTGCGCTTCATGCTTATGTCATTCCACTGATAAATGTAATACCTGAAGCTAATCATAAAAAAAAAGAAAGATAACGATTGGGCAGATATATATAGTTGTATGTATGTACATATATATATACATATATATATATATATACACGTATATATATATATATATATATGTACATATATGCATATATATATATTTATATATACATATACATATATATGTATATATAAATAATATATGCATATATATGAGGAGCTTGCTTCCAAAGGGCGCTAAATCAATTTTTCAATGGATTTAGCGCCTTTTGGTTGCAAGCTCTTCATAATATACATAATATACATATATATATATATATAGCGTGTCTGTGTATGTATGATACACACACACATAAGAGTAAAAAACAGCAAAAAAAAAAAAGATTGTGAGTTAATACTAGTACTGCGAGATTTTAACACTTGGCTATCTACAATACGTGCGTTATAATGATGAGTACACGAGATCCATCCATAAAATTGTAGCTAGATTGTGCTCCTGCAGAGGGAATGTTTGCTGTTTCAACTACACTCCAGTTCATTGTACTCTTCTACAAAACAAAAGCCGGTTGGCAACACTCTCTTCAAGCATATACACAAGCACATATTATGCATCGGACACATGAATGTATTTGCCCGTCATGGCCGATAGAGACAACAGATCTATACTCGCCCCCATTCTGCATAGCACTGTACCGTATAATTGTGACGGTCGGGACAGAAATGTAGTGACAACTATTCACACCTTGGACCTCCTTTATACTGAAGGCGCAGCGTTCTATAATGAAAGAAGATCAGTATTAAGTACTTTGCCAGGTCATTAAAATGACGAAATGCATGTAAGAGATATTCACTTTTAAAAACCAATAGTATATCCGTTTTTCTTTCATTTCAACACACCCATCATGTCCCATTATGAGTAACTTCATAGGCCTTCACACCAAAGACAATAACACTTTTTAATCCTGAGAGTCAAAGGAATTTTCTGATGATCATGTGGATGAAGTCCTCACTCTCCCTTATATGTGACATGCAAGGGCAAAGTTCAAGGGCCCTCTATTCTCGCTAGTACTTCTGTGGGACAGCCGGACGGCCGAAAAAGAAAAAGAAAATGTTTTGGAAGATCGGCAAATCAAGAAAAGGACCGAAAACAAAATGCAACATAGTACTTTAGAGATACCCTTTCTCTCTTGATATCTAGCTCTTTCAGCATAATGTAATCTCTTGTCAAATGCAAGACAAAATCGACACTACATGAAATGGTTTCCTTTATCAATTCATTTATTTCATATCCATTTCATACCCAGTGCCCAGTAACAGCAAACAATCATAACAAAACTTCAAAAAGTTGATAAGCCAACTGGCAAACACAACCAATGCCTTGGAATTGACTAATCGAACTCAGAATTTCGTACACGAGGTCTTGATCTAGGTTGGCGTTCTACTTTAGATAGCTATACACGTATTGAGATACTAAACGAAGACATCTCCGATACAAGACGAGGAAAAGTTCCCAGGTGTGGGAAATCGTGTTATTGTGGACAGATGATGAGCCTAGACGTGAAATGAAATTTGATTTAGCAGATCGGCGTTACCTGCAAGTTTATCCTTGTTTTCGAAACTCCTTCGAAGCTAAGAGAATGAGTTTAGATATCACATATTGCTATCCATATTAAGATTACAAGTACAATTGTACTATACAGATTCTAAAATGTCAGTAGCAATCACATCTTGCAAATTTTGCTTACAGTGTCAAGCAATTCGAAGTTATTGAACTAATTAGTTGTTATTATATTTTCAATAACTTCAAAGTTATTGAAGCTAGAGTTATTCATATTATGTATTACAAAATATAAGGTGTGTAAATACTCAACAACAGAGCTTGGGCATCCATTGTAACACAAAATTAATGTAAATCTATAAAAACCGGGAAAGTCTATAGGTTGCATCACTCCGAGCACAGAAGAAGAGAATATCATGACATACATTCGAATGTTGCTTTGACAGTAACTGTTATAGAAATATTCACATCACGCATTCTAAAAGAAATAATGTTAGACGAAAACGACTGACTCCACATCTGTAATAAGATATCATAAGCTTCCGATACACAAGTACTGATAGTACCAGGGTGGTGTTAGAAAAGGAGAGACAACTCCTGCTCTCCTTTGAAGTCATGCGCGGCACCGCCGAGAAGTTATGCGCATAACTACATGTGGAAATTGACAAAAGAGAGCATCAATAATCGGGACTAGCGCTCTCACATCTAGAAATACTTGCCCCTACTGCATTTCGCTGTCTCTCTTTCAATGTGATGGCAACAATGAATTTGTGTACCTTGAATTGGAGCAGCGAATCAAAATGCAGTGTAAAACTGACAATTTTAACAGCAAATAGTTTAAAAGCACGCTGGTGCACGCTTTAGCGGAGTACTTTATTTGAAAGATCAAAATATCCCATATTAAAGGATAGAAAACTAACATGCGGAAATGTGCTCATTATAGAAAAATATTAGGTTTTCAAGATGGCCTAATTTTCATTTCATTTCAATTTGCGCATTACGAAGAAACTAGAAATACATGTTTACAATATTGAATTCTTTCCTAAACTACTCTTAATCAATTCGAGTATTTCATTTAAAATTTCACGGGGAAATAAAGCTTGTATAATTCAACGAAAGGTGAAATGCGTTCTTCGTCTCCGAACTTCGCCTTGCAACTAGAGCGGTGCAGAGCATGACTTCAAAGCGTATAGTGGAATGCTCGACATCCCATTGTAACGCTTTGAACAAAAGCATGTGTTTGCATTAATTACGAAGAGTTGTCTCTCCTTTTCTAACACCTCCCTGATAGTACTATTGATATCCTGATAAAAACCAATAGGTAAATGCGTTTAATAAAACATATATACATAATACAATGTAAAAATCTTGAATGTGATCATATATACATGTATACACACATGTTTACGCATCATCAAAACAAAACACGATGAAATAAGCACAGTCAAGCTTGTAGCACAATATTATGTGTGGAATTAATGATAATACGCTCTTGTGATATGAACATTCCTAAGAGCTGAGTCTATACGAATTGACAGTTCCCGTGTTTACACAAGACTAAATGGAACAGCCACGAAGTAAACTCTTTTATTCAATGGTGCTTTCAGAACAACGTTAAATAGACTCAATTTGTCTCACGTAGTCACGAAACTGGTACATCTGTACATGATGGAGAGAAAAATTATCAGAACAAACAACTTTACTCTCCCTTTTCATATCGCATTACATACTCCACATTACACTGTTGTGTGGCGACTGATTTGTTATTTCTATAAACATGATTCAACATACACATACATAATAAGTTTAATAACTGGACAATATACCAATCATTTTCAACTTTTGCTTCATATATCACTAAATTTGGGATATAAATAAGCATAAGTGAGCTAAAGTTCCTCATTGAAATGCAACTGTCTACTAATTAAATAGTCTGACAAATTTTTCGCTTTTTGATAAAAAGAAATAATTTTTGGTAAAGAGTTCAGCAGCATTTATCATTTGGGCGATATGTTTCACAGTAGATTTATTTAAAGCTCCATTTACACAAGTGTATACTCTAATTGATTTTCTTTGCTTCCTGTCACCATGTTTACGATAGAACAGAAGGTATTCATTGTAATTCAGAAGTAGGGAGAGCTAGCACTGCCGAGACCCAACGACAGTATCGGCAGGCGTTTGACTTTACATAGATACTGCCAGAGGCTGAATAAAGACTAGTTGTGATAGTGGAATTTCTCATGAATAAATAATGAAGCATTCAAACCCTAACCATTGTTTAGGACCATTGTCAGGGTGTTAACCACACACTCCATACACACCCATTAAGCAATAGCAATGTGTATCCACACACCTTTCCTTGATTCGAGAGAAGAATGTCACATGCAAATCAAGACACACAGTTATCGAAAGTATAATTGATGTTGTCAAACACACACACATATACCCCCCCCCCCCCAAAAAAAAAAAATTAAAAAATAGATAAATAACCGGTACGTGACTTAAACGCCTTCGAACAGCCTAACTTTCGATAAAATTACATTATAATGTAATAACAAAACTGTACATAACTCCGATCGTAGATTAAGAATACAAAAGTCAATACAGAAATGAATTGAATCAAGTTTCGCACACAAATGAATATGATGATACAATACAATTATAATAGCAAGTTATATAGTGTATCTTGTGATTGAATAACAAGGCAAATAAGATCATCATAATGTAGGATCCTACAACATAAATGGATCAGTGCTCAGCGTGAATTTCAGAATACGAATAAAACATTTCATTCTTTAGTCAGTGATGAGACACCTTGCACCTAGAATGGAATTAACATTCTTTCGAGATTTAAGAAAATACAGAAAGTAAAAGTAGTTGTTTGAAAGCAATAATATCAACTGTGAATACTTCTTGAAATATTTCTAATCACATAATTGTACATTACATCTAAAGTTCATATCAATAAATATCATCGAAGACAGTCACACAAGGCTTACTCGATAAAAGCAAGTGTAAATACACCTCATTAATTCTATATACAAAACAAAACAGTAGGAAGTCCGCGCGCATCAATATCTGTAATAACAAATTTCCTAGAAAATCGATGTATTTCTGCATATTTTATAATAGTGTAGCTTCTGGTAATCACACATAATGATATGCGCTGACAATAGCTTCGATGATATAAGTAACGAAACTGATCATATATGCAACATAGCATTCCAAGAGATTATCGGCAATGTGCTCTTATTGATTAAAAGTCCCTGAAACTAATGCGCTTCTTTCCTTTCTTGAAATAGAATAATACTTTACAACTACTACTTTATATTACAATTATGTCATATGCAGACTGTACACGATCATACCACCTTGAGGAAATAACAAATCTATACAGCGACTCTAAAGCTGCAGGAAAAATGGCAGTATTTGAAGTTGTCGACGTCTGGAATTCAGCTCATGTCACCATGTCCTTAGTTACGAGAAAATTCATTAAATTACGAAAAAAAAAACGACTGGGGTGAAAATCCATGTTGACATCATATTGCCGAAAGGATCTTCGACACAAACACGAAACAATTTTGTGAAAGCCGAGACTAATGAACGCAAACACAAAGGATGAGGATTCCGCAGAAAGAGGGTTGATGATAAACTTGCCTGGACCTCAACCGAAAAATAGTGCAAATAATGAAAGATTGCCGCAGTCTTCGACGTATAATAGCAGATATACCATGATTTCAAATATGTAAAATTCTTTTCAGATCAGATAAAAGGCCCCGAAATAAGTTGTTGACCACAAGGCCATGGGCTGTCTGGTTATGACGTAATCGAGCCTTTGAATCTCTTTTAAAATGCTTTTTGAAACATTTGTCAATTTCATGCATTATGGACAAAGATTCATTACATGACAAGTTCACAATATTTTCAAAAATCAAAATGAAAACAAATTAATTCAGCCCCTCTTTAAAAAAAAATACGAGCTGCAATCGGTGTTTCTAAACACTTATGGATATGAGATTATGTACATAACACCTTTTTTCTTGTTTTGCCAGTGGCATGATTTCATCAACTGAACATTATTCTCTTCTCACTGATGTTTGAATATCTAATGGATTATCTGCTGAGATAAGAAATATAGCACACAATAATATCTTGCACACAGAGAAGTATGAATAATCTTATATCTGTGACATTGAATGTTATGCATTTAGCATTTTCATTTCCTTTCCACGTGTCATAAACACACTACATATAGAACGCATCACAACTGTCCCTTAACACAATTAAGGTATCGAAATGAAGCATACCTAGAAAGATATGAAGACTGTATAAATGCATATCCTACTTCGCGTAAACTTTAGTTAACAAAATTTAATCCAACGATGCACAGCCACATGAGGGCGATATTTGGTAATGAGGAATAAGGAGCCATCGTGGCTCAGTAAGACCACGCACTCTTAATCACGATGTCTCTGGTTCAAGTGCCGTGACTGTACTGCAGTGGTTGTGCCCATAGGCAAGACATTGTTTCCTCATCCCGTGGTTGCATGTAGACATTGATCGCTTCCTAAGGAACTACCAATAACAATTCAATTCAATTCAATTCAATTCAATTCAATTCAGTTCAAAAGACGGAGAGAGAACAGATACACTATGCATTTTATATAGCTATTCACACATACTGATAAACACCGCATTGGTAGACAAAAAAAAAAATACACAAACTTTTATCTTATTGTCATGCAGAATAGCGGCCAAATTTTGGCTATGGAAGTCTGAACGAGGATGGATGAAATAGGCCTACATTAAATTGCCAATAATCTCTGGCGTCAACGAAAATCTTTAATTATAACATTATATTGCAAGATATTATATCAAAGGGGATGGCTAGTAACCGATCAGTGGGAATCAGTGGGAATGCTGAGGGATGATTGTTCCAATCCTTGTGGGATTCATTTAAGAGTACATTATATATCTACTGTTGTGTGAAAATTATTTGCTTCAGAACGGTCTCATTAGTAATGTGCAGATTAATGCCCCGTCACTGACCAGGCACGCTAATCTGGAAACATTAAACTACACATTACTTGAATATGAGACCATTCTGAAGCAAATAATTTTCACACAAGAATATATATATAATGAACTCTTAAATGAATCCCACAAGGATTGGAACAATCATCCTCCAGCATTCCCACTGATTCCCAGTGATCAGTTACTAGCCATCCCCTTTAAAGTGCAATTATAAAGGATATACATCAAGCTGTTTCTATCGTTTACACTGGTACACGAGAAAACAGTGACGAACAGAGAGGAGAGTGAGAAGATAAGAAACTTTCCGACTCGAAAATAAAAACACAACAGAAGAAAAATCGGCCAAATATCACTTGTGGACTCTATTATGAACGAGAAGTTTTCACATCTGTCAATATAAAATGAAGACATTCCGACATTAAGTTAGCATTGCAGGTTGATGTAGGTCACTAGAAATCTACATTAGGTATTCAACTACCTATATTTCAGAATCACACACACAAACACACACACACACACACACACAAATACTGCTGCTTTCTGTTTACATGGAAGTTTTAAGTAGATACACTGTACCACATTATTTCCCTTGACGGTATTTTACCCCTGTTCCGAGAAGGAACACTTGTCCTAACATTTTAGTCGAACAATGTTGAGATATGAACCGTTTTGTGTTTTATGAAGACGCTAATATGAAGTTCTTTGATTAAGCAATGTTATTGTTTAATTTCCCAGTCTTCTGCATGGTTAATTGCCCCTCAGACTGCAAAGTCGACTTCTCTCTAATTTGTGTTAGTCCGATAATTAGCTTCTTGCCATATATCTGGTAGAAAGCGTGAAATAAAGTATGTCAAATTACACAGTATTGAACCACTGAAGACGAATCCTGAGTATACTCGGGCAGGTGTCAATGGGAAATGTGTTTTACAGTAAAATAAAGTCGTTTTCAACGCGTTAAGATTATAAAGAATGTGATCATACCAGAATTAGACAAATTACGAGGAAATTGATTTTCAGGAACTCTGTCAAGTTGTCGCTCTTCTGAACTCTATGACTATACACAATATAAGAGCCATATCTACTCTTTGCTATTGTTAGCTCCAAATCAAGGATAGCAAAGCTGAATGACAGATCACAGAACGATAGTAATGATACCTCACTGCGAAACTGGCCTCCGAAGGTTATGTATAAGAAGCGGCCGTAGACCCTCTTGCTTTTCCTCTTCTCCAGACAACTAGCATGAAACCATCGTCATCACTACTCTGCTCCGTCTTCTGTTGGATTTTGTTCTTGATCTGCTCGAGCTCTTTTTCCAGGGTAACCTTTGACTGCACCAATGCCCTCTAAGAAAGGGAAGTAGCATTGAGAAACAGAAGTAGTCTTTAACCCGCGTAAAGAAATACAATTTAGTTAATATGTGTATGAAGTTTGATAGCTTAAAGATGGAAACCAGCTGTTTTCCACAAAATACAAGAAATTCTAAATTTGTTGTATCGTCTGCATCATACTTAAATCGGGAATAAGGTTCGTCGCAAATGCATACTTTGATACACTCGATGATGTAAATTCACACACACACACACACACACACACACAAAATGGCACGAATCAATTCCTCAGCAGACCTCTTCAAAACCAAGTGGCTTAAACCAAAAACTGTTGTTGGTTATGTGAACCAATGATGGCTCGGCTGAAATTTTCAAGTCAATTGGAACGTGAATGATTTTTGCGCTTACCGAGAGATCTAAAACCGCTATGACGGCACAGCCTTTACGGTTAACCTGCCCACTTTACTTTAATAACTGGTGTTCCACCACCAAAACTCGTTTTAAGTGCACAAATTTTACGATTTACCTCTTCAGCTGTGAGTTGCTGTCTGTTCCTCCTCTTCCGAGTCTTGTAATCGATGTCTTGTAATTTTTCGGCGATCTCCTCTTCCTTTTCATAGAGGTTGTACAAGTTGCCAAGGAGGTATCCTGGATAGGCCTCACGGATGGGTGCTTCTCTCACTTGACTGGGAGCAAATTCCTTTCTCTTTTCAGTGACGTCGTAAGCCACCGGGCCGGCAAAGTTAAACCCAAGAAAGAAAGTCACTTTCTCCTGGCTTGGCTGGATTGGTCGAGGTCGTGATATTCTGATGTAAATGCGCTCGTTCGATGGTGTCCTAAATACTAGTCTCTCAGCGTCTTGGATTGTTCCTTCAAGCCGGATGAGCTTTTCCACAACTTCTTTCCGTGACCAAAATCTGTACCTTTCTTCCTCCAGGGTAGAATTAGTTGCATGGAACATGAATATGTGCACGAATCTGTCAAAACCCTCTCCTTTTGCAAGAAGGAAGTGTGTCAAGGGCCTCCGTTTAACGAGTTGGTGACGTGGGAGGGAACGATCATTACGGTCGTTTCGCTTTGTTGAAGTTTGACCTGTCATTTTGTTCCATTTTTCCCGTAGATTAATGACTGCTTTCTCTGTCGATATCCCTCCATTTCTGCCTTGGGTGGTATGGCCACTATCCTTCGGCCAAGCCAGCAGCAACGCAAAAAGGGCGCCATACAAGCTGCGATCGAAATCATTCAGGTCTGCAATCATCTGTGAGACCGTATCGAAGTCTGTGTGTTTTTTTCCAAGGGACGCCAGGGCAAAGTGAACACACACCAATAGCTTCAGGTCGAAGACATTCTTTGGTCTATTCTGATGTAGTAGTTGCAGAACGGTGGTTAACTGCATCTCATCATCATTCTGAGCAAGTTTGAAAATCGAATTAAATGTGTCTGCTTTCATTGATCTCACTTGTGTTCTGCGCCACTTATTCATAGATTCTTGATCATTCTTCACTGAGATGGGAGGGTCATCATCATTGCTCATACAGAAAAACCATACAAGGTCATCGTAAAGCTGTGGGAACTTATGGTTCTTGACATGCAACTCATTTCCTACATCTTGCTTTGCTACAGACCCATTCTTACTGCATGTCAGTAGATCATTGATGCTTTCAAACGAGATACTGGCCCTCTTTGCGAGCTCCTGCAACTGTTCTCTGCAAGCAATCCATCTGGCATTTAGCATGGGAATCTCTTCATTTGTCAATAGATAGCGTCTGATCACGTCCCTTCCATCTTCTGCACAAAATGATCGATCTCTCTGCTCCAAAATCCGTAGAAAGCGAAATATGACTTGCAGCTCACCAGTGTATCCAGAAAAGATGGAAAAAGTTTCCTCTGTCTTGCTGTACTGCTGACATTTTTGGAAAGCAGCCATTCCTTCCTGAAGGAGGCTTAGAAGTTTATCAGCCTCTTGCTCATTTAGCGGAGTATCAGCGTTTTTGAGGAAGGTAGCCATTTCTTGGCTAATTATTAAACCGAGTGTATGCAAGAAAAACGAGTTGGTTTCTTGAAAGCCTATCGCCGTTTTAGCAAAATATTTTGCTTTGTCAAATTTTTTGTCCGCAAGGTGCAAGCGAGCAAGTTGTTGGGCGATGATTCCACTCTGAAATTTCTCTAATGCTCCTTCCAGCAATCGGAAAGCCTTTGGCTTATCTTCTCCGAGGAGATAGGTGATCAAAGGAGAAAACCGGCTTTGCTCTTTCGAATCAAATTCTGACATCTTGCGACGGACAAGAAGTTCGCGGGTTTTCAGGACCATGTACGTGTTCATGTAGGCCTTCGAATCGAGAATGCCTGACTCGTGAATGAATTCGGAGATAACGTCTCCGATTTTCTCATTTTTGCACTCGACAAGTTGTTTGACAAGTTCTTCAGCAAGGGATGGGCTGACTAGCTTGATCACCTTTGTGAGCCCTTGTTTTGTATGAATTTTCGTACATAAGAGAAGAATCCGCATCGCGTTTGAAAGCAGATTTTCCCATGGAACATGCTTAACTAGACGCCTTGATCCTCGACCTTCCACTGGTGTGTGTGCAATCATAAACTCATCACAGCAAGAGACTGGCATCCCGAAATTTTCCATGAACATACTGATGACTGAAATGTACATGAGCAATTGAGCTTCGGTTCCTGATATGTCTGCCAAGATACTGGACACGATTCTCCTAATGTAATCTGGGTTACATTCTTCCTTCATTACCATAAAACCAATCAACTTCTCTGGTTTTTCACTGTATTTTTCTTCGTATTCGTTGAACGTTTTTTCAAACCATTTGCGCTCTCTGTTTGATAGTTTGTGTTTCAAAACTACTGAGTTTGCACCATTGCAGCTTGCCATTGCCTCTGGATCTGGAGTTCTCTTGCAGTGAAGGATAATGCACGTCAAACTGTCTTCATTTTTGTACACATCTTTGAGTTGTGCAATAAAGTCAATAACATCATTGTCATCCATATCATCGAGGAGAATAAGAACAGGGGGGATGTCCTCGACAGCACTGTAGCCAAAACGACGTACCTCTACAATTTCATTAACTGTTGGTTGTATGGCTCTCCTGACAGTTACACAACGAATTTGACGATGGTAATGCCACATAACTTGTCTTGCCGCGGTACTAGCTCCAGAGCCTGGTTGATGAAAAACAGTAAATGTCACTAACGGACCTGAGGCATTTTTCCTGTTCTCTAGTTTTGTTTCTACTTTACTCTGTAGTAGTTTGCTGGCATCACGTTGAAGAACATGATTGTATCCTCGTTCCCTTCCTTCTGAATCTGTTAGAAAGAAGTTCCACCATGAGACAGCATTGCCATGGAAGAAGTTATGCTCCTCTGATTTAACCAAATCCTGAAATTCAGGACTGTTTTCATCCATTGCAGGGTTCTCACATTCGTTTAGCAGAAGAACTTCGATGTTCTGCCATTTGGAACGCTCTTTGTCTGGGAGGATACATGCCTGCTCCTTGGACTTGGGAAGTAAAGCTGGATCAAGAGCTGTTTTTCCTAAAAGTTTCCTCATGTTGCCATCAATCCGACGCCAATCTGCAACAATGTAGCTACGCTTGTCAAGCTGCTCTCTTGGTAACCACTTCTTGACTTCTTGGGCCCATTGTTCATAGAGTTTAACATCATTTACGAGAAACGTAAATGAACCCTTGCCCTGCATGGACGACTGTAACTTCTTAAAAATGTCGCTCATGATCTGGATGTTCGTGTCAGACAGGAGGAGGAAGATGATCACAGCCCTGTTTCTGGGTATTGCAGATGTTGTGAAGAAGTCCACAGCACGATCTACATCTGCGCTATATTTCTCATTCCATTCAGAAGTCAAGCTTGGGGTTGCGATATCGTCAAGATCTTCTCTTCCGTTAGTAAATATCCAGGCTGGGACATCATTGAATTCGACTTCTTCTAAGGATAATTCCTTCTTAAATGTCGACGGTAAGAGCAACTTTAGCTCTTTCTCCTCCTGAACCATAGCACACAGTCCATGCTTTAGTGACATGGAGTCACAATCAAACACGACATTCCAATTCACCAACGAGGTGAAACCAAACCTCTCATAAAGTGATTTAAGGTTATGATCGTCAGAGCTAGAGAAATTAGGCTTGTTTACAACAAGGAGAGGGTGAAACGCGATATCAAGAGTTCCTGATTCATCTCCTGTCAGAAGATAGCGAACGCGCTCCTCTTCTGCCGATAGTTCTTCCTTAGATGGTGTGTTTTGTTCGGAAGCAGACGTCTGAGGAGAGCTGACATCAGTTTTTCCATCAAGTCTCGACAGTCCACTTTGGGGCTGGCTCATTTCACCTACTTTGGGCCTCGAAGACGAAGAAGTTGCTTCATGCCGACTGCGATCAAAGTTTACCTCGGCTAAAGCGGCACATTCTTCTCTAGGACTTTTTGGTGTCTTGCTGTCTTCGTCTCCTGACTCGTTTGAAGACGAATCTGACGAAGACACTCCAAGGAACTTTTCCCGAGCGTATTTGATCTTTCGCCAGATTCCTGTCGGCAAGTTGAAGTCTTTCTTGATATGTTTTTCTTTATACTCTGAAAGTAGAGCCCCATCTACTCCCTCTAGCTGAAATCTAGCAGCCACCTCCCCAGGAATGCCTGCCTTATGTACAAGCCAGTCCGCCACGTCGTTTGGTGTCATGGCATGCAAACTGCGACCCTCCTTTTCCTTTATATCTACATAATGGGCAAAACAAACAAACAAACAAACAAACAAAACGATGAAAACATCGAGAATTCCATGTCTGACTTAAATTTGTAAGTCAAATTCTAATTCTCTATACATGGCATGGGTGATATTTTCTTAATCAAAGATGTAATAAACCGTCATCTTGAATCTCCAAAGGTATTACAGTAATAAATAAAGAAATAAACAATGTACAATTGATTATCTGCTGGCTGGTAATGAAGATATGCACGGTTAGGTAGTGAGAGCATGCAGTGTATAATTATTTACTAAACGAGATTAAAGGAATAAACAAAAAATGATTTGGATTCGCCGCTACCAATATTCAAATTCTTACAGCAAATATATGTTCTTCTTTTAGTAGTTGGCATTCTATAGCTTTACAAATGTTTTTGTCAATGCAGAGGCCGCGGTACCGAGGGATCGAGCCCCCCCCCCCCCCCCCACACACACACACAAATCCGCGGCGCCTGCAATGTATTCATCAGCAAGTGTAATCGAATATCTTAGTATAAACGGATAAGGGCAATTAATATCTTTCCCTGAACAGGAAGAAAAAAAAAATCTCCCACAGAAAACCTTGCAATGAAAATTATTTGTATCCTCAATGATAAAACAATAAACAAAGAAAAACAAAGCAAACCACTTAGCATTCCCTTTCCCATGACGCTCTACTTTTTGTACATTTACATCATTTCAGAGAATCTGATGTACTGTATGTATCATAATTCCTTTTTTAAAACAATATTAAAGAAATATATAGCGTGAAACCACTTTCGGCCCCCCCCCCCCCTCCCATTTTTTTTTTAACCCAAGAAGTGGCACCAGAAAAAAAAAAAATGGTATGTATTAAGGTTTCGCCAATTGCAATTTGTACCAGAGCGATTTCTTTTCCTTTTTTTGTGTGTGTCAGCCGATTAAGCCTTGAAGTGGGAGCGCGAACAAGGTTTTTTCCTTGTTAGCTGCTATATAATCCGGTTGTTAGCTGATGAAACTCGGAAGTTGCACCGGCAATATAAACTGCCCTCCCTCCTTTTTTAAAATCGTGGCGCCGTGATAAGAATTGCTCAGATTCACAATATAAGCAAATGCTTGTTCACACTCGTTTTATCCCCCCCCCCCCAAAAAAAAAATAAAATAAAAAATAAAAAATGAAGAATTCCATTCAACAGAGCAAATCTGAGATTGAAGGTACATGTATCTTAATTCATTTATGCAGAAGCTCCATCTTACATCTATCACACACACACACACACACACACACACACACACATTACGCTGCTTCTCAGAGGTGTAACTGATTCAGTTACAGTTAGACGGGAATTTTTCTTCCTGTTTTAAATGGCTTCAATGCATATGAGAGTAAAATCAAACGCATAATTTCAATCACATCTGGCGTAAACTTGTAATATGATGAGACTTGATAGAAGAGTGAACTAAACCGCAATCAACTGTGCAAATTACTGGTAAATGAGATGATAATATCACATCAGTGTATGTATAGTTATAGTAAACGAGATAATTATATCACATCAGTGTATGCGTAGTTATGTCTCGAAATACCTTGTACAAAAACAAGTTCCAATAAATCAGGATCAAGTTTATAGACATCATTTCAACGATGTTAAACGGCTTAATAGTTGTAATTTGTTTTACGACGTCCACGGAAGACATTTAATTACCTGTTGTCTGTTTGGTGTTAGGTAATGCTGAAGATTCCTGCAGGTGAGTCCCGACTCTCAACTTTACACCAGCGGCTGCCTCGAGTTCAGGTGTAACCAGAAGATCCGTGAGAGCCGTCGAGAGTGTTCCGTCCGAACACGCTCGCGTAAATCTGTCATAATTTGCTCTCGTCTTCGTCAGAACAAAGAAATGAATGGAGCTAAATCTTGTTCTACGCAAGAAAGCCCCTTGCTTCTTGAAAAGAGACAAAAGTTTGTGACACAAGTCCATGTTTTTCTGCCATTGCTGTGGATTGTGGAAGCTAGCGATGATTTCCTGAACATGCCGTGTTATGTCTCTGTCGACGTCATCAGGGCCACTATGCTGGAAGTCAGCACTTACTTGTATATGTGTTTCCCTTTCTGCATAGAGAGGAATTCAAAAAGATATTCACTATAAACTTAGCAAAGAAACATAGGTTTGTGAACTTCTGGTAGATGCAACAATCTTACCATGCAGCTGTCCTACGGAAAACATGGCAAACTTGTGATAAGCTTATTGGAATTGGAATAGGAATTGCGGAAAATTTTGAGCATCATTCTGAATCATAAATTCCCACATGACAATGGTGCTTAAGGTACGCTCTTTCGTGCAGTTAATCGATTCGTGCTGGACAAATTTAATGTCAAATCATTCAATGCACGTACATCATTGCCCTTGTCTTCAGAAACCATAGTTTGAGACAATGTGAATTCGATTGCAATGTGTAATGAGAAACTAGTAACAAATAGACTATATGCATCAATGACAAAACAAATAAAGAGATAAACAAATCAACAGTGAGGGCAAACCACTTTACTATAATGACGAAGTCAGTACATATCTCACCATGGTTACTTCCATCCTCCCCCGTGGCTTCTGACCTGCTATATGATTTCGTATCAGAGATGTTGTATACGTCTCCAACCTGAAAGGTTTCAACTTCTTTAACGTGAAAGTGGATCTCTTTTCCATCTCCTTTGATTAATGCACTTATACCATCTGCTGCAATTGTAGATTGAAAAAATGACGTAATTAATGACATCTTACGCTTCTCTTTTTGACAGCGCAATGTGAGATAGAGATGTTGTGAATAAAAGCAGTTCATGTATAAAGAAAAAGGCAACGGATAATATACTATGGAGAGATATATCATCGAACGGAAAAAGCCAGACATGAAAACATTAATTGAGTATAGTATGTGTTGTTGAGTGTTATTTTCTGAAATATGGCCAAGGCATAAACTGTCTTAGAACTGCTGAACGAAACGTACAGCTTTTATTACTTTGATACGTTTGGATATCATATTAGGAATAAAACTATAGAGTTTAATTATGTTCTCTCTAAACTGTTACTATGTTTCAAGGCCATTTGTCGATCATTACGTTAACTTTGGGCATAATTGCAAATTATATATTATGCTTAGTGATAAAACAGGAGTATGGTATCAACATGTCATTCAGCAGGTCTCAAAACTGATTGTAAATGGCCTTTGCAAGATGCATCAACGATTTGTTCGGGATTTAAAACTTACTGGTGCTGGGTAAGAATGTTCCCGTCTAATAATATGTCACCCGTTGCTCCCGATATTATTGTCATCCTCATTTTATTATCATAGCGTACGGCATATTTGGTTCCCGAAAGCTCTGGGCTATGAAAGTTCTTTGTATAATCTTTTAAAAATTACTGTTTGTTTACCAATTTCGATTTATCAGTTGAAAAAAAAAAATTTAAGCTCTCATCCCTCGCATTTTTCCATTGCACATTTTACTAGTTTTGTTGTGGTGTTCCCCCCCCCCCCCATGAGAATCGTTATCAAAAATGCAGCTCCACACCACATAATACCCAAGTTGACTTTGATGAATAGAGCAAAATAAAATAGACAAGCTGGTAGAAATTTCATCGAAATAGGCATAGTGTGAGGTAAATTGTGGTTTTGTCTTTACTGTATTGTTGAAATAATCAGATCACAAGACAGAGACGGACAATCATAACATGCATTTGGGATGGAGATGAGATGAATGAAGTTCCCTGGAGATTAAAAGCACAGAATCATTGAAATACCCAACAAAATTTAATCTCCTGTATCCGTTTTCATTTTTCTCCACTTTCAACATTGAATTGCGTCACTTTGAAATAGATTTTTTTCCCCGTTGTAACTTAAACCCCCCCCCCCCAATAACAACTTTGCCTTCACTAGATTGAAAGCTTGATAGGTATTTACATCGAAGGCCGTTTTGTGACATAGACCAAGATGTTAACCTATTTGGGACCCGCTTGAAGCTTTAGAGAGGATCACATGACATTTCAATGTATCTAAGATGTTTGTAACATGAACAGGATGAGCGATGTCTGAACTATACATGATATGCCAATTATTACTACGTTGCTTGCCCGCACAAAGGCCGCTATCGGCAAATTTGGTATATAAATTAACTTGTTATATTGTAGTTTCCGAAAGATTCCCAATGCTAAAAAGACGCAACGCTTTCAGAACAAAGGTAATTTTCTCATAATATGGGGGGGGGGGAGGGGTGTACCGAACGTGATTCGTGGAACATAGTTGTCCTTATACTTATTGACGAAATCAAATCATAATCGCCTGTATAGTCATGTGACCCTCTCTGAAGCTTGACGCGGGTCCCTAAACAATGTCAGCTCTTATATTTTCGTTGTTCATTTACAAGTTACAAGTGGAAGCATATTTCGTTTTTTTCTATACCTTTAAAATGCCGATAATGATAGACACTCATAGACACACACACATACACACACACACATGAGGCGCGTCTGCCTCACGATCACGCGGCCCGGGTTCGAACCCGAGTCTGGACTGAGCAATGTTGTGTGTAAACATACCGTCCCCTCTAGCAAGAGGCAAAACACTCTGTCCCTCGGATAGGACATAAAATGGAGGTCCCGTGTATGAGAGAGTCACAGCTCATGCACGTAAAAGATCCCGCTTCATTCATTCATCGAAAAGAGCAGGGTGTCTAACCCGGTGAAGTGGTCCCACCCCACATCCAACTGGACCCCATGGAAGACCAGCTTAGTGTAGCTGAATATGGGCTATCCAGCCATCTTCACAGATGGAAAATGAACAACAACAACAACAACTAGAACCGGAATTTGTCAACACTGACAAATTAGGTGATCCGATCTATTCGAAAATCAATGATTTGAGTCCTGATCCCAATAGGCATGACCATACCGGTTTCATTTGTGTCGAGGAGACATTGGCCGTGTGATGTTTGGATTCTCATTTAGAAAAGGAAGTCAGACTTGCCATCTTTGGTACCGAATTCCGTATACACTAACGAAGATATAGAATGAAGTATATTTGACCTTTGACCCCACTTTGCACACCCAAGATGGCATCTGAGCAAAAAGTGGTTATTTAGTGAAGTGATTATTGTAACATGCCCTTTGCGTTTGCAAAATATGGGAAAGACAGGACATGTATTCACCAAGATACAGGATGAACAATTTGTGACCTTTGACCTTAATTTACCTACCCAAGATGGTGTCCGATCAAGTAGTTGTTATTTTATGAAATAATTTACGTGACATGAACTAAAAATGTGCAAAATATGGGGGTGATAAAGGCTGTTTTTCTTGAGTTATTGCAAAGAAATTTTCAGAAAAAAAGAAATATCATAAAACATCGAAAATAAGCTTTAATTTCAACCAAGTTTTTTTGACATGATGCCGACGTCGTATGAAGAAACAAATTACACATTACGATAGCCCAAAGTCTCAGCTACAACATTTTAAAATCTGGGAGAAATTCACTGAAGGGTAAGTGAGCTAGTGCTCGATAAAGGCAACCATGTCAATTTTCACATCTAGAAAAATTCCCTCCCATAGAGATAACACGTCATAACGAAGATAGAGAAAAAAAGTACATATGACCTTTGACCCCACTTTGCACAGACAAGATGGCATCTGAGCAAAAAGTGATTATTTTGTTAAATGATTCTTGTAACATGGTCTTTGCGTGTGCAAAATATGGGAAAGATAGGACATGTATTCACCAAGATACAAGATAAAACATTTATGACCTTTGATCCTAATTTACATACCCAAGATGGTGTCCGATCAAGTAGTTGTTATTTTATGAAATAATGTACGTGAAATGAACTACACATGTGCAATATATTGGGCTGATATGGCTTGTTTTTCTTGAGTTATTGCAAAGAAAGTTGCAAAAAGAAAGGAATATCTCAATACATCGAAGATAAGCTTTAATTTCAACCAAATTTTTGGACGTGATCCCGACATCAAATGAAAAATGGAGGGCACATTTATGATAGCCCAAAGTCTCAGCTACAACATATTAAAATCTGGGAGAAATTCACCAGAGCATAACGGAGCTAGTGCTCGATAAAGATAGTCATGTCAATTTTCATTTCCAGAAAAACTGCACTCCCATAGAGATAACACGTAAACTGGTCAAATTTGACAAGGTTACATTCAATCCATTTTTACGAGGTGATGCCGTCATCCAATTAAAATTGTGTTAATATATTTATGGAAGACCATTTCATAAGCTACAACATGCTAACATTTGGGTGAAAATCGGCAAAGGATAAATGAGATACGCTTGAGTGAACTTGCAATTTGATGACGTCATTTTGAAAATTTATTTTTTTTACTTTATTAAGAAATTTGATATCTTTTAATCATTTTTTCAGTATCGCCAACCCATGAAATGACATGTACAACTCATCAGCTTTCAGAATATGTAAAGAAAATGGGGGGTCACCGTCCATCCTGACGAGTAAAATCGGATTTAAAATTGGCAGTTTTTTGGCATTGTTGCACTGTGTATCCCCATTGACGCACGCGCGGAATTTCAACTTTGACGGGCCCGTATGACGTCATATTGAGTCGGATTGACCTGAAACTTGGTAGAAATATTCTTTGACATTTCAGGCATCCGATAAGTGTAAAAAAACGGGAAATTTCTATTGCATATGAGCTGTGCGTGCGTATATGTGCGTACGCGTACGCGTCCGTCCAATTTTTTCAATTTTTCCCAAAATGCTCCAAATGGTCTGAAACGTGTGCAAAAAAAAAAATTGAGGTCGATTTAAGCATACAAATATTTCAACGCGCGCGTACGCGCGCGATTTAAGAGAAAATATGAATTTTGAGAATATGAGTAGAATGCGCATAACTTGAAATATATGTGACGTAAATTTCATTGAAAAATTCCATTCCATTGATGAGATATGATTGAGAATGTGTTTTCATATAATGACGTCATAGTGACGTCACGGTCGACTGATCACTATGAATTTATTAGACCCGTCGTCTTTGGGACATGATACATATATGGTATAAGTTTGAAATTGATAGGAAGAATACTTTCTGAGCTAATCGATACACAAAATTTGTCCAGAAATAAAGAAAGAAGAAGAAGAAGAAGAAGAAAGAATCCGTACAGATACAGAAGGTGATCCGAGAGGATACTCGGATCACCTAACAACAACCACAACGCACACACACACACACACACACACACACACAAGTACACACAAAACTGTTCGTGTACTGCTACACCTTGATCCGAAATCCGAGTGTTGTCTGGCAAAATGAATGTCAGTTTTAAAACTGACGTTTTGTTTGCTCATCTTATGGTAAGTGAGAGTCATCCTTGTAGGGCCTACAGTATAGAGTTCATCAGAGAGTGCGGTTCTACATAGAATCGTCGTACAAGGTGTGTGTTAGTTTTGTAAATAGCTTTCGTGTGCATCTACAGACGAATACAAGTCATACAGAGATGTTAATATTCCGTCTATAATGATTGCACGCACTAAAATCTGCCGATCATTTTTACATGTATTTAAGAATCATTTTACAATTGCCGTATTACCCAGCTGTACTTGCGGAGAGTCCAAAGGTGGCCGAGCTGCCTCGTGTTCCTCTTTGGTCGAGTGTTGGTCAGAATGAGTCGTTCCCGAGCCACCCGATGTTTTTCGACGTCGATGCTTGTTTTTTTTACCCATCTTAGGGAAATGACATTAACAAAGTGATGTTATCAATTAAAATGATGTTATCAATTGTTATTCAATTTACTGATCTCACCAAAAAAAAAAAAAAACCCGGCACTTTCATGTGTGATTATTGTACATGTGTGATTATTGTACTGCGAAGTTACACGCTTATGATGACCGAAAATACACTGTGAAATACCTCTCTGGGGTGGCATATATCGAACACACACTATTAAAATTTCGGTGAAAACAGACATACGAAACTGCTTCACACGAATGATTTCGTGCTTTGGTATACAAATGATGCACAGGATAGAGTGCGTTACTGAGTGGAGGCCATAGAGATGTATACCACGGTACTAATATATATCTCTATGGTGGAGGCGTATAGCGCACTCGAGGGTATTTACAATTGTGAAACATGCACTCGGTGAGGCGAAGCCGAGTGCATGTTGCACTACATTGTAAATACCCGAGAGTGAGCTGCATCTCCACTAACGCCACGAAATAATTCTGTGCATCATTTGTTTTATAAAATGGGTCGAAAATTCGAAAACTAACAGCATTTTTCAGCGTTTTTCACGTACCTTTGTGGGTCATGACGTCCGAAGATGTTCGTCCCAAACATTTACGCTCGTCGCACTCGGAAATCCCGCACATATAAGTATGATGGGGGGTTGGGTTTCCGGACACTTAAGTTCCCGCGTGAAAACTTACTTATTTTACATAGAATATGCACCCTTTACCTTAAAGACTTGATATAGACTCCATAGGCCTACTAGACAACATACTTTTAAAACGGCGTGAGAATTAACCTGCTATTTATCGTTGGATTTGCCCTATTCAAAGTGACTCCATGTACGCGTCCGGTCCCACAATGCTTGGTCTACTGTACTGTACGTATAAGAGTATACGTACGCCACACATTATTATGCACAAGGGAAGAAAGGCCGGCCGGCCGGCCGGCAGCCCGAACTAGAAGTTGTTTACAGGATTGACAGCGCTTATGCATGCAATTCAAAGGAGCCGCCGCGCGCACAGACGATCGGCAATATACAAATGATGCACAGGATAGAGTGCGTTAGTGTAGGCGTATAGTGCACTCGAGGGTATTTACAATTGTGAAACATGCACTACATTGTAAATACCCGCGAGAGTGAGCTACGCCTCCACTAACGCCACGAAATAATCCTGTGCATCATTTGTTTTATAAAATGGGTCGAAAATTCGAAAACTAACAGCATTTGTCAGCGTTTTTCACGTACCTTTGTGGGTCAAGACGTCCGAGGATGTTCGTCCCAAACATTTACGCACGTCGCACTCGGAAATCCCGCACATGTAAGTACTGTATGTATAAGCGTATACGTACGCCACATGATTGTTGTGCACAAGAAAGGCCGGCTGGCAGCCCGAACGAGAAGTTGTTTACAGGATTGACAGCGCGTATGGTAGCGCGCGACGCACTTGTAACAACTGATTAAGTGCGCACTGCTATGTAAACATTGTGACGTCAGTGACTTTACGCTTTTTTGCAAGGCCGTGCATGATAGTAAAAATTAATGCACGCACACGTGACTCATTTCAGCTCTTCCAATTGGCTACATTCTTCAACCCATTTTATATAGGATTTAACACGCAGTGCAATGGGACTAGAATAACCAAAGCACCCGTGACTCATTTCAGCGCTTCCTATTGGCTACATTCTTGAACCCATTTTATAATGAGCATTATCCATTCGTGGATGTTCACAGGGCAGTACTGCATGTCGATACCAAGGCAAGACATCTTATGCGCTACGGAAAAACTTGTGGTACAGCTGAAATAAGGTTCGTTAAACCGAAAATGTAAAGACGGTGCGTATACCAACAAATCTTCAGAATTACGAAATTACGATTCTTTTTCTTTCATTCATGGGTTAACGAACCTTTGGAATAACAAACTTTATATCATTTTCGGATTTACGAGCTCTCGGTATAGCCAATTATTACTGAAATGTAGGGGAGACCGGGTCTAGTTGTTACACGGGCAAGTTGTTACACTGTCATTTTCTCTATCATCATCAAAAGAGGGGCGTTACAAGTAATATCAAATCAAAAAGCATAGCCAACGATCCCTGCATGCGAAATCTGGCGTTGCCTGGACGTCACATGTAGAAGGTAGGTCAAAAAAACACTTTTTTACCTCTCCGAGTAAAATTTTGAAAAATTCGATTTTTCTTTATTACACCAAATCCATTCTTCTCCAGTAAGTGATGAGTATGTGGTTGAAAGAAGCGTGTTTTGGCTGTCTTTTGGTGAAAGTAGCAACACGTGATGTTTGATTGTTTATTGGCCACACGTGTGAAAAGTTTTTGAAAACGCACTGGGTCAAGTTGTTACAACAACTTGACCCGTCTGGAGAATCGAGTGGTGTAACAACTTACCCCAATGCACTTTCAATTGAATTTATGGTTATACACACACACACACACAGACACACACACACAAACACACACACACACACACATACACACACACACACACACACACACACACACACACCCAACACATTCATACACCCCAGCATAGGCTAACATGCACACCCAGACAGGTTAATATTAAGAATTACCTAACACGTCAGATCTGCATTACCCGATTTGAGTTGACTTTCTACGGTGTAACAAAGTACCCCATGTGCTGTAACAACTTACCCCAACATCGCGGAAAGTTGTTACAAAATCTTGTGTTTATTGATTACGTAATATCTTGTTTATATTATCTGGACTTCCAAAGTTTGTACTGTTTTTAATCAAAGGAGGAAATAAGGTATCCTCAAAGCAAAAATGAAGCCGATTCGTCTATTCGTTTTTTGTACAGACCTAAAAATGTGAAAATTGTAACAACTAGACCCGGTCTCCCCTACATGCTTGTGTGACATAAATATGATCACTTAGAATTTAACACGTCGAACACTTATTGACCTCTACGTATAATGCTTGCTTGTGTTGGAACATTTCCAATGTCTCAATGATCCATGAATACTTCGGAGCAAGTTCTCTGACAGTGACTTGCAGTTTCTGATTTTAGTAACGACAGTAACTACACTTAAGGGCTTTTTACACTTGTAAAATTTTGCTTAGCCCCGGACCAACGGTGGGGCTAAGGGGGGGGGGGGGGGGCTTAGCCCCACCGTTGGTACGGGACTATCCTTAGCCCACTTTCTGTTTACACTCGTTTTTGCCAAAGTGGGCTAGCCCCACCGATAGTACGGTACTATCTGGCCCTGCAAAATAGCAGGGGTTAGCACCGCAATTGCGGTGCCAAGCAAGTGAGTGTAAACAGAACGAAAAAATAATCCTGGGCTAAGCGACGGAGACGAAGTCCGACCCTCACTGACCAATCAGAAACGAGGTAATCAAAGTGCTGCCGGTGCGTGCGTGTACGTGTACAGTACACAGCGTAATTATGAATATTCATGTGGTTTGGAAAGTCCGGGGCTAAGAAATACGAGTGTAAAAAGGTCAGTTTTCTCCTTAGCCCCGGACAAGAGATAGTACGGGACTAATTGGCGAGTGTAAAAAGCTGAAAAAAATGGTACGGGACTAACGATAGTCCTGGGTCAGAGAAAGTCCGGGGTTAAGAAACACAAGTGTAAAAAGCCCTTTACTCACAGTGACTAAGTTTCAGTAACTAAACGTTCTTATGAAAAAGAAGTAGGCCTTTAATATTCTTTGTTATGATCTTTTTTTGTGTGTGTGGAATATTACTATGTGACATAACGACAAACCTCTCTTCCTCAACACCATACTATTATAGAGCTGATCAAAATTTAAAAGAGCAATATGAGCCAAAATAATGTAAGTCATTTTGACCACGCCATCTATTTTGGCATTGATTGCAGGAGATTTCTAGGGGTTCACCTATGAAATGTTGTTTCTTATGATACGAACCCCCCCCCCCAAAAAAAAAAAAAAAAATCACAGGGGGACTTTTAATATAGTAATGTGACAACAAGTTAACATAATACATTTGTGTATACATATAAACAAAGAAAGGGAAAACTGACCAGAAACAAATGATGAATAGTGAAAACTTTGAGCAAAGAAAATGGGTTTCCATCGGGATTCGAACCCGAAACCTCCGGATTGCTAGACCGCTGCTCTACCGACTGAGATACAGAAAGCCCGAGTTCGGTGTTTGCCCCCACTACAACCCTTGATTTTCCTTACTCGTGTGGTCAGAAGCTATAGTGTGTGTATGTGTATCCAAAAGTTGATTTACATCCTTTGGGTTTATGTGTGTGCGTGGCACACATACACACACTACAGCTTCTGACCACAGGAGCAAAGAGAATCAAGAGTTATGGGACCAGAACCGATCTAGGGCTTTCTGTAGCTCAGTCGGTAGAGCACCGGTCTAGCAATCCGGAGGTCTCGGATTCGAATCCCGTTGGAAACCCATTTTCTTTGCTCAAAGTTTCCAATATATATATATATATATATATATATATATATATATATATATAATATATATATATACATATATATCCGTTGGGTATATATCTGTCGGGAATATATGGTTTGTTGAGGGTCGAAAAGTGCTCAATGCTGTAAAGCAGAGCATATTAGGCATCTTTATATATGTATGTATAATAGGCTCTATAATTCGACATATATATATAGGCCTATATACATATACATGTATATATATATATATATATATATATATATATATATATATATATAATAGGCTCTATAATTCGACATATACATACATATACATGATTCTGGAATTGGGCATTAGTTATTCGGCATTAAAACGATAAATTCAACAGAAGTAAATGTTACCTCTGACAGTTTACCCCCGACACATATTTTGTCCCAGGTGTGATGATATACGTATTTTTTCTTTAAATTTACTTCAATAATACAATACAATGTTATGACATGCACATTGTCTACATTATTATGATTTGTGGCATCGCAAAACTTACTGCAGTTACTACTCTGAATGAAATAAATCATTGGGTCGATTGCTGCCAGATTGCTTAAAAACCTTACCTCTCTCTATACCATGGCATAATGGCATGATCGAGCGAACTGCGTTTAAATAGCTCGACCAATCTTTACACTAAACAACAGAAGACTCACATATAATGACTTTACTTTCAGAATGATCATGATTCATGATTTTTTAATACTCGAACGCAGTAATGATTTTATAACATTGGCACAATGACAGGCTCTTAAAGAGAATATAACTATTATAGGTCCTTATGTCTTGGGAACGATACGACATTGACATGCAGGGACACTTTAGAATCTACTGTAATCGCTATGACATCCATTACCAGTACTTATTGACAAGATGACACTTTCATTCCGACTTTCACGTGACTTTCCAGCACTTTCCAGCACAACTTTCCAGCACAACGCTCAGCAAAGAATGAATAGTACGTTCTTTGTTGTAGGTGTCAAAAATAAAAAATCAACACTGGTTGAAGACCAGCAATATTTAGCCCCTATTATCCCCTGTGAAAATGATGCTTAGTTTAACTTTGTAACATTACGTATCTTTATCGTCTTGTGAGCACAGGATACAGAAATTAATACCCTTTATGAAATGTCAAAAGTCGTTCAGATGAAGACAAGCACTTACCTTGGTGTTGAGAGTTCAGTTGCACAGTAGCGAATTCCCCAAACATGGCCGCTCTAAAATGAGAGACTGTCGTTTTCGCTCCAGTGTGAGCACGTAGGCCTGCTCTTATTAAGGGACGAAGTACACAATTATGTTGAAACGCCTGCTCGAGTGCTAGTACATGGTGTCTAATGAAATAAATATAGGCCAGTACATACATCACTTTTCTCTTCAGTTGTACTTTAAATTGTCCTTGTTGCTATGGTCTTGTTTTGCGGGTTTTTTTTTTCTCGGTCATAACTTTCGGAAAATTAGTGTGCATTGTGACTGAGCGGATTCAAAATACTTAGTGCCCCAATACGAGACAAAATTTTCTGGATAGATTATTTTGGAGACAATTCACTGCCAAAGAACATGCTTTAATTGGTTTCTACATTGTCAATGATAGCAAAATAAAATGGATGTGCGTTATTTTATCCAGTAACTTGAACCCCCACTATGAAGCTCATTCGCCAAGGATCTATTTAAGTTGTTAACCTCGAGCAACGTATGCAGCAGCAAAGAGACAGAAATATAAAATTGGTGTGTCTGAAAAAAAAATTGGCGGAAGGGTGTGCACTGTGTAGAAAGCGTGTTGGATTCCTACAAATCCCTTTGCAACTATCACTCCACAATGTGGACTTTAGGGCCTGTCATTAAATTTTGTTTTCCAAAAGCATGTACCTGCAGTCCTGCACTATTTGTTTTGTGAACTCTGAGTAGTATTCCCATATGGTATGTTGGCGAAAAAAACCCCACGATATTTCGTGGCCTGCTTGTCACATTCTTTCTGCACATTAATTTTGTTTATTTGCTTGTGCGTGTGTGTTTGTGTTTGTGTGTGTATGTGTTTATGTTTGTGTAGGAGGTGTACATCGTTTTCATTTGACATGAGATCGGAAAAGAAAGCCCAGAAAAATGTATACAGGAGGACCATGTCTATAATCCGTTCGTAAAGATATTGACCTTAAAGGGTGTGTACAGTTCTGGTCGAGGTGAGGATTTAGCTTTTAGTAATGTTTTCTTATTATTTTACAAGAACTCTGCTTAGTGGGCAGTATGGGAGGGGGTTTCACTCAATATTTTTTTTTCATTTAAAATCAACAAAACTTATACTTTTTTTTTATTTTCAACTCACTTCATTTACACTTCGAATTTATTGTTTGAAAACAGATTGATTTTAGGAAGTCAAGTGGATAGGACAACAGATGTTATCTGCTTATAACTCCTGTAGGGCCTGCCGGAGTACAAGGTTACGCTGTTCCCGTCAACTGATGGGCTGAAGGCCCTCCCATCGACGCCATCGAAGTGTTTGGTCTTTCTCCATCATGCGTGTGCCTCTTTTGCTGTCATTACACTTTCTGTTTGCTTTTATATAAAAATTATTTTCATTATGTTTTTACTACCTCTTTTCATGGATGTGTATCTCGCTACCGCACCTTCTTGCCTTTCAAGTATGCCCTCGCCCCCCCCCCCCCCCCCCCCCATTATAAAAACTGTGGTATATGGGCTGGTCCTTTGTTTTTTGTTCCACTGCCCGGTTTCCATTGCTCCCACGAAATATTGGCAAGCTAACCCATAGGCCAAGCATAAATCTACCCACAAACATAACCCTAATCCTAATCTTCATTTAAAACCAAATCTTCTTTTGCTGTCATTACACGTTCTGTTTCCTTTTATATATAGAAATTATTTCCATTATTTTTTTTTGCTACCCCTTTTCACGAATGTGCATCTCTCTTTCCAGTATGCCCTCACCCACACACACTATAACAGTTGTGGTCATGGGCTGCTCCTTTAACCCTTATCCTATTTAATCCTCATTCAAAACTAACCCCCAACACAACCCTAACCTTAACCCTATAAGGCCTATGGAGAAATTAAGACTGTATAGCGATTATCGCAGAGCAAAGAAATGTCGTGTCAACATCGCAGAGGGAGAAGTCCAGCGCCCTCTACATAATTTTATGTCTTCCTCCCTATAACTGCCTGTCCACCTTTGCTGTCATGTAATTTCCGCTTTTTTCGATGATGTCTTTGCCAACTAGGCTAAAACTTTCATTTAATTTCCTTTCATTTATTTCATTTCCATTTCCAACAATGCAAAACATTTACATACACAAAATAAACCAACATCAATACAAAGTATAGTAACGAAGAAAAATACGTGAAATTAACAATACTACGCATCACAAATGAAATAGAATTAAAGTTAAAGTTGCAGGAAATGGAGGAGACGTGCTGAAAAGCCAAGCTTGTATTCTGCAGTCTTCTCATGGACAACATAATCAGAGAACACCAAGAAAGTGAGTTGCTTGGATATGAAAAAAAAAACAACAACGTACACACACACATACAAAGGCCTGCTTATACAAACAATCTTACAAACAGACTGGGACAAACACAAGTAAGCTCTCTTGTTAAAGAGAAAGGGGGGGAGAGAAAACCAACAGAGTGAAGGAAAAGAAGGAATTATCTTGGAAGGAGAAACAGAAAGAGACCTGAGAACAGGAAAAGACAGGGAAAAGGCGAGAAGAAAGAGGAGTTGAAGGATATCAGCACACGAGCGGCACAAGATGGATCACCGAGATAAATATGAAAAAGAAAAGAGGTTAAAAAAAAGACTTCATAACTTTAGGTCGATAAGACCTTATACTGGCGACTTCGAGCCCCCACACGCAACCGTTTTATACGGATGAGCCGGTTGACAAGCCCAGTTGAGTGGTTGCGTCCCAGCGTAATCTAAAGCTACTTTTCCACACGACGCAGGGAGAGGAGAACGTCCAGCGCAAGCGTCGGCTCACACGTCCGCGCGTCAAAATCTAAAGCTTTATGACCGATTCTGTGACGCGCTATGTGTATTTTTGGCATGGGCGCAGCCGTAGTGGGTGTATCAGCCGACCCCCCCCCCCCTCCGCACTCCTCCACCCCTCTCCCTACAACGCGCGCAGAATGAAAAACTGCTTTAGCCAATGGGCGTCTCGTACTGAGTGCGCGAATGCTTGCTAGTGCGCGAACCTTTGTTACAAGTGCGTGATAAACATGTTGCCCGGGGTGCGTGTTTTTTTTAGACGGCACAGATTGGGGAAACTAAAAATCTATCGGGGACCTAGCCCGACCAGACACTGTTACGCGACGTACCATGTACAGCGACTGGGCTGTGTATAGTTATCGGGGACCCTATCCCTAAACCTAACCCTAATCCTAATCCTAACCCTAACCATCAAACCCTAACCCTAACCCTAACCCTAACCCTAACCCCAACCCTAACCCTAACCCTAACCCTAACCCCAACCCTAACCCTAACCCTAACCCTAACCATAACCAAAAACCCTAACCCAACGTTTTTCCCATAGGTTTAACACGCGCCATGCCCCAATCTGTGCCGTCTTAAAAAAAAAAAACGCGCCCGGGGGTGGGGGAGAGCAGGGGGGTCGGCTGATACACCCACTATGGCTGCGGTCAATACTCTTTGCATGCATGATGCGCATGCGCATGCAGCTGCAGGTCATCTCACTCTTTATATACGCTTTAATTGAGCACAAGTAATCATGGGGTGGTGGGATGGAAGTAGGTGGCTTGGAAGTAGGTGGGTCTACAATGCCGAAACGGTTGCAAATATTCAGCTGTATTTTGGCCTAGAATGTGTCCATGAAAACGATTGCATCAATGGCATTACAGCAAATTCGCAACAAAGAAATAATATTGCTAAGGGTCAAGGTATACGAGAAAACGGTTCAGACGTATCGCGACGTCAAGTTTACGGGGAAACAGTACTCAGCGCATCTTCAGAAGAACAGCATGCCCGGGGTTCCCCGCGAGAAGTACAGCTGGGGAAGCCTACAGCGTCGCTGGAAATTCCAGTGAGCTATCGTGTGCACAACAAGTTCTGGTACTACCTCTTCGCCTTTGGTGCTGCCCTTGGAGATGACATATTCTATTACACCTTCTACCCCTTTTGGTTCTTCAACTTGTCGCCATGGATTATTCGAAGAGTTGCCCTAATGTGGGGGCTGCTAATGTACATCGGGCAGTCAAGCAAAGAGGTAACAACAAAGCATTCCCATGACTGTGTTACAGTGTGTGGTGTGAACGGGGGATGAGTGAGTAGGATCTAATTTACAGCTGTATCTCAACTGGTGTAGCAGAACACTTGTAGGCACCCACTTGTAGATCTATCTATTCATTAGTTAAACAGGTTGTATTGTGCACAAGAATTTCAGTGTAGTTTTATTATTGTATGCCGCTGTGATTGAAACTACATTGTAGCTCAAAGAATGTGAATATCATCCATTGAACATATTATAGAGACCCTGTTTCGTTTTTTTTACATCACAAAGTCAAAGATCCTGGCATGGGCCATGGCCATGCAGATGCATGTATTCTGCCAAAAGCATAGATTTTGAAAACCTCTGACTGTACTAAAGCTAAAGGGGAGACAAATTGTAATTCTTTATTCAGGAATCAATGCATAAAAATGATCAGTGTCACTTCTCTCAATCAGGAAGTATTAAAAATTGAGACTTTCCACATTTGAAATATTTGAAAGATCTACATGTAGGTATTTGCTAGTGACATCACACATCACATGACAAATGCCAAAGCTGTGCAAGAGTGCTTTACAGCTGTTTCTACAGTACACAATATAACTATAAGGAAGCAGTAGACGGAAAAATCTGTTTCTTCTGTCCAGTACTTTTTAATTGTTATTATTTTTTTTTACCTTTACGGCTCTCCTCCAAATATGATGGGATTCCGTGAAGCCAGACATAATCTCCATGGAACATATCCCCAACAACAAGATATGGACTGATCTTTCAGTCAAAGGAATTACATGTGTAGAAGCTAGTGTTTAGGAATAGCTATTTAGTATGACATGTTTTGATTGGTGTACATGTACAAACTTGTACATGTGAATGTTTTCTTGCATACTTTTTGTTAACTATACACAGCCCTGTCGCTGTACACAAGTGTCATGTGCTTTGCATGGCGTCGGGTTGGGCTAGCTTCTTGTGAGATTCCTGTAAGAAAGTGATAGTTTCCACTTCCAGTCTTGGGACATCACCAGGTTACCACAGGAAACACACATGTTATCACTAACTTTCAATGACATCTAGTCATCCACAACTACTGTTAGCAAGAAAGTACTGTGAGTGTGGCATTGATTACAATGTAGCAAATGCATTACCAATATATCACACGTGGCATTATGCACATGAAATGTTTCAAGTCCACCCCATGCTCTAATCACAAGTTCCATTTCCAAGTGTCTTCATAGAACGTTGATAGTGGACACGACATAGAATAGATGCAAATTGGATGTGGTGATATCATTGTCTGCAGTATGAGCATACAACCCCATAACCCCGGCATGGGTCGCTGTACACAGTACGTATTGGGGTCGCTGCTGCGGTTAACAACCCCACATCCTCTTTAGTAGAAAATGTGTGCCAATTGAAAGGTATAGAATAATGATGTACTGTAATGAACTGCTAAATGGTGTGACATTATTATACATGTACATGTAGAATCTGTATTGAAAAATATGATGCAGAACTGCATTTACATTTGTACATGTAGATGATGAGTATTGAAGATGGAGTGTTGTTTTTTAAACCATTCAGATCATCAAGTGGCCGCGCCCATCTGCCCCTCCCGTTGCACCACTAGAGAGGCGGTATTTTCGGGAGTATGGTATGCCATCCACTCACGCCATGGTAGGAACATTGGTGCCTTTTACGATACTAGTGGTCTCATGGGACAAAGTAGAGGTAAGACCAATACAGTATTTAATATATCCAGGGCTCTGTATTGACTTTTCAAAGTTTGACTTCATTTTTAAGACGTGGAGGTGGGGGGGGGGGGGGGGTAGGAGGATAATTTTTTGCCCTTTAATAGATACGTTTTGTTTTCTCTCATACTGTAATACATGTAGTTTTGTTCTTCATATGAGAATACACTTATAACAGGAAAAGACAGTTTTGAAAAAATTAAAGTGTCTCAGTGTCTCATATCATTCACCATTCAATGCCTTTCTTGTATCATTTAAAATCATTTCATATTTGCAGTTGAAAGACTTGTGCTTACTAAATTAGTGGGGTTTTTTTTTTCAAACATAGTTTAGATCTACTGTGCTCAATCCATCCTTTTCTCCATTTTCCACAGTACTCCCCAATTGCTGGCATTCTTCTTGCTTCATCATGGACTCTTTTGGTGTGCTTGAGTCGTCTCTATAAAGGAATGCATTATATAATGGTAAGAGGAAGATAGTGGCATTGCACTACCTATCAATAAATGCCAAGTGGTATTCACCTATGGCATTCAGTTCTATCATTATAGTGACTTTATATGACGTTTGCATTTCAAGATTTGATTTTGTACAATTTCTTTGTTAGTGTACCAGGTAATTCAGTGCTCCCCTTCCCCACAAATCTTTGGTTTGCAGTTGCGGATCCAGAGGGGGGTGGGGGAGTGCACTGGGCACCTGCCCCCTCTTTATCATTTTTTGCTAAAACAAAAGAAATCATGAGAAAAAATGGGGGGGGGGGGGGTGGCGTGTGCTCCCTTTTAATTTTGTAAAGGCGCCTCCCCTTAACGGAATTCCAGGATCTGCCCCTACATTGTAACCTAGGCAAGTGTGATATTTTTTTTCTTAAATAAAAAGACGAGTTGTTCGATTTTGTTTTGTTTCTTTTTAGATACAAAATACCAGTATTTGTGGAATTGATGCAAATTAGATGTGTAAATTTTTAGATGATGGGTTAAAATTATTTCCTTCAAAATCAGACAAAATTGTTCAAATTTGTAGCATATTTTACATGTTTGTGAATTTCAAATTGCTTTTGTGCTTTGTTTTGTAAGCATTTGAAGTCAATGAGTTTCATGAATCTCATGAAATTGATTGACTTGTAAGACAAACTCTTGCTGATATATGCCTTAATATAGTTATCATAGATCACATTTTAGTTGATTTTGAAATTAGACCATGGTGTGATTCACGATATTATTGTATCTCATGATTACCTTTCAGGACATCATAGTTGGGATCATTCTCACGGCCATCCTCATGTTCATCGTCTTTCAATTTCTGGAGCAGCTGGACACCTTCC
Source organism: Diadema antillarum (assembly GCF_040938485.1). Lineage (NCBI taxonomy): Eukaryota > Metazoa > Echinodermata > Echinoidea > Diadematoida > Diadematidae > Diadema > Diadema antillarum. The sequence goes on along the minus strand of NW_027272120.1, from coordinate 14,033 downwards.
TGATAACGCATCCTGTTGCCCCTCTCGTCTCCATAGTGGCAGCCCTTTTCCTGGGCACAATCTATCCAACCCAAGATGGCTGGAGTAGCACACGGGGCGATACCATAGTTATCATGGGGGTAACCACTGGCATCTACTCCAGTATCTGGCTGGCTCACCATTTTGACATGCCTCCTCCTTACACAGAGCTGCCACCTCCTCAGATTCAATGGCCTGGTCTGTATCAGGTGGCTGCCATGATGGTTCGTGAACTCATTGGTGTGACAATGATGGGGTTGGCTCATCTCACATTTAAAACTATCATTTTAGGGCTGCTGTCTATGATCTCTGGACAGAAGATTACAGAGGAGACAAAGAAAAAAGCGTGGGTAGAAATTCCGTACAAGTACATCACATATTTTGCAATTAGTGCTACTGTATTTTTAATTTCCCCATTCATATTTAAATTTGTTGGTTTGTAAAATATTTCTTCATACTGAAAATATATTTTGGGATGGAAATGCTATCGTGAAAGTATTTTAGAAAGGGCATTCTACACTACTATTCATGCTGTTCACATGTGCTTGACCCATTTCTGTTATTTTCATTTATCACACGGATTAAGTTTATTCAGGGTACAGCAAAAACAGGTTTATGGAGAATGTACCTGGAATTGTTTTGTGTTGATTGAAAAGAACAACAAAGTTACACTTATAAAGAAGCATAACATTGGACAACTGTCTCACAGGAAGGCAACAGCTTTTGGAGAACAGAATGAATCATAAGCTCTTGAGTAAATCCTGCGGACATTGTAGATTCAGTGATGTGAGCTCATTAAGGGGTGAGATGCTGCAGAGGTATCTACAATCCTCACCCGTGGATGGCATCAATGGATGGGGTGCAGATACCTGTATGCTGATGGACCAGCCAGATGAAACTTTAATAGAGACAGCAGTGTTTTAGTGGAGCAGCTGGTCCTAGGCAATGACCACCAAACAAATACTGTAAAAGTGGATATTTTTGCGCGAGTTATTTTTCATGCTCGGCTGGGTAAGATGGAGTTTGCCTGTTTTTAATATCGCTGAATGGAACATATGGCATGCAAAAATATTTGTGTGCTTTTATTTTCACGCTAGCTTCTGGTTGCGCGAAATGCGTGAAAATTTCCACTTTTACAGTATATGATTCATGACGAGGAGGAGAAGAAGAAGAGCAGAAATAAATGAATGCTTATTACATCATGTCATTTGATTGCTACTTATTTCTCCTTGACACTGCTAGTATAAAGAGGCATTTCAGTCATTGAACAAGTAGTGTAGCAGCTGTGCATGAATTCCTATATTTTAATCAAATTCAGATTCCTTTTGTCAAACTTCAGTCTGTTTAGATTGTGGTATTGTTTTGTCGCTACTCTGTCAGTTGAATCATCTGATTAGGCCATAGCCAGTTCTGTGTAGAATCCATCCTCTGCCAATATGACGATGACTCTGTTTATTTGTACAGAGAAGTGTACAAAACAGTGTAGCAAAATTTCTGCTTTGTCTATGTTAACATCATCCTAGCTTTGGAGACCTCATAGATTTCATAACTCTCCTTTTGATAAATTTGTGTAGCTTGAATTGTGTTGGTGATGTGTAAATTGTGTTTCCACCTTCAGTTCTCAGCATCTTTTATTTTGTAGATATTGATATGCAGAACCATAGGAAGGCATGAAAACTCATGATCATTACGTATATTGCAAATATTGATGTGGTGCTGTTTTGTCAGGGTAGGAATTTCATTATCCACAGGGTGATTGGCCCGACAGCTTTTTTTGCTTCCTCATCTCTTCCATCTATTTTTCTTTTCTTTTCTTTTAAGGTTCCCAGATGTGAAAATATATTGTGCACAAAGTAGTATTGTACGTTTGATATGTACAGTGTATTTAGTCAAACCCAAGTATATCAGCTGTTCAAACGAATTAGATGTAGTCATGTATTTGTGCAAACTGGTGGCCAATGATGGATTCAGACTCGCAAGTATTCTGAACATTGTCAAAGCACTGATAGTCAAAATGGTCTGTGTAGGTTCTGCTATAGTAAATATAAAAAGCAAAACAAACCAAAAGTTGATTGACTGCAAAAGGCTCATATGTGAGATGCAGGGATGCAAGCAGAAACAAAACTAACTTGGTGTGAGTGAGTAGGAGAACAAACTGTGAGAAAAATACTTACCAGTGGACAAATGATTTAAGAGACCACGTAATACAGGGCGTTTTACACAAAATTTATCCAAAGTTGCACACAGGAAGCAGATGACCACTTGGATAGGGTTGACTGAAGGTACAAGTGTATTTATATTGTTTTCTAGTGTTTAAATACATGACATTGGTATTTTACAGAAAGTATGCATATACTTAGCCCAACCAGATGCCATATCTTGTGTACAGCGACAAAGCTGTTTATGGTTAGCATACTATGTAATGTGATCCCGATTATCAAGTACAATGTATTTTCTGGCTTTATTAGCAGGGTAATATAGTACAAATGAATGTACTGTATGTTTGATATTCATGTGAGATAATGCTGATGTCAATGTGATGGAATAATCCATTTATAATGCCTATGATAACTGCAATTACTGTAATTAGAATTAGAATACACCAATATACCCACATGCATGAGAATGTCCCATGTTTATCTGAATGCGTGATGTGGCATGGAAAGCATGCTAATTACAGGATTATATTTGGTTAGTTTTTATAAAAAATCTTGGTTTTGCAACTTGAACAGGAGGTAAAAAAGAGACCGCGGTTTTCAGCAACAGACTGAAAATTCGTAACCACAAAAAACCAACATCCAAAATATCCACTCCTGTAACTCAAATCAGTATAAATGCGTCTTTTTTATGATACATGTAATGAGCTGTTTATGCCGCCTTCTCGTTTTTCATGTTTGTCTACATTTATTTCTTTTTCAGTGCATAATGTGGTCTACATCTTCAAATGACCATGTTGAAGCTGTCATATTCAAATCATTATGTACATGATGTATGTGTAATTATAGCTAAGCTATAAGTATAGATATGTACAATTGTACATGTACTGTATGTACACCATGGGTGGATGCTATTGAAGTAATATTATACAGTAGATGCCACTTCACATACATCCTAACATGTCAAATCTTCAATCTGCTGGTACATTATGTAGTGGTAAGCCCATGAAGGCCACCCCCTCCCAAAGAAAAAGAAAAATATGCAAATCTCTTCTTACATATGTATTTCTCATCCTTTCTCAAAATTGTTTCGACTGCAGTTGATCAGGGCAGGTATCATTCTGTGTGTTATGGTACAAATTGATTGATGGCTGCATTGCTTTTTGTTTGATCGAAAGTGTAATGGCCACATGAAAGGCGCTTTTTACCTTTTTCATGGTGCTATAAATATCATTTGAGATATCAATTTTTCTTGTCACGTGTAGATCTACATTATATAAAATTATTATATTGATAGGAAGAGACAAAATGATTTACAAATTATTCATTGGTCTCAGTTGCAGAATTTACAAAATTTCTTAATTGCTTTATGTTCAGTACTGATATGTTAAGTGGCAACTCATTTTAGAACATTTAATTTCCTGTTTCTCAAATTGGCAAATCTAATCTATGTCTTCCTGATCTTGTGTATTACCATTAGAGTAGAGGTAGTACCATTCAGAGTTGGTATTTGATCTCTTGGACAAGACAGAAATTTCTGCAGCAATTTATTTCCTCTAAGACTTGATGGGGTACAGGGATCAAATCAGTACAGATAAAAAGCTTGATGTGCTGGGAAGAGTAAACCAGTCCTTGACCATATGCATGTCCACTATCTGGTCCCCTGTGGTGTAGGCCAATCCCAATAAGGGAATACTGACTGGCAACAGTGTTGCTGCTATTTATATTATCTGCATCATTTGACTGTTTGCTCAACAGATACCAGGTACAGGGTACCAAATCTTGAGTTTATCAGTGAAGAAGACAGAACTTTGTTCAGTGGTACATGTGTATTGTACAACCTATGCATTCTTCAGTATGCTACAGTCCTTCAGGACTGAAACAAATGGGTGCAATTATGAGTTCAGCTACTCGTAGCTGTTTTTTGTATGTTCAAAGTGTGTCACTAGCTGCATATATTGGTGCATATGGCTCCTGTGATGTGAATGGAATGGAACAGTCGAAAACTTCAAGGGAAGCTGAATGAAATTTATGTGTATAACATGTTCTCATTTGTTACTGCATCGGTAACAGTATACAATACTATGATGTGCGCTTTGATAGTGCAGTTGTGAAAATGTCTATGCATCCTTTTTTCCCCCTCTTTAGTGAATATATTTGAGATGCTCTGCGTTAATGCATATCTTTTGTGGGCATTTAAGCATACCTCTTGTGGGCATTCAGTGGTACATTGTCTAGTACTACCTCAATAGAGATGAATTTTGGGCAGTGCACCAATGACCATGTCCTTACTTTACACAGGAGTGGTAAGAAGGTAAATTTAGTTTGCAGTCTCAGACTGTAGTCATTGCTTGTGCAAAGCATGGGTATCACATACTAGTCTCTAGTACAGTAACGTTAATATTTGTTGTTGGTTGGTATGTATGCATATACATATATTGCCCTCACAATGATGCAATTTTCATGTATGATTTGCATTGAATGTGCCACAAGTTTTTTGTTTGTTTGTTTGTTTGTTTTAAACTATCATTCTTTTTTTCTTTTATAGGAATTTGGAACAACAGTGTAGAGTTTTACAGAGTATGGATTAGTATGTATCTGCCACAACAACTGAAGACAATGTACAGTAGAATCATGTGACCTTGTAGGTTTTAAAGCCTGTGCTATGTGGTGTGTGCACTCTCTGTTGGCAATATTAGCACTCATCAGTGCAGGGCATTGTTTTGCATCTTGCCATATTTGTGAATGAATGAGTCATAAATCTTGGGGGGGGGGGGGTAATTTAAATTGGGTCGTTAGGCCAGGAGCAGGAACGACATAGTGAAATTGGAGGAGGTACTGATGTCACGATCTTCCACTACCGTAATCTATGGATTAATCTTTTCTATAAAAATTTGCTTCCTTTCTGGGTCATGAAATCAATTAATAAATTATTTTCATCACATGAAATTATTGTAGTCTTGTAATAACCCAGTATTAATGAGCGTCTTGGGGAAAGGGTTTATGATACAAAGTTATCAACCAAAAACGTAAAGTATTTTGATATAGTCAACCTTGCTTAAGTCGATCTTGCATTGATAAGTCAAATAGTCGCATAAGTCAAAGATCTTTTCAAGTCCTCTTCTCTTTATATTCTATTGATTTTATTCCCTCATAAGTTGAGTTTTCTCTATATCGAAGTTATTTCTTCAGTCCAAATAGATTCGACTTAGGCAGGGTTGACTGTATTTGTGTACAAACCAGTGAGAGAGTAGTTGATGACTTCAGTGCCCCTTTTGTTTGGTTTGTGTGGTTGCAACAAAAATGTTTTCGTCTCATCCGAATTTTTATGAAACTTTTACCATTCTTTTTTACTCTATCCAAGTCAACACAAACATGATGCAAAATTGCACTTCAAGCCTTTCAAGATTCATTTCATAAATGTGAAATTGTTACTGTCATCAAGTTTCATAAGTATGCATAAATGTGAACTCATTAATGTCATCAAATGTCATAAGTATGAAATACAATCATAGAGATGCTATTCCCAAACCATTTGAACTTTTAAGGCGTCTTTTCTTTTCTCTTTAGACAATGGTGTCGAGGGTCACAACTGATTTTTTTGATGGTCAATCATGTTGTATTGCGATGTGATCTTCATTTGTCATGTTTTATAGAATAAAGTCCAGGAGTATTGCAACCAGTTCCTTTATATTTGTGTTCCTTTGTGTCTCATTAAGTTCTTTAAGTGTAAACAATTGATGTCAGTTCAGCAAAGTGTAATGAAAAGACATTTGTTTTTAATGCTGTGTATATCTCTCAGGCCTTTGAACTGTAAGTTTGCTGATTGCAGATTCACCCTTAGTACAATAAGGTATTGTAGCTGTGAATGGTAAGAACTGCTTTGGCAGGGTTCAGCTGATCCGTCACATACATATAAATCCCAAACTTGTACATGTATGTTATTTTCTCACAAAATCAAAAAAAAAAAAAAAATTATCTCATTAAGAATATTGCCTTAATAGGAATACTTACTAGATAAAAGTCTGTGCATTAGATCTGTAAACCTAAAACACAACATGAAGATGTCAAAGATATGTTAAGTGTCAGCATTCTTTGCCAGTTTTATTAGTCATGTGAAGATGTTTGATGTGTCCTTTTAATAATAGTGATAAATTTAACCCAAATATATGCATTTATGTTGATCAGTCAATGCAGTAATATAGTAGAACACATCAGTGAAGTTCAAGGAAAGTTTGATGATCTATTCAGAAGATACAAATGCATAATTTTTGTTAAAAGTTTTGTTACTGCTACTGTATCACTGGAAAAGAAGGCTACAACAGTTTGCGATGCCATAGTAGAGGAATGATATAAAGAAAGTATAAAGAAAATTCCATTATAAATTTTGCTGTGCTAGCATAATGAAAGGGCACTTGTCTTGCCTCCATCAGGGGGAATATTCTTAACCAAATTCTGAGGAATTTTAATCATATTTCCATTAAAGACAGATTGTAGCCGTCTTTTCCCGCAATAGTGGCTCATATGGGCTTTAATCAAACCTGTAAAATTCACAACTTTTGAATTAATTCTCCAATTTCCTCAAATTTACCCGATGTGTTGGTTCTACTACAGTATTTCTGCATTCACTGAATCCACATAATACAGTGGACTCCCATTATAACGAAGTCCTCGCTAGGGGCCGGCAGTTTTCTTTTGTTATATCGAAATTTCGTTATAACCGAACACATAAACAATAAAAATACAGAGTGGATAATGTTGCGGCCTGAATTTTGACTTTGTTGTAACCAGAATAACTGGAGTGCAGTGTACCCGTTCTATGTTTGTTGGACAGTCCCTTTGAATGTTCTCTGAAGTGTGCCTTTCTTGTCAACATTTTTCAATTAAGTAAATTTTCTGTGCTATTATTGTTATCTGATGGCATTACAGCTCATAACAGGTTTGCTTTATGAGTATGTTTCTATTTCAATAGAATAGAAATTCACAAAGCAAATTATGTTTCTCTTATTACAATACAACAGTATTATGTGTACAATGTATGTGTACACTCTAAGGGCAAAAGCAATTCCATGTTCTTCTTCCCACCCCTGCTAAAAACTTCTATCTGATCTGTGCAAAAGTTAAAGTTTTTACAAAAACCTCTTGCACAATCATGAAAATGTGCGATTTTGTTTTGTTTTAGCCATTACTTGATACAAATAAAAATTTTGATTTAATAAATAATTTTGTCTCATGTAGGCATTTCAGCATCATATTGATGGACATCCTACCCACAATACACAAATTCTAACCTGTCTTTGGTGAGTTTGTCATCTTTTGTTTGTTTGTTTGTTTTTAGGGAGTTCATTTCACATCCATACAAGGTCTTCAAGCAAATGTAAGTGATAAGATGGAGCGAGTCATTTACACATAGAAGCTTTGTAAAACACACACACACACACACACGCACACCTTTCTGGTAGGTCACGCTTATGAGGTGTCTGAAGTGTTTGGCATTCATTGTTACACAAATCGGTTAAAGCTGATGCCCCCCCCCCCCCCCCCAACCAGTTATTCAAGTATTGTTTGTTCATTTTGTATTACCAATTTTAACAGGTGTCTGAAAATATCATGTATGGTTGACTAGTGTTAGGACAATGCAATGTGATCTTTTAGTGCGGCACACTACAAATTACTGCAGAGACTCCCACTCTCCCAATTTGAGACCATTTTCTCTAAAAAATCTCCTGCTTTCCTGCTTGAGTTTAAAGTTCTCTGTCTCTCGATGCGTGTCTCCTGGTCAGATGCATTTTCTGCCGCTTAGAAATTAGCTTTCTCATACTCATCATTAGTTTTGCCATATAAATGTATCTTCAAAAGTAAGGCTAAGATAGCACAACAGAACACATATACAAGCCTAGAGCTTCAAGGGCCCTTATAAAGCTTGCCATAGCTGATGGCACAAAATATTTTGCAATCCACACAATCAGAGTCTCCAGTTTGCTGAGGGGGTCCAGGCAGGAGAATCTCCCTGACCCATCTAAGAGGTATTTGGGGTTAGAGTCTCTGTCACTATCATACTTTTGCAATGGAGATTTTGCTTGTAATGATCATTTTGCTTTCATCTTAATTTCTTATCAACAGTCTGATATTTCTCTCTTGCAATACACATATTTTTCTTTTTCACGCCAGGTTTCCAAGTGGCCAACCTGCCATTCAACAATTTGCCAAAAGCTATACTTCTCCTGAACATCCTGTCATTCTCATTCTGGTTTTATCTTTCTATTCCTAAGCATTCTCCATGGCAACAGATTACCTGCATACAGTACACCTGTATATACTCTCTTATTTCATTTAATATAATTACCGTAATTTTGTGCACATGATCAACGCATTTAAAACAAGCAAGGTCACAAGAGTGTAAAGTTGCACGCAATTTCCTCAGAGGTGATGAGGAGATTTAAAAATACATGTATTTTGAACCATTTGTGCTTCAATTTGAGATATGATCACAATGGTGTCATGGCAGATATTGACATAACTTGATGTGAGGGTTTTGGGCATTTAGTAGACAACACCTATAAAAATTACAGATTTTCACTGACTTGACATGCTATATGACTTGTGCAACAAATCTTTTGAAGGCACTCTCCCATAACATCAGAATACTTTCACTGTTCACTTCTTGTTTTCATTTACAACACTTAAATTGTGTGGCCATCATAATTGTGTTGCCCTTACATTACATCATGTTATTTGCTCTGGCAAGTGGAGTGCAATTCAAACCTATCAAAAGCATTGCTTTCTGAGAATTGTGTATCAGCTCAAGCAATGTCCACTGTAGTTGGTAAAACAGATGTAATACAATGTATGCAGTGTATGACCATTCACAATCAGTTTTCAATCAAGTCTCATGTGGTGGCAATCTCATAAATAGGTTAAGCCAACTTTTGTGTTGTGCTGATGAACTCGTAAGCATAATGGTTCTCTCAAATACCAGGCCTACAGATCTAAATCTGACAAAGTGTTACTGCCAAGGAGTAGGGTGTTCATCATAGCCAATTAGCCTACATAGCTCTTTTAACTCTGGGGGCCCAGCTAGGTTGGTAGTGTACTGATGATGACTTTTGATGTGATCTATTCCTGTGCGGTGCTTTTCTAAAACGTAATATGTTTGCAAGACTTCATGAACCATACCCACTGTAGCTACCACATACTGTATACGCTATATATTTCGCGGGGGTTTTATTTTAGCGAATTTCGCGAGTCGGGGGCTATTCGCGAAATTAACAACACGCGAAAATGTTACCTTCCACAATGAATCCCTTGCCTTGATGATACGAACATTTCAGTACTAGTATACCATGTCACGGCTTACCGAACAGACCATACTGGCTAAGCTTGTTTACGCACGTCCGGGTCTACTTACGAATACTGTAGAGAGCCAATCCATTATTGCAAGGGGACCACTCGTCAGAAATCTAGCGCGATGGACTTAACCACTTCAAAAATGTTGAATTCTAACTTACTAGTTCGCAGAGTTTGGCAAGTCTTTTTTATGCAGTGTATAACTACGCTGTAGTATCATTCTTATTTGCTAGTAAGTTGAAAATTCACACTTTCTTTGCCACTTCATATTTTCTCTGGTCCTCCAATCGCGAATTTAACCTATTCGCGAAAATTTATGTACGCGAAAATTATAGCGTATACAGTAATATTATCATGAAGCATGGGGGACTGCTCGATCAAGTTAGGGATCAGAAAGTCAAACACAGCCTCACACAGACTAAACTCCACATTATTCGAGCAAATCATTGTGACGACACATTGAAAATCTGAAAAACCAGTGTGGGAAGTAGGCAACCAGCTGGGGTGGTATTCTGAACACTGTTTTATCTCTGTTGTAACTTGTGTTGTAACTTGTGTTGTAAGTCCGTGACTTACAACACCACTAAAACAGTTGTAAATTGGTATTCTGAGAACTGTTTCAGCGGTGTTGTAAGTCGTGAAAGCCACGCCCACCCAAATAATCATATCCAATAGGAAATATTGTTAGAAGTAGCATCTAAGACATTTTAACCAATAAGATTGCTCCCTTGGGCAAATGCGCCTTGCTTAACTTTGCGCGTTTTAACAAGCGCTCATTCTCTGGCGTGCGCACAAATAGGACAATGGCATGCGCAGGTAAAGAGAGCCAGAGATAAATAAAATTAGAACAGAACCTTGATCATTAATATGCCTTCTTACAGGTTTTGACGTAGAGTTGGTGCTGTAGGGGGAATCGAAAAGCTATCTGAAATGGAGTCTTTTTATTTTTACTTTATCAAACTAGGGCATTGCAATGCCATATATGTTATCATTGTTATCATTATCATTATATATATTACTATTTATACGGGATTGTCTATTGAGGGATGAGAAATTATCACAAGTATTGTGTTTGTTAATTATTCATTGTTTGTTAACGGCACTCACAGTATTCATAAGATTAATTGACTTCTTGATATTTGGGAAAAATAGTATCGAATGTCTGATTTTTGAAATTTCTCGAAAAAAAAGCATTTTACAAATATTTTTGAAACACCCAAAGGTCTGAAAATGAATGCTTATAGGTGAAGATAGTGAAATCATGTAAAAAAAGTTTAATATTTTGAAAGATGAATAATATAGACATGCAGTACCATAAATAGAGTTAAATGACTATTACTTTTATACGTGTATAACAATTAAGTATAATTCAGAGGAAACTTTCTAAAAAAAAGATCGTTAGCATGGTAGGGGGGTATAAGAAATTCTGTATTTATGAGTATGTGTTTTACTGCTTAACACAAACTGCCGGCGGTGCTGGTAACCTTTCTGTTCATGTGTTTGTGTTTTTACCCTTGTGCATAATTGCTACGCGTATACTTCCAAGGTTATTGTTAAATTTTGTATTGTGGAATGAGTTTACATTTGGAAAACTGCTTTATCTTTTGCCATTCTGTATACATTGTTTTTATATTTGTATTTCTTTTTATTTTGAACTCGCATACCACAATATTTACTTGATAAATTATCCATCAGAAGTTAAAACGAAAGTTACAACAGAGTTAAAACACCTTCCACCCTGTTTTATCTCAGAAGCCTAAATTTGCGCGTGGTGTGAGATACAACAGAAGACAAAATAGTTTTCAGAATACCGTGTAATCTAATGGGTGCATACGTTTGCGCCCAAAGTTACGCGCGTGCGCATACCCTAAGACAATGGTATGCGCAGGCAGAGTGCGCAAGATAAAACACAAGTTACAACAGAAGTTACAATAGAAGTTACAACAGAGATAAAACAGTCTCAGAATACCACCCCTGGTAGCTCAGCATGACAATCAGTGACACTATTTCAAATGTTGTCAACAATCGTGTGTAAGCCACCTGCATTATACAATGACTTTATTTCATTGTTTGTTGAAGACAAGGGAGGGGAGACAGCTGTAAAGTGAGTGCAAACAGACTACAGGGTGCACTTGGAGATCAGTATTACATATAAAGACAGACATCACATTAGAAGAGAAACCTCAAAGTGTAGCACCGTAGTTAATTTCATGACTTTGAAATAAATGATACAGCTACACTGTGGATGAGTTTATAACCATTGCAGACCAAAAATGCATTAATTCCTGTTTCCATGTATCTCCAGTCAGCAATCTCCTTTCCAATGTTTTCCTCCTGTGCTCTTGTCATTCCACCACCTGGCCTTTCCACGGGATATCCTGGCGATAACCTTACATGCCTGTGCAGGGGCAGATCCAGGAATTCTGTAAAGGGGGGGGGGGGGGGGGGGGGCGTGACTAATATTTCTGGTGCCACTTCCGGGTTTCATTTCATTATTTTTCTTTTTATTTCTTTTGTTTTTAACGAAAAATAAAAGGGGGGCGTGTGCCGGTTGCGCCCCCCTCTGGATCCACCACTGCTGTGAGAAGACACAAGGTTTGATGCTTCAAGCTTCCTTCAAAAGCTGTCATCTTCTTGGGATGATGATAAGAGGAAGTGGTTCCTGGCACCACCTTGCCACGTGAGTCCAACATCTGCTTCAACTCTTTGGCTCCTCAGAGTCTGCTTGCTTTGCAGCCTTCTTCTTCCATTGCTGGAGGAAGTCTATTCCTAGTTCACTGCCACTGCTGTTGAAGGGGTTGATTCGTAGCAGCCGAGCAGTACCCAGACCGGCGATTACTACAGACAAAACAAAAGAGCAGTTTAAAGAACGTGTCATGAAGGTCCATAACCATGCACAAAGATGGGAAAGCATAGTTTATGGTTTGTATGATAAATATCACTTTACAATTTTCTGTCCTCATTAGCTATTCTTAAAAGACAAGGATCATAAGAAACAACACCCTTTGCTGTCATGAAACAAACTTATAGATAAAGAACATATTACACTGTCACCTTTCACAGGGCTGCCAACAATCACCCATCATAATCAGGGAGATGCTAAAGAGCAATCAGAGAGATACTTGTATATTAAGCGCATCTTAATGGTTAAAAAATGATCTCAAATCAGGAAGATTTTTGTATTCTTTTGTGCAGACATGCAGAGACATTGAGATTTTCAGGAAGCCTCCTGCAGAATAAGGGAGACTTGGCAGTTTTGCTTTTCATTTAAGTGGAAAAGGTAGATCTACCTGCTTCAGTGCTTACAGTGCCATAACCTCCATGTAATTACTAATTTTAGGGTTCTACCAGGAAAAAAAAAAACATACACCAAACTAAAGGGTCATTCGTACATCATGTGTAGCAAAGTACCCAATTATTTGGACACAAAATGGTGTAAACAACATGTAAAGACATGGAAAGTGAAAAGAGAAATGTAGTGAAGTCATTCAATAGAGAGTGAATGCAATAGTACACAGTGCACCAGTATCGCTGCTGTTTGCTTACATGTGGAAAAAATAAACGCTGGCGCTGCACCCCACAGTGTCCTGGCTTGTCTGAGTTTCTGCCGCTGGATTGCTGTATATGCCACAAAAATTGCAACTCCGTACATGCTCAGACCTGCGACGTATCTGCACTCTTCACACTCATCAACTCTGAAATTTTTAGATTCCTGCTTCTGCCGCTGCCACCACGATGAGGCGGTCTTGGCAAGATCCCCTTCATCACTGCTAGTGCTAGATGTCATTCTCTCGACAGACCTGTCACACCTGTGCAAGAGTAACCATCACATGGACATTGAATACCAACTTTAATGGACATGGTGTGGAAATTGACAGTTTAGGAGAGATCATGGTACAGGACATTCACATTCTGAAATCTATAGGGGGCCTACTGTTAAATTTACAGAAGTGTCTTGCCAATTTTGTAAGTTGATGAGAACAGGCCACTGTACAGCACAGAGAAACCATATGACATAGTATTAGTACAGGCATTCTCATACAAAGTAGTCAAACATAGTACCATACATACCCAAGATCAGACACAAAACAACGTTGGTCTTGTGGAGGCAAGTAGTAGTCTATTTGCCATATTATTTCAAAGACACAACAACATTGGAAAATCTGGCACTTGTAAGACAATTTCATGAGTAACTAAATTTCCAATTCTTAAGAACCACCACACACTAGACACAGTGACGACAGATTGAGAGACAAATTACTTTTTGTTTTGTTTTGTTTTATTAGGAGGTAAAGTTTAGGAATATCAAACTTTGGGGATATGGCAATGCTACATGATGGGGCAAATAGTATTTTGGCATGTTAAATCTAGGAGTATTAGTCAACTAGCAAATCCACAATTCAATAAAATCCCCGTAAAGTGTGTAATAAACCTCTACTACATCTCTGTATATAGTTCTATGCATGTGCTTATAAAATGTCTACTGTACACTTAACTGCGCAGCCGCCACAC